>NC_045443.1:100146513-100180221 GCF_002776525.5 Piliocolobus tephrosceles
AAAAAAAAAAAAAAAAAAAAAAAAAAAAAAGGAAAAAGAGAACAGCACAAATAGAATCAAATTATTAATGAAAAATATAAATATAAGACAAAACAATCTTAACTGAAATGAAGTGAGAGCTATTTAAAGATATAAAGGGCTAACCCCATTCCAGGAGAAAATCAGTGAAAAGAGAATTAAATTTACATTCATCCAGGCATGATTTCTGGAGTAAGAGGATAAAGAAAAATGTAATAAAAATACAGACAGAAAAAACAATAATAAGAAAAATATAGGCTCAGTCTTCTTCATATTGATAAATTCAATGCTTACAGAGTTTTGAGGTAGAAAAAATAACTAGGAAGCAAGAATTTTATGTGCAACCAAGTTATCTTAGTCTTTCATGTGGGTGCAGTGGCTCGCACCTATAATCCAAGCAGTTTGGTAGGCCAAGGTGGGTGGATCACCTGAGGTCAGGAGTTTGACCTCAGACTCCTGGGAAAGTACTAAAACATTATTGAACTGAGTTTTTTCTCTACAAATATAACCATACTTATTCAATATCAGGCACTTTAGATACAGTGATAAACGAAACAGACACATATAAACTGAGAAAATAGGTTAATCATGTACCCTTCTTGAAAATTTTTATTTGAAGCCATTCTTTAACCTACTGAAAAATGAAGCAGAACAAAATGATCAAGCCTAGTAAAGTAACAGTATAAAAGTTTTGGGTGTAAGAATTGAAGCCAGTGAAAGCAGAAAGTAGAAAAGACCAAATTATCGTAAGTATGGTTATAGGTTTTCAATATTTTTCTCAGTTGAAAACAAAATAAACAGTATTATTCTAAATTATTTGGATTTAAAATCCAGGATTACATCAACAAAGACCATAGGGAAGGATGGGAGAAAACTAGGGAATTAACAAGATACTTTCTGATTCCTGATCAAGATAAAAGTCACTGAGGTTTAAAAATAATTTTGAAAATCTTACAAGTAGCAATGTATATAATTAGTAACAGGAAAGCTCCAAAACGATATAGTAATAATATAGTACAAGATGACAGATGTTAGTTTTAACTAAAAGCATCCATGGAATCCATTTAACACACCTTGAAAGTTTAAAAGCAAAATTATGAACAGTGGTAGATGTTGTGAATTCAATGAGAAAAAAGATATGTTAATGTTAACATCAAAGCAATTTTTCCCTTTAAAAAAAAAACTTTTAAGTTTCGAGGTACATGTGCACGTTTATTATATAGGTAAACTTGTGTAATGAGAGTTTGTTGTACAGATTATTTCGTCACTCAGGTATTAAGCCTAGTACCCACTAATTATGTTTCCTCATCCTCTCCCTCCTCCCACCCTCTCGCCTTCACTAAGCTTCAGCATGTGTTGTTTTCCTGTATGTGTCCATGTGTTCTCATCGTTTTAGCTCCCACTTATAAATGAGAATGTGTGGCATTTGGCTTTCTGTTCCCGCATTAGTTTGCTAAGGATAATGGCTTCCAGCTCCATCCACATTCCTGCAAAGGAAATGATCTTGTTCTTTTTTATGGCTGCATAGTATACCATGGTGTATATGTACCACATTTTCTTTATCCAGTCCACCGCTGATAGGCACCTAGGTTGATTCCATGTCTTTGCTTTTGTGAGTAGTTCTGTGATTAATTATGCATGCGTGTGTATTTATAATAGAATGACTTATATTCCTGTGAGTATACACCCAGTAATGGGATTGCTGGGTCGAATGGTATTTCCATCTGTAGGTCTTTGAGGAATCACCACACTGTCTTCCACAGTGGTTAAACTGATTTACACTCCCGCCAACAGTGTAAAAGCATTCTGTTTTCTCCACAACCTCGCCAGCATCTGTTATTTTTTTGACTTAATAATAGCCAGTCTGTCTGGTGTGAGATGGTATCTCATTGTGGTTTTGATTTGCTTTTCTTTAATGATCAGTGATGTCGAGCTTTTTTCACTTGATTCTTGGCTGCATTTATGTATTCTTTTGCAAAGTGTCTTTTCATGTCCTTTGCCCACTTTTGAATGAGGTTGTTTGCTTTTTCTTGTAAATTTGTTTAAGTTCCGTATACATGCCGAATATTAGACCTTTGTCAGATGCATAGTTGGCGAAAAATTTCTACCATTTTGTAGGTTGTCTCTTTGTTCTGTTGATAGTTTCTTTTGCTGTGCAGAAGCTCTTTAGTTTAATTAGATCGCATTTGTCAATTTTTACTTTTGTTGCAATTGCTTTTGGCATCTTTGTCATAAAATCATTGCCTGTGCCTATGTCCTGAATGGTATTGGCCTAGGTTGTCTCCCAGGTCAGCATCATCTTGATGCCAAAACCTGGCAGAGATGTAACATGAAAAGAAAACTTGAGGCCAACATCCATGATGCATGTTGATGCAAAAATCCTCAACAAAATACTGGCAAACTGAATCCATCAGCAAATCAAAAAGCTTGTCCACCATGATCAAACAGGCTTTAAAGTTGGTTTAACATATGCAAATCAATAAATGTGATTTATCACATAAACATAACTAATGACAAAAAACATAGGATTATCTCAATAGATGCAGAAAGAAAAGGCTTTTGATAAAATTCAACGTCCATTTGTGTTAAAAATTCTCAATAAACTAGGTATTGAGAAACATACCTCAAGTAATAAGAGCCATACATGACAAACCCACAGTTAACATCATACTGAATGGGCAAAAGCTGGAAGCATTCCCTTGAAAACCCGGAATGTCCTCTCTCACCACTCCTATTCAACGTAGTATTGGAAGTCCTAGCCAGGGCACTCAGGCAAGAGAAAGAAATAAAGAGCATCCAAATAGGAAGAAAGGAAATCAAACTCTCCCTGGCTGCAGATGACATGACCCTATGTTTAGAAAACCTCATATAGTCTCAGTCCAAAGCTTCTTAAGCTGACAAACACCTTCAGCAAAGTCTCAGGATACAAAATCAATGTACAAAAATTACTAGCATTCCCATACACCAAAAACAGTCAAGCCTAGAGCTAAATCAGGAACCAACTCCCATTCACTATAGCCCCCCAAAAATATAATACCTAGGAATACATCTAATTAGGGAGGTGAAAGATCTCTACAAGGAGAACTACAAACCACTGCTCAAAGAAATCAGAGATGATACAAACAAATGGAAAACCATTCCATGCTCATGGATAGAAAGAATCAATGTCATTAAAATGGCCATACTGCCCAAAGCAATTTATAGATTCAATGCTATTTTTATTAAACTGCCATTGAGATTCTTCACAGAACTAGAAAAAACTATTTTAAAATTCATATGGAACCAAAAAAGTGCTTGAATAGCCAAGACAATCCTAAGCAAAAAGAACAAAGCAAGTCACACTACCCAACTTTAAACTATACTACAGGGCTACAGTAACTAAACCAGCATGGTACTGGTACAAAAACAGACACACAGACGAATGGAACAGAAAAGAGAAATAAGACCACACACCTTCAACCATCTGATCTTGAACAAACCTGACAAATATAAGCAATGGGGAAAGGATTCCCTATTCAGTGAATGGTGCTGGGAAGCCAGTTATCTGGATAGCTATATGCAGAAGGTTGAAACTGGACCCCTTCCTTACATCATATACACAAGTTAACTCAAGATGGATTAAAGACTTAAATGTAAAAGTCAAAGCAAAATTTAAGAAAAAACATTCAATATAACAAATTATTTTTGAAGCATAATAAAGATACAGCTACTGTGAACCTTGTCTTGCTGAATACTATCATATTGAACTAGATAAGGCAATGACAAGTAGAAGTACAAATAAAATTGAATGAGCATATACTGAAACCTTTCCTTCTTGCCCAGGCCCAGGAAAATAAGATAAATGACATATTTAAATACTGAAGTAATAACAATTACATTTTGAAAAAGGAAGATAATTTTTCTTTATTCAAAGGCCAATCCATAGACAAAAATGGAGAGTGGAAATCCCAGAAATAAATTAGGACTGTTTCACAATAAGTCACGTAGAGGCAGGGACCTAAAATGGAAAGCCATAAGCCATAAGAAAGACACTATAGCTCACGACACAGGGATCAGAATTCTGTTGCAGAAGATAACTCACAAGCAAACATCAGTAAACCCATGAGAAATAACTACACTGCAACAGGGTCACAGCAAGGTCAAGAAGTAGATAACTTCTTATCATAGGAAATAGCATTAGTAAACCAATCAGACAAGGACCTTATTTGTTTAGTTACTTAATACAATCATTAATCTTCACAAAATAGTTTCTAATACTTTGTACCTGTGCTAACAGCATCTTGCACTGTGACTTTCCTATATACACATAAGCGTTTTATCCAAGTGCAAATATTAAAAGTAGGGTAACATATGCAATCGCCTGTACAAAGGTGAATAAATGGTAGGTTGTTTTTCTTCTTGAATCACTTTTGCTACGTAGTAAATCGCAATTACATATAAGTTTAACATTGCTGATCTACAGAGTACACTTTGAACTGTGAGGTATGGCAACTCCCTATAAGAGAGAGCTAACATGTAAACCTGAATATTGTGCATGATTTTTTTAGCTTCCATGGACAGGGAAGACAAAAAAATCCAGCCTTCAAAGACCCTAGAAAGTTACTTTTCTGATCAATAAAAAATTGTTTAGTAATTCTAAGTTATTTCTTCTTGGTTTCTTGTTGGAGCATTGTTGAATGAACAGATAAAGTAAATATTGAAGTGAAGCTATGTTTGTTATGGGATTGTGGATTAAACCAGTTGTTTTAAAAAACCTGCCAGGAAAAAATAACTACTGGGTAAGAGGCTTAGTACCTGGGTGATGAAATAATCTGTACAACAAACCCCCATGACACGAGTTTACCTATGTAACACACCCGCACATGTACTCCTGAACCTAAAATAAAAGTAAAAAAAAAAAAAAAAAAAAAAAAATCTGCCAGGTAACCTCCTCATTTACTTTACATTAAGTTGAGATCCTGATACACACATCTCAACCTTATAATTCAAGACTACTGTTAAATACTTCTAGTTCACTTGAAGTAGCATAGTGTAAGCCAATTAAAATCCTTATATGTTCTTAAAAAGTACATGCTTAACATTTTCTGGCATTACTTCTGAGCTCAGATGAAGCACAAAATCCCCCTAAATAAATATTCTTCTCTATAAGTTAAGTGGTTGAGAGTTGGTAGCAAAAGCTATCATGGTATAATGTTTCCATCATAGAGTAGATACAAATAGAAGAAAGTGCTGTTTAAACATCTAAGAGATAAGAAATTAACATGAACCAATGAGCTTAAGTTAGAAGGTAAGAACAGTGCCATTCCAGATTGAATATTTTCAACATTTAAATTTCATACTTTAAAAATGGACAGTAATGTAGTCTGTTTTTATGTAATTCCACTTTAAATTTGGTGCCCAAATTACATATTTAATGTAATAGTGACTGGGTGGTCACTCATACGTTATTCAAATACTGTAGAAAATAAATCAGAATTAAATGGATTATAGTTAACCATCACAAAAGAGCAGTGAAAATAAAGAAATCATAGAAATGGAACCAAATTGAAGTGAGAAAGAATAGGAAGAGGTACCAGAACTAGCTGAACATGAGGTGGACAAATAGATTCAAGAAAAAAACAAAACTTGCAATGTTTTTGTATGACGGAAAGAATAGACCTCTTGTTTTGTCCACATTAACACTGTGCTAAAGATGAGGACATTTCATTTTTCTAGTGTTTGTGAGAGTCTGTCTTTAATAGACAGTACTGAGCAGGCACTTTAATGGCAACATAAAAATTATAGTGGTTATAAAAAGTGGCAAATGACCAGCTATAAATTAATACCAATAACCAAATCTGTATTTTTAGCCAGACTGCTAGACAGGATATGTGTATTTATGAAACTAATTTTTAAAAATATTAACTGCTTCATTTAAAAAAATCAGAATTTACTGGTATGAAGACTCATTTAAGCAGAGTTTCTGCCGAATGAAGCGGCATAGATTATTACTAGATTGCAATAGAGATCTTTGCTGACCTATCCTATAGTGATCTATATACAGGAAAACTATGTTATTGGTACTTTACCAACTGGCATTTTTGAACACCCAATGTAAATCTTGACTCCACTAGACCACTGTACACCAAATGACCTAATCACACAACAGAATACCAGATCACTATGGGATCAAAAATAGCTGTTTTCAGGGTGGTAAGACAAGAGAATGGAAAGGAAATCAGAAGAGGACACAATCTTGATCAACAGGAATGAACTCTTAATCAACAACAACTTTTCCAGTCTCCCACTATGCTGGATAAAATAGGTTTTACTGTCAGGTGCAGCAGCTCCTGCCTGTAATCCCAGGATTTTGGGAGGCCAACGCGGGCAGATCACTTGAGCTCAGGAGTTCCAGACCAGCCTGGGCAACATGGTGAAACACCGTTTCTAGTAAAAATGCAAAAATTAGCCAGGGGTGTTGGTGCTATGCGCCTCTAGTCCCAGCTACTCAGGAAGTTGAGGCAGGAGTCTTGCTTGAGCCTGGGAGGTAGAAGTTGCAGTGATCCCAGATCACACCACTGCACTCCAGCCTGAGTGATAGAGCCAGACTCTATCTAAAAAAAAAACAAAAAACTTTTACTGTGTCATTACATTATAGAGAGGAAAGCCAAGCAAGTAACTTGGTGCAATAGGACCTCTTGGAGCCAAGGGAACATATAGAAATCATTCCCATCAGTAAAGCACCTCAAGAGAGGACTGGGAAAAGTGAGATGCAAAGAAGTTTTGTTTCTATTACCCTGAAGTCATAACTATAGAAAGTTAAAAATACTCCTCTCTTCCCTCATATCATTAGTAAAAATGGCAAAAATATTTTTCTTTTTTTACCGGTTTTTACACATACAAATAATAACATGAAGAACCAATGACCCATAAAGTCACTTTGCTGAAGCAGATTTGGGGAGAACTTTGGGTTAAGTGAATGTAAAAACCGATTTAAATACTAATTTAAAATACAATAGAATCCTACAAATCACTTTCCCCAATAAATGCATCTTCAAAGAAAAGCTTCTGTCTCAGCTGGAACAATCTCACAGAATCATAAGGCAACATAAAATGAAAGAGTAAATATTTCACACTTCAAATAATTTACTAAGGTATTGGGAAGCCTCATACTTTCAGTTTAAACTAACTTGATTTAAAAAGAAAAAAGCCGGGAGCCACGTCTAACGCCTGTAATCCTAGCACTTTGAGAGGTGGAGGCGAGAGGATCACCTGAGGTCGGGAATTCAAGACCAGCCTGACAAACATGGAGAAACCCTGTCTCTACTAAAAATACAAAAAATTAGCCAGGTGTGTTGGTGGATGCCTGTAATCCCAGCTACTCGGCAGGTTGAGGCAGGAGAATTGCTTGAATCCAGGAGGCAGAGGTTACGGTGAGCTGAGAATGCGCCATTGAACTCCAGCCTGGACAGTAAGAGTGAAACTCCATCTCAAAAATAAATAAATAAATAAATATAAATATAAACTACAGAAAATGTTAACTTTTTAATGTTCTACATACTAATTTAGAGGTACTGAGGATTTTTTTTTTCTTAATGATGCAAGGCACTTTTTTTAGTTTCATTTAGAATAAAATTGATTCTACACAGATTTATTGTATTCAATTTAGAACCATTTTGGACAAAGGAAAAAAGAGCTGGGCAACTCTGAAAAGAACAAATACAACTTTGATTTTTACAAAAGAAAAATGCAAAAATCAAAGTCACATGAAAATCTAACAGTATCCAGGTTTTTAAGCATCTGGTACTATAAAGAAAAACATCTTCCTGTTATCATTAAACCCTTGCTCTTTTTATACAATAAATACATTAGAAAAGTAATAGGAAAGGAAGCAATAATTGAACCATAAGTAAAGATAGTTGGCTAGAGTCACAGTTTAAAGGTTATTAAGGGCTCACGAAGTTTAAAAATAAAATAATAATAATTAAGCTATTGAATTATCCTCAAAAAGAAATGTATCAGATTCCTGCATTTTGTTAATGTTTCTATAAAAGTCTTCATCATAAAATTAAACTGTAAAAGTTTTAAAAATATATAATATAGGCCAGGCGTGGTGGCTCATGCCTGTCATCCCAGTACTTTGGGAGGCCAAGGCAGGCAGATCCTGAGGTCAGAAGTTCAAGATCAGCCTGGCCAACATAGTGAAACCCTGTCTCTACTAAAAATACAAAAATTAGCCAGGTATGGTGGCGGGTGCCTGTAGTCCCAGCTTCTCAGGAGGTTGAGGCAGGAGAATTGCTTGAACCTGGGAGGTGGAGGCTGTGGTGAGCCAAGATCACGCCACTGCATTCCCCCCTAAGCAACAGAGTGAGATTCTGTCTCAAAAAAAAAAAAAAAAAAAAAAAAATATATATATATATATATATGGAAAGAGAGAAAGAAGAGAGAAAAGGACTTTAGGAATTTAAGATCCTTAAAGGGGTAAAATAAAAATTATTGAAATAACAACAGGAGCTCATAAAACAGAAACAGGTGTATGTAAACAAACAAATAATAACTTATTAACAACCTGGGGTGAAATATGTATGTATGTACATGTATATGTATATGTGTGTACATACATGTGCATATGTACATATGTGCTTGTGTATAAAAATTCATTAGGTATGGTAAACAACATACTGTACTGGATAGAGTTGAAGAGCAAACCACTGAGCCAAAAATCTAAACTGAGAATTTTTTTTTTCAAAACACAGCACGAAATATTAATAAAAAAGAGGTAGAAAGGAAGAAAGAAAAGTTAAGAGACGTGGAAACTAGATCCAAAAGTTCCAGTACTCACTTAATAGAAGAGTCATAAAGACAGAATAGTTAAAATGGAGGAGAGAGAATATTTAAAGAGTCCACCAAATAAAATCTCATATAAACAAACAAACAAAAAAAACAACCCTAGACTGTCATACACCTTTAAAATAGAAAAAGTAGAAAGTTGATTCCTAAAAGCAACAAGGGAGAATGATGAGATTATCTCCAAAGCAATGGGTATCAGTTTAATTTTTTTTCATTAACAATATTAGAAACAAGAAGATGATAGAAAATATTTTCAGAATATTTGAGGAAAGACTGCCATTAAATCTGGAATTTAATAATCAGGCAAACTTTCCTTCAAGTGTAAGGGTAAAGACATTTTCAAACAAACAAGATCACACAAAGTTTACCAATCAAGGACCCTCTCAGGAGGAGGAGGAAAACTATTAGTACTCGGTAATATAGTCTAACCACAAGAAAACTGAATCTAAGAAAATCGTAGAATATAAGAAT
The DNA here is from genome assembly GCF_002776525.5 of Piliocolobus tephrosceles. Lineage (NCBI taxonomy): Eukaryota > Metazoa > Chordata > Mammalia > Primates > Cercopithecidae > Piliocolobus > Piliocolobus tephrosceles. Next base: position 100,155,832 of record NC_045443.1, read on the forward strand.
CAATGATGAACAAAGGAAACACTCTAAATACTAACTGTATTTTAAAAACCCCATTTCACAAAATTATTAAGTTGTATCTAAGGCTACATTGAGAGTTTAGGAATCTGTGGGTTAGCTAAAAGCAGTAAATACATGCTAAGCTTCTTGTCATATTTGGGCTGGGGGTGAATAGCAATACTGACTAATTCTACATTATTTTGGAAAGAGAAAGAGAATGTATAACTTTAAAGCAGCATAGGGAAAATGGAACAAAAAAATGTGCACAGTGTACCCAAATGCTCAAGGGAACTAAAGCAATAATATGGCAAGAGAAAAACATAAATTAAGATTATAAAAATAAATGTAAAAACTATCAACACTAAAGTATATAGGATCAAATACCAACTAAAGAACTTTAAATTCAATAAACAGGAATAATACAGCTTTTAGTCAGAGACAAGGAACAGGTGCAAAAGATGATTACCTACCATGCCACAAAGGGAGGCCTCATCAGGACTGACATTATATAAACCATGCTCACTGTATGCAGTAACATAAAACTAAAAGTTAAGCATAGAGAAACTACATGATCAGAATATTTTAAGGAAAATATAAGTTGTCAAAATGGGCCCAACACCATAGGCCAATAAACTAAAAGAAATTGAAACAGAAGCCAGAAATATTTTCTAAGAAAAGGCCCAAGGCCCAGATGACTTTATGGGTGAATTCCAGCACAACCTTATGGAATGGATAATTCATATCTTATTCGAATGGTTCCAAACAATATAAAAAGGTGGGAGGCCAGCCAACATATTTTGTAAGGCTAGCTTAACAATGCTATCAAAACCATAGTATGTTCTAAGTGAAATTTGATCTATAATTTTCTTTCAGTTTTTGTTGCTGATATGAACGGGAATTTTCTTTATATTATTTGTACCAATTGGTTACTGCAGCTTCACATACAATTTTAATGGGGTTTGACAGAAAAGAATTTTGTCCTTGAAGAGATTTACTTGATTTCATGTTTAGTTTCAATAGTTCTCTCATAACTTCATGTTTATAATAATATATGTAGTGTAGACATACACTCTGATTTATGAGCACTTATGTGAACAACAACAACAACAAAAGATGAGAAATAGTCTGTAGGATTCCAACTATCATACATCAAAATTCTCTTTCATCTTTCTACATTTTACAGATACCTTCCGTATGTAAGCCATGGAGAGCTATACAGATGTTAGTCATTACAGAAAGGTCACTCTGCTCCGACAGGCTTGGAAAACAGTTCTGTCTGTAATCCCTAAGAAACATGTTTTCTTTTTGTAGTTCCTTCTTCTCTACTAATGCTTGCTGGGAAGATAACTAATACTTGAGTTGCTACATTTACTGCTCATGAGTTACTGGAAGATTGAAGTGGCTCTGGCCAGCGGCACACACATTCTCAGAGCTATCACACCCTTTCTTGCCACTTATTGGCATTTACTTTCCTATAGACTTGGCCTTGTAAATGGTGAAGTAGCACTGCACTTCTGTGTAGCACCAGTCCTGGGTCCAAATTTGGACTCAATTGTTTTCTAGTTTTGTGATCTCGGGCAGTTTAATTGACTTCTCTGGACCTTAAACTCCCTATGTGTGAGACAGGGAGTATTAAGACTATATCACAGGGTTGTTAGGGAGAATACATTACATAAGATGTGAAAAATTATTTAGCACATCTTCTATTACATGTACCTTGTACTCTGTATATGTTGGCTCCCTTTGCCCTAAAAAATTTATAGACAAGCTTGAATACAGATCACCTAATCAGTGTTCTTTTGAAAAATTTGTTTTGCAGCAGACCTGATGCTTTCTCTCAAGACTCCCAGGTTCCAAATTGGTCATGTATTGAGGGACAGTTACCTAAACAATGAGGATAAACGGCAGTCAGTAATTATGATCTTGGTTTCTAGGTTGTTAGAGACTAATATTAATCCTCAAAGTGTATGTGAAATGTATTTATCTGGCTATAATTGTATAGTCTTCTTGAAAGCATTGACCAGCGATGCTAATTTAGCAAATATTTCCCCAGGGGAGTATTTTTGAGCTAATGGGGTTGCCAATTTATTGGTTAAACCATGCCACTTTCTTCAGAGCAGAAATAGAAATAGCAAACTCACAAAAAGTTACAGGCATATATTTTCATTTTTTATCAGGTGAACAATTCAGTGTAAAGATAATCAGAGCATGCATTAGTCTTTGAAAAACATAGTGTCTGTGTTGGTTGACTGGCAAATGATGGTGAATACTGCTCAGTTATGTGAAATTAAAAGCAGAGTGAGATACTAACACTAGGAGATAATAAAGCTGTTTTCAGAAAACAGATTCAATTTGAATAAATACATCAACATGTTATCAGTGAAATATCTTTGTGAAAGAATTATTTATCCTACTCTATCAACCTCCTTCAAAATCAAAGGCTAGATTACAGGTGCCTTGGTTTTTTGTTTTGTTTTATTTGTTTGTTGTTCAGAGAAAACGAGTTTGCAAACCCCAAGAAATTCAGAAATGGTACATCTTTAGAAACAACTTAAAAGAATCATAAGCCATGCTTAAACTTGCTTTGTAGAATGATTTTTATTGTTCACAATGAAAATTATTTCATTCTTCCTTGTGTTCTTCAGTTGTTTGCTTATTTCATCATAGTTGTTTAATGGACAAAGTCACATGTGCAATTATTATGTATCAATAATTTATAAATAATAACAAAAATTTGTTTTGAATTTCAGCCAATCAATTAGCAAGTGAATTTTAGAATTATAAACAATGAGAAGTTTGCCATAAAGCACCTACTGAAGCAGAAAATTTTCCTGACCTCTTCATGGGTGAAACTGGAGTGCCCGGGCACTAGAAATAGCCAGCAGCCACTTCAGTGCTGGTAGGAATGGACACCACTCACTTGGTCCTGCTGCATTCCAGCCCTCACAGGAAGGGGAAGCACAGTGAGCGGGTGCAGGAGCTGGGACTAGCACTTTTGGGCACTGGCAGGAGCAAAACTCTGTGTGGCCCCGTGGCAGTGTCTAGGGGGATTCTGGTGACCCCTGAAGCCCCAGAAAGAGTGTTACAGTCAATGCTCTTTTAGCTTTGCTATCTATAGATGGCTTAAGTGTTCACAGATCAGTGAAGGGTCAGTGTGACAGCCTTTTGCACCTGCACCTGAGTTCTTGTCCAGCATCCAGGAGGAATGAGGTTGCATGAACAAATTGGAGATGGTAAATGTGGAGGATTTTATTGCCAATGAAAGTGGCTCTCAGTAGGAAGGGGAGCTGAAAAGGAAATGAAGTGGGAAGATAATCTTCCCCTGGAGTCTAGCCCCAAAGCAACGCGTCAAGCTGTCCCTCTGAAGTCAAGCTACTTCTCTCTGATGTCCAACCATAGTCTCCAGTGTCCAGATGTTTCTCCTCTCTCTGGTGGCTGAGCCTGGAGTTTTTATAGGTACAGGATAGGGGACCAGGAGGGCCATGGGTGGTTTTGGAAAAGGCAACATTTGAGTGGGAAAACAGGAATGTATATTCTTACTTTTGGCCACCATTCCAGGCTTGAGGGTGGGGATCCGCCCTCTTCTCCCCAGAATTTCCCTGCCACCTATCCCTATCATTTCCCCCCCTGAAGAGGTACATGTAACTGTGATTAGAATACAGATGATGTCAGGTGTTAGTTACTTCCTGCTGTCAGAGGGCGTTGTTTTGGGGAGATTGGGAGTCAGATTTCTCCCAGAGGTCTGCCTAAGGGTTCCTGGCAAAAGGGAGCCATCATCCAAGGCTCCAGTTGCCTGACTATTTAGAGTTTGATGGCTTATCGGTGAAAAGAAACAAGTTTTATAAGGTTAAGTATGCATGGATCAAATGTCTGTTGTACAAAGAGGAGTTAAAAGGAGAGAATCAAGTGCCAAAGGTTACAGAAATAAGTGATATATACTAACCATTCTGAAAACAACATTGTACCCCATGGTATAGAACAGAAAAAAAGTAAAAACAGCAAGCATAGGCAAGACTATAAGGAGGATATCCATGGAAGGTTAATTATTAAAATTTATCTTTTGTGATTTTTAGCTTGATGTTCCTCATCTATTCACATTGGAACTTTGGGTGCTCTTCTGGGTTGATGGAGATAACTCTGTCAACCTCCCAGGTCTTTATTTGGGTATAATAAATTTAAGAATCTATTCCAGGGACCTACTGTAAAAGACCGTGATGACCACTTTGAGGCGGTTCTCTAAAGTACTATCTGGTGCCAGGCCCTTATTCTGCAGCTTCCTCCTGATATCAGGGGCTTCCTGAGTAATACATTTTTCTTTTAGGATTAGATGTTCCTCAACTGAAGCAGGAGATAGAGAGGTGTGCTTTATGAATGCCTCTTTTATCCTCTCCAGGAAGGCAGTAGGATTCTCATCAAATCCCTGGGCTGTCATGGATAGCTTGGTATAATTGAGAGGCTTAGTTCTAATCCTGTGTAAGCCCTCTATTATGCACAACTGAAAGTATCTCCTCTTTCATTCTCCCATCTCATCATTGGGATCCTATCCAGGGTCATCCAATGGTACTGCTTCTCTTCCAGTTGGATAAAGTTCAACCCCTTGCCTGACACCATATGTGATACAAAGCTCATCCCCAAATCCCTCTGCTGCTTGTAGCGTGGCCTGCTTCTCAGTGTTAGTCAGGATTTGATTCAAAAGTAACATAACATCTTTCCAGGAGAGTTCAAATACTTGGGTTCGGCTGGGAATTCATGCTCATAATCCCAGCACTTTGGGAGGCCAAGGTGGGCAGATCACCTGAGGCCAGGAGTTAGAGACCAGCCTGGCCAACAAGGTGAAAACCTATCTCTACTAAAAGTGTAAAAAATTAGCCAGGCATGGTAGTGGGTGCCTGTAATCCCAGCTACTCAGGAGGTTGAAGCAGGAGAATTGCTTGAACCTTGGAGGTTGCAGTGAGCCGAGATCACGCCACTGTACTCCAGCCTGGGCAACAGAGCAAGGCTCCATTTCAAAATAACAGCAGCAGCAATGACAAAAACACAAACCCTTGGGTTAAATTCTGGAAAGCCTTTAGATGTCTGTCAGGGTCGTCTGACAACTTGCCAAGATCCCCCTTAATTTGCCTTACGTCCTGTGGAGAGAAAGGGACCTGGACCTTACTGGGACCAAATTCACCAGGTATTTGTTGGAGGGGCAAGAGTGAGACTGGGGCTTGTCTAGGGTAAAGATTTCTAGAGGGAGCAAGTGAGAGAGAAGTTGGATAGGGAGAACAGGGTAGGCCCAGAGGAGCAGGGCTGGAGTGAACTGGCTCCCCTGCTAGAGGTGCCTGTGGGGTTTATTTCTTTAGTTCCCTGGGATTGCCCCTAGCAGCCTCTCCTGAGAGGGCAAGTACGAGGGCTGGATCAATGCTACACTGTCGGCAAAAGTCTGGATTGCCCTACAAGCCTGCACATATGGGGCCTCAGACTGTTCGCCGTCACATTTACAGAAAAGGTCCAACTGCAGGATAGTATTGAAATGGATGGTTCCTTCCTGAGGCCAAGCCAGTCCTTCCTGCAGATCATAATCTGGCCAAATCTTTGTGCAGAGGGCTAGGAAGCATTTTTCCTCCAGAGTCCTCCAGAGGGTCAAGGCAATCCCAGTGATTCAGGATACACTCCAGTGGAGTATAGACTGAGGATGGTGAAGATAGCTGCTTGCCCATTCTGAAAGAGGGAAATAGGCTTCCCTCATTTTCCTTCCTTCTCTCAATGAAAACTCAGGGTATGAGAGAGAGAGAAAGCAGGCATCCCCCTTTTCTGTTTTGTTATCCCCAAGATCTAGCAACCTTAGACAGACGCCACCCATGGGTGCCATTGAGGCCTGCACCCATGAAGCAAGGAGGGTGCAGAGACTACAAATTGTCTGCACTCACCCACGCCTCCATTCCTACTACTGTCGGCCATGTTTGTGTTCCCTGGGCCTTATCTATGCCATGGCTCGTGGCCTCCTTCCATGAAGCAGGAGCTTAATTGGCAGGAATTGGTCCTGCCCATCTATACCGTACCTGTTGCCTCACTTTGTATCCCTCAGATCTGGTTTTCCTTTCTAGGGCTTCAACTCAAAGGTTAGAATTGAGTTAGGGACAAAAATGGTATCTCAGGGGTTGCATAGATTCATTTGGATTAGGCCCCAGATGGCCCTTGCCAATTTTGCAGTTGTTAGCAGGTGGAGGTTATTCCTCTGTTGCCTCCCTATTATAAGCAGAGTGCTGAGGTAGGAAAAGAACCCTTTTGCATAGAAAAGGAAAGAGGAAAAAAACAGCTTAAGGGGGAGAAGAACCCCTTGCCATATACAAATAGGTTCCTTTAATCACTGTATCCCTCCCCTACTTCAGACCAAGCTGAACTCCTTGGTCAGGGGAGGGAAGGCTCTATGGGCCCTTGGCAGGAGGGGACAGTGAGCAGGACACTCTGGCCAGCTGGCCACATGGGGTCCCTGTCCCCCAAGACTTCCATGGGGCCCTGGTGGCAGCTGTGGTTCTCTCCCATTCACCGTGGCCATTGGGCGTGGCATGTGCATGCTACAGATGTGCCCAAGTGCCCCAGCTGGGAGGGGAGGGCATGAAGAGGGGAGCCACTGTGTGCCATGTGCTCCTGCAGCTGTTGGGAGGGGATGGCACCTCCAAGAACAAATGGAAATCACATTGTTCTGAATTGCATATCTGATTGCTGGGCCCAACACTCATTCTACTTAATATTTCTGCATTTTGCAGCAAAACCCTTAACATTATAAAAGATTAGATAGGAGCCATTTCAACCTGTGAAAGAAGAAAGGAAAGATACCTTTCTTCTTCTAGAAAAGTCTGGGGTTCTTGTCCAATGATTTGATGGGCACTGGGGACTGGATTTGGGGGCCTTCTGGCAACACTGAAGAGTGGCCTTGGTCAGATGCCTTCAGTTGCCTCAGGACTTTATTCTGGTCCCATGTGACAGCAAGACTTCTGTGAGAGAAACAGAACCAACATTCCTTTTACCCAAAAGATAGAGATGGTAGGGTTGCATCCTGTTCCCTGCAAGCAGCAAAGTTCATTGGAAAGTCTGAGGGCAGGAAGAGAGAGATCTACCTTTTTGCATGTACTCACCCTTCTGATGTATTCCAGACAATCCTCCAAAATGAAGCAGGAAATTTTCTCTGACCACTTTGTGGGCAGGAACTGGAGTGCATGAATGCTAGAACTATCTGGCTGCTTTGGTACCAGCAGGGGCAGCCTCCACTCACTTGGTCCTGCTACATTCCACCCCTCACAGGATGGGGAACACAGGTGAGAGGGTGCAGGAGCCAGGGCGAGCGTTTTTGGGCGCCAGCAGGAGCAAAGCTCCATGCGGCTCTGCAGGAGCATCTAGGGGGCTGCCTGCAACCCTTGAAGCTCCAGAAAGAATGTTACATTTAATGTTCTTTTAGCTTTGCTGTCTATGGATGGCTTAAGTGTTAACAGCTCAGTGGAAGGTCAGTGCAACAGCCTTTTGCACCCATACCCAAGTTCTTGTCCAGCATCCAGGAGGAATAAGGTTGCATAAACAAATTGGAGATGGCAAATCTGGGCCATTTTATTGCTGATTAAAGTGGCTCACAGTAGGAAGGGGAGCTGAAAGGGGACAGAGCACAAAGGTCATCTTTCCCTAGAATCTGACCATTCCCAGCTGGACTCCTCTCTGAAGTAATGCCATCAAGATGACTCTCTGAAGTCAAGCCGCTTCTCTCCATGTCCAACTATAGTCTACAACATTCTGCTGCTTCTCCTCTTCACCTCTGGTGCTGGCTGAGCCTGGGGTTTTTATGCGCACAGGATTAGGGGCAGGGTGGGCCACGGGTGGTTTTGGAAATGGCAACATTGGAGCAGGAAAACAGTAATGTATGTTCTCACTTTAGGCCATGATTCCAGGCTTGACGATGGGGCCCTTGCCAGGGACCTGCTCTCTTCTTCCCAGAATTTTCCTGCCTCCTTTCTCTATCACTACTATCATGGCACTTAAGAAACTGAAAAAAATTAACTATAGTCACTAACCTACATGTTCTTTTGTGTAAGAGATAAATTGTTACTAATGCATGCTAAATAGTAGACACTCAGATATTTAAAAAATGACTGATTTATGTGCATGTATTTATTAACAGAAATAATTAACATGGTTCAACACTCCTAGTTTACAAAGCATATTCACTGTCTCAGTTTTATTTGTCTTCACCTTTAATGCCCAGGGAATAAGTTCAGCAAAGTATTACCAAATTGATTTTCCAGTTGAGGAAACTAAGAATGAAAACTTTTCAGTGACTGTCTTAAGGTCACAGTTAGAGCTTGGACCTCAAGTTTACTGACTCTTTTTGCAAAACTCGGTTATTTTTCTCATGTGTTTTGGGAATGTGTGGGCTAAATAGAATAAGGATAAGAAGGTCAGTTGAGAGTAATTTGGCAGTCTCCTGTAAGAATGGAAATATGCAAACTCCATGACTCTGAAACTCTGCTTCTAGGTATATACCCTAGGGAATCTCTCTAAAAGTGCACAAGGACACAAGAACAAGAATATTTATTACACAGTTATTTGGTAATAGCAAAATTGGAAGTAACTTAATGTCCATCTGTAAGAAAATAAATAAATCAACTTTGTTGTCTTCATATGATAAAATGCCACTTAACAGTTTAAATAATAGTTAGATTAGCTTCAGAAATGTTATATTGAATGAAAAAAGTAATTTTAGAATGATACACACAGTATGATAGTATTTACATAACATTTTTAAAAAGTGGAATGCTAGATACTGCTTATGAACACATATATTTGTTATTAAATAGAAAAACATCACTTCTAAGAATACATAGTAATTTCAATATAGTATTAGCAAGGGAGAGACTGAGAAGGGGAACAAAAGGGAATTCAATTTTGTAACTCTTCAACTCTGTAATGTTCTCATTCCACTTTTTTATGTAAATAATAAGAAACAAATGACAAAATGTTCATGCTTCTTAATTTCTAGTGTTGGGCATATGGATATGTGTGTTTTACTTTCTCTTTTTATGTTTAATTTAGCTTTTTCAAAATTAAAGAGAAAAATATTCATTTAGAATAGAGGAGTACAGCAGAGTGGTTATGAAGACGAGCTTCAAAGACAGACCAGGGTTGAATTCCAATTCTGCCAATTTAAATGCTATTAAAGTGAAGTAGGTCTCCATCCTGCAGGATTTATCAGTGTCTTTAATATGCTGATCTGTGTTGTGAGCCTTTAGGATAAGAATATAACATTCAGAATTTCTCACTTATCTGACCAAGGAATGAGCATTCTTTGGGGTAGTATGATAAAAGGTGCCTTTACAGATAATATGTATTTATATGTATATATATCTTTACAGATAGTATGTATAATCTGTACAATTTGAATGATCAATTGTCTTTGGGCTCGAAAAGATCTCCCTTCAACTCCTTCCTGTTTTATCAGAATTGTGTTTCTCTTATTCCTGCTATCTCTAAGCTTTCTTTTTTACAAAGACAGATAATCCATTCCCCTTTCCTCTACAACTCACCAAAGTGGCTGCTGAGAGGACAGATTCTTCTGAGTAGCATGGTCATAGTTTTTTTCGAGATCAGCATGATTCATTTGATATGGGCAATTTCAAGGTCTTTTGAAAAATTCTGTCTATGCTTTGGTAGCATTTGTCACTCTGGCTTTGGCCAGTATCTATAAAGTATCTGGGCACCATATTAAATCCAATTCCCTCTCAGTTACTCAGAAATCTGTACTTATTTTTTTTTTTCAGGGATCATGCTTCATATTAACATGAAGATTTACTGTCTTAAAGTCCTATGAAGAGTATCTTATGCTATGGTTTTTACCATACCCAAGGTGACTTGTCTATTTCTTAGGAAATTCCAACCAGAGACACCTCAAAGGGTGTCACACATTTCACCTATAGAACATGGTCTCATTCATATCCCATCAGCTAATCAAACTCTATAAGTCAATGGAGTTGGGTTTGAACCCCAATCTGGTCACTTACTAACTAGTTCACCTTGCTCCACTGTTTCTGCAACCGAAAGGAGTCATTGATACCTCTCAGATATATATATATTATATATATAATAATCCAAGACAATATATTTATTATATATTATATATATAATCTAAGACAGTATTATATATATAATATATTTATAAAATATTGTCTTGGATTACCCTAGTTCTTGGATTCTAAGACAGAAATCTTTTTCACATTCAACTTTTTGGAAATTGGGACACATCTTTAATTTTTGACATCCTACAATTCACGATTAGCCATGTTTTTTCACATTTTAACACCATTGGGAAAAAAACAGATCTTTTGATAACAAGAGCTTCTTAAATTTGATGAAGAACGGTATTTGTTATCAGCCCTGTCTTCCCAACCAGCTCCTTGAGACCAAGAGTTCTTCCTTTATATTCCTTCCATCTTCCATGCAGACGCCCACATCAATCAATGAGAGCAGAGAATATACATTCACTTATTGAAACATGGTGAGTATAAAGAACAACAGAGTCTTGCACTACCCCTTGTTAGCCATTAGAGTTAAAAAAATTCCTTAACCTCTTGTGGCCCCAGTATTCTCCATAAAAGGCAGAGATATTTTCCTGTCCTGTGTACTTTACAGAGTGACTATGAAAATCAAATGATATAGTGCATGTGAAAGCAGTATGTATATGACATACGAGTACACAGGGCATTTGAGCATTTCTCAATATCACTGCTGGATTGGCAAGCTGTTTCCCTGTGGAACCCTCTATACATTTCAAAGTGCCTAAAAGTAGCCTAAAACCAAATCGTTTGACAATGAGATTTCTATGATTTCAAATAACTTACTGCCTTTTGCTCAAGGCTGACAGATTTCTGATACAATGCTTATTTTAGCCTTGGGTGTAATACTCAGCCTGGGTTTGGAGCAAATTGAAAATTAAGGGTTTTATTTCAGGTCCTGCCTCTGACCTTGGTCTCCATTTGACCTCGGGTAAATTCACATCTCTTGGAGGGCAAGCTGTCCAGACAGAGAATATTTAGCTATGGTTTACCTTGGATTTGAAACATTTCCCCTGTGATTTGTGTCTCTGACATGGTCTCATTTTATATAACCCCAAATAAAGCCTCGTTTGTTTCCCTTGGCTTATTTGAAATCACCAGGGCTACGTAGTCCATATATTCAAGTTTTGCAAAATTCCCTGGGATGAATCCCTTTGTATGCACCAAAGCCAGTTCTGCTTTGTCGATTAGCTTGGTAATCTTCTGGGCCTCTTTGGGGATTGCAGAACTTGTGTTCTCATGGTGAAATGTGCCAAAACTGGCAGATAGAAAATACAAATTGGTCTTTATCACTGAGGTTCCTGTACTCATTTCCTAGAAGTTAAGCCCTGAGTTTTAAGTCTTTTTGTAGTGACCTAGGAGTATAGTATGAGCTGTACTGAGTATTCAGAGCTACAGTGACACCCAGCCAAGTGTCTTCATTGAGGATGTGGAATTGCCCCAAAAATACCAACTTCTGAGTTACAAAAGCTATCATTAAGCCTTTTGTCTTTTTAAATTGACGTGTCTGATTGGATTAGCCATAAACCAGAAAACGTGTTTTTCTTTTAAACGTACCTCTGAGTTCACATACAATTTTCATTGAGCCCATCCCGTAACCAATACTTTGCTATGAAAAAGACAAGCAAAGGGAGAATCCCAATCTTTGCCTTCCAGGAAATTTAGTTTTGTTGGAGAAATTTGACCACAGGAGATAAATACATTACCAGTTAATAGCACTGAGGTTTGGTGTGAAGAGAACTGTGGAATTGTCAAGCATCTGAAGGCCGAATCTGGCTGTCTCTATAGACTGTGGATAAAAACATAGTTATACTTTGGTATCATTTATAAACAAACTTCAAAAGAATTATAACTGTATCATCTGGTGTGTATGTTTGTATATAGTGAGTATATTACTGAGGCATCTTATGTATTGAAAAGGCTTTAGAAAATCAGATAATCTGGACCCTCATGATACCTCTCCAGTGCCTGGAAGCTGTTGATAGATGATGCATGTTGTTGATGCTTTGAAATTTTATTTAAATATTTAGGTGGACAAATGACCCAGGGCACTGAGGACAAGGAGAAGAATGATTAACATCCTGGCATTCATTCTTATAATCTCTGAGATTCAGTCATTTGATGATCTGTCCTCCAAAAATTTAAATTCATTTGTGCTCTGGCTTCTTCAAGAGAAATGCATCTGAAATCCTTCACACACTGTGACGAACCCTGTTATGGCCACCTTCAAAGACTACATCCTTTTCGATCTTGGATGACTTTCTTGCCCTAGACCCAAGTGACCAAATTCATTATTGATGTGTTGGCAGATGTTTGCTCATATTCTTCTGGATTAAATGGGATTTAAATGTGATCATTCAGGTAGGCTGCTTTGAATTTGAAGGAGCATGTTTCTACTCCATAGTGAAGAGGGGCTCTGTGCAGGCTTGAGAACGAGAGGAAAAGTTAAAAGCATTTTAGAACACCCTTTTCTTTCTTGTTGATTTTTCTGAAGCTATTAAAGAATTTTTGGACTGCTTTGAGGAGGCCCATTCCTCCCCTCAAATGTCAACCCTTTTTCTCAATTCAGCATTTCTGATATTTTCTTTTGGGACAAATGTAATTCAGAACTGTGTCTATACAATCCAGTGAAGTGGGGAATTCCAGATAGCTCAAACAATAAATGATGTTTCCCTTCAATGATCCAAATATTTTAGATGAATGTATTAAAAAGATTTTTGTTTGAAATTATCTAGATCAAGAACCCAGTTCTCCACATTACTTTGCATAAACATAGGGTGTTTATATCTTTTTAAAAAGGTTCTTAACCATAAAAATCCAGCATTGGAGTTTTAATTCATTTTTATTCCAGTTTCCTGTGGAAAGCATTCTGTGTCCCTTCTTTACCCCATTATATTCTCAGAAGCAGCTGCTGTTGCCTTGGCCACAATACAGCATTTATTTGCTGATTTTGGGACATTTATGTCCAAAGTTGGCTGAGCTGTGGGAATGCTGAACTTCTTGGAATACAAGCCTACAAGCAGTGGGTCATGGGCCTGTGAGGCACCTGTGAGCACAACACCCTTGCTAGTCTGTAAGCACAGACCGCTCAGTTTCCACTAATTATGTCCTAAACCCAGAGCAGGCTCTAGTGGCCTTTAAGAATGGCAGGTTAAGGCCAGGACACACAGCTTCCATGAAGTAAGGGGTCTCCTCTGGACTTGTTCAAAGATCTAGAAACTCACTACACAAGCTCACTTGTCTGTCCAGCTTTTGGGTTTAACTTGGAAAAGAGGAAGGCAATCCAAATGGATATTTCTAAAATTCTCTATTCTTGGGAGTTTTGACCCAAACCTAATCAACTACCTAAGACTTCTCACTGGGCACTCATTAGTTCAAGAGCAAACTGTTTCCTATGCTTCCTGCCTTGGGTAACTGCCATAGTTCAATCTTACCCTATCTAGAGAACCTTTCATGGACAGGGGAACTCTGACAGTGAGGCAGTGAAAAGTGCCACTTCTCTGTTTAAAGCCTTCAGTGGTTCATGATCTAAAAGTTCCTCTGTGATCTAGCCCCTGCTGACCACTCCCATACTATCTTCTGCCACTTCTTACATTGTATTTTATATTCCAGCAATTCCAAACCATTTGAAGTCCCATACTCCGAAGCAAACTCATGTTCTTTCTTGCCTTTATGTTTTTGTTCAGGTATTCCTTCTATCTGGAATATCTTCTTCCCAGTGACTGCTCATCATTTTCTTCCTGCACCCTGCTCTGCTCTCTCTTTTATTAAGACCTTGCATTGGCATTATTTCCCCCCAGAAATCCCTCATCTTTGCCAGTGGGTATGCACATACCACATCATTTTATACCTGTCTAGTTGTGTGTCTCTCTCCCCTATTAGACTCTGAGGTCCTCTAGAGTAGATACTAGGTCTCTTTTATCTTTATTTTCTCTGATGCCTGACTCAGAGAATGGAGCACAAGTGGGTACTCAAATAAACACCCAATAAATTGAATGGATAAGTAAGGGTTCCTGGGTGGGTAGGGGATGATGCTTTTTGGTCAGGAGTTCTATTCAATGATGGGCAGAGAGTAAACCACATTGCAATAATAATAAAGGTTATGTTCTATCTGAGCATCTATGACTTGAGAAGTATTGTCAATATGTGTAGCCCATGCAATAACACTATGAGGTAGACACTATGATTATCTCTATAAAATGCAAGGGAAACATTATGATGGTAATTATGATGATTATAATAGAGAAAATAAATAACTTAAAATGTAAAGAAAAGGAAACTCCACAAGACAGAAGCTAAATGATTTTCTTAAGGTCACACATGTTCACAAAAAGTAGAGCCTGGTTTTGTTAATTAATGCCAACATAATATGCTTGATCAATGACATATTATTTAGAGGCATGTGTAGAAACTGGTCATGTTGGACACCAGTTGAAATCCCCCCAAATGCAATTGGACTTTGAATTACTCTACTGAGAAAACTCTAAAAACAGTAGAACCAATATATATTTCATTCAATTTTGGGCTGGCAGAGCCTATGTACATATGGTCTCCAAAGGCAGGAACAGCTTGTTAATCTGGCATTTAACTACCAGAAATTTCTATTAACAATTATTACTGGGAAGAGCAATCAGTGCATAATGATGGCCCTAGGATATTGCTTGGTCATGAAGTGCCTCCTGAATCATAATAACAATGAGAATTATATTCAGTCTAAGTTTAGTATGGAGTCTATTTTACTATCTTCGAAGTCTTTGGATGTCAGTAATCGCTGAATAACTTATATATACTTAACTGTATTACATATTTTAATAACCAGAAATTCCCCTGAAGAGAAAGTTTATTATACTTTAAACTTGACCATTATTTTAAAATAATGGATGTTGTAATTTCTGAAATGTAAATTCAAGAGAAAATACAAATTCATAATCACATTTGGTTATTATATCCTTATCAATTAAAGGATATAATTTGCCCATGGATCATGAGGTCAGGAGTTCAAGACCAGCCTGGCCAAGATGGTGAAACCTCATCTCTACTAAAAACACAAAAAAATAGCCGGGCATGGTGGCAGGCACCTATAATCCCGGCTACTCGGGAGACTGAGGCAGGAGAATCTATTGAACTCAGAGGGCAGAGGTTGCAGTGAGCCACGACCACGCCACTGCAGTCCAGCCTGGGTGACAGAGTGAGACTCTATCTCAAAAAAAAAAAAAAAAAAAAAAAAAAAAAAAGCACCTACCATGTGGGTAGCTGCTGTGTTGGGTACTAGAGTTACAGGAATGGCTAAGACAGACACAGTCCTTGCCTTCTATAAGGAAGAAATTCATGAAAGTTTTTGATGCTAAAGAAAGGAATTTTGACTCTCAAAGACTGATGCTATTATGGATAATACTAAGATTCCAAGTTTGAGTTAATAAATGCTACAACTGAACTAAAAGCCAACTTATACATACATAAAAGAAAAGCAAGTGATTAGATTTGGGGACTGAGAGGCATGAAAGTGCAGCAATTGCTTGGGATGCATATGATCCTGTGATGAGAGAAATACTGTGGTCAGACTGTTGGGGATCTAAGAAGCTTGAACTTCATTCTGTAGAATGGATGGCATTGCTTTTGGTGTTTTGGTCATGAAGTCTTTGCCCATGCCTATGTCCTGAATGGTATTGCCTGGGTTTTCTTTTATGGTTTTAGGTGTTATGTTTAAGTCTTTAATCTATCATGAGTTAATCTACCTTTTGTATAAGGTGTAAGGACGGGGTCCAATTTCAGTTTTCTGCATATGACTAGCCAGTTTTCCCAACACCATTTATTAAATAGGGAATCCTTTCCCCATTGCTTGTTTTTGTCAGATGGTTGGATTAGATGGTTGTAGATGAGTGGCGCTATTTCTGAGGCCCCTGTTCTGTTCCAATTGTCTATATATCTATTTTGGTACAAGTACTGTGCTGTTTTGGTTACTGTAGCCTTATAGTATAGTTTGAAGTCAGTTAGCATGATGCCTCCAGCTTTTTTCTTTTTGTTTAGGATTATCTTGGCTAGATGGGCTCTTTTTTGGTTCCATATGAAATTTAAAGCAGTTTTTTCTAATTCTGTGAAGAAAGTCAATGATAACTTCATGGGGATAACATTGAATCTATAAATTACTTTGGGTAGTATGGCCATTTTCATGATATTGATTCTTCCTGTCCATGAGCATGGAATGTTTTTCCATTTGCTTGTGTCCTCTTTGATTTCCTTGAGCAGTGGTTTGTAGTTCTCCTTGAAGAGGTCCTTCATATCCCTTGTAAGTTGTATTCCTAAGTATTTTATTCTCTTTGTAGCAATTGTGAATGGGAGTTCACTCATGATTTAGCTCTCTGTTTGTCTGTTATTGGTGTATAGGAATGCTTGTGATTTTCGCACATTGATTTTGTATCCTGAGACTTTGCTGAAGTTGTTTATCAGCTTAAGGAAATTTTGGGCTGAGACAGTGGGGTTTTTAAAATATACAATAATGTCATCTGCAAACAGAGACAATTTGAGTTCCTCTCTTTCTATTTGAATACTCTTTATTTCTTTCTCTTGCCTGATTGCCCTGGCCAGAACTTCCAATACTATGTTGAATAGGAGTGGTGAGAGAGGGCATCCTTGTCTTGTGCCAGTTTTCAAAGGGAATGCTTCCAGCTTTTGCCCATTCAGTATGATATTGGCTGTAGGTTTGTCAGAATTAGCTCTTATTATTTTGATATACATTCTATCAATACTTAGTTTATTGAGAGTTTTTAGCATGAAGATGTGTTGAATTTTATCAAAGGCCTTTTCTGAATCTATTGAGATAATCATGTGGTTTTTGTCATTGGATTTGTTTATGTGATGGATTATGTTTATTGATTTGTGTATGTTGAACCAGCATTGCATCCCAGGGATGAAGTTGACTTGATTGTGGTGGATAAGATTTTTGATGTGCTGCTGGATTTGGGTTACCAGTATTTTACTGAGGATTTTTGCATTGATGTTCATCAGGGATATTAGCCTGAAATTTTTTTTTGTTGTGTCTTTGCCAGGTTTTGGTATCAGGATGATGCTGGCCTCATAAAATGAGTTAGGGAGGAGTCCCTATTTTCCTGCTGTTTGGAATAGTTTCAGAAGGAATGGTACCAGCTCCTTTTTGTACCTTCTAGTAGAATTTGGCTGTGAATTCATCTGGTCCTGGGCTTTATTTCATTGGTAGGCTATTAATTACTGCCTCAATTTCATTACTCATCATTGCTGTATTCATGGATTCAACTTCTTCCTGGTTTAGTCTTGGGAGGGTGTATGTGTCCAGGAATTTATCCATTTCTTCTAGATTTTCTAGTTTATTTGCATAGAGGTGTTTATAGTATTCTCTGATGATACTTTGTATTTCTGTGGGATCAGTGGTGCTATCCCCTTTTTCGTTTTTATTGTATCTATTTGATTCTTCTCTCTTTTCTTCTTTATTGGTTGGGCTAGCTGTCTATCTATTTTGTTAATCTTTTCATAAAAAAAAAGCTCCTGGATTCATTGATTTTTTTGAAGGGTTTTTTGTGTCTCTATCTCCTTCAGTTCTTTGATGTTGGTTATTTTCTGTCTTCTGTTAGTTTTTGAATTTGTTTGCTCTTGCTTCTCTAGTTCTTTTAATTGTAATGCTAGGGTGTTGATTTTAGATCTTTCCCACTTACTCCTGTGGGCATTTAGTACTATAAATTTTCCTCTAAACACTGCTTTAGCTGTGTCCCAGAGATTCCAGTACGTTGTGTCTTTGTTCTCACTGGTTTCAATGAACTTACTTATTTCTGCCTTAATTTCGTTATTTACCCAGTAGTCATTCAGGAGCAGGTTTTCCAGTTTGCATGTAGTTGTGCAGTTTTGAGTGAGTTTTTAAATCCTCAGTTCTATTTGAATACACCTTGGTCTGATAGACTGTTTGTTATGATTTCCATTCTTTTGCATTTGCTGAGGAGTGATTTGCTGAGGTGTGTTTTACTTCCCATTATGTGGTTGATTTTAGAATAAGTATGATGTGGTGCTGAGAAAAGTGTATATTCTGTTGATTTTGGGTGAAGAGATCTGTGCATGTCTATTAAGTCTGCCTTGTCCAGAGCTGACTTCGAGTCCTGAATATCCTTCTCAGTTTTCTGTGTCCTTGATCTGTCTAATATTGACAGTGGGATGTTAAAATCTCCCACTATTATTGTGTGGGAATCTAAGCCTCTTTGTAGGTGTCTAAGAACTTGCTTTATGAATCTGGGTGCTCCTGTATTGGGTGCATATATTTAGGATAGTTAGCTCTTCTTGTTGCATTGATCCCTTTACCATTACATAATGCCTTTCTTTGTCTTTTTTGAACTTTGTTGGTTTAAAGTCTGTTTTATCACAGACTAGGATTGCATCCCCTGCTTTTATTTGCTTTCCTTTTGCTTGGTAAATCTTCCTCCATCCCTTTATTTTGAGCCTATGTATGTCTTTGCATGTGAGATGGGTCTCCTGAATACAGCACACCACTGGGTCTTGACTCTTTATCCAATTTGTCAATCTGTGTCTTTTAATTGGGGCATTTAGCCCATTTACATTTAATGCTAATATTGTTATGTGTGAATTTGATCCTCTCATTATGATGCTAGCTGGTTATTTTGCCCATTAGTTGATGCAGTTTCTTCATAGCGTCAATTGTCTTTACAGTTTGGTATGTTTTGTGCAGTGGCTGGTACCAGTTTTTGCTTTCTATATTTAGTGCTTCCTTCAGGAGTTCTTGTAAGGCAGGCAACAAAATCCAGAATTGACAAATGGGATCTAATTAAACTAAAGAGCTTCTGCACAGTGAAAGAAACTCTCATCAGAGCCAATAGGCAACCTAGAGAATGGGAGAAAGTTTTTGCAATCTGTCCATCTGACAAAGAGCTCACATTCAGAATCTACAAGGTACTTACATTTACAAGAATAAAACCCCATCAAAAAGTGGGCAAAGTATATAAACAGACACTTCTCAAAAGAATACATTTATGCAGCCAACAAACATATGAACAAAAGCTCATCATCACTGGTCATTAGAGAAATGCAAATCAAAACCATAACCAGATACAATCTCACACCAGTTAGAATGGCAATCATTAAAAAGTCAGCAAGCAGATGCTGGAGAGGATGTGGAGAAATATGAGTGCTTTCACATTGCTGGTGGGAGTGTAAATTAGTTCAATCATTGTGGAAGGCAGTGTGGTGATTCCTCAAGGATCTAGAGCTAGAAATACCATTCACCTCAGCAATCCCAATACTGGGTATATACCCAAAGGATTATAAATCATTCTACTATATAGATGCATGCCCATGTATGCTTATTGCAGCACTATTCACAATAGCAGAGACTTGGGACCAACCCAAATGCCCATCAATGATAGACTGGATAAAGAAAATATGGCACATATACACCATGGAATACTATGTAGTCATAAAAAAGCATGAGTTCATGTCCTTTGCAGGGATATGGATGAAGCTGGAAACTATCATTTTCAGCAAACTAACACAGGAACAGACAACTAAACACCACATGTTTTCACTCATAAGTGGGAGTTGAACAATGAGAACACAAGGACACAGGGAGGGCGACATCACACACTGGCACCTGTCAGGGGTTTGGGGGCTAGGGGAGGGATAGCATTAGGAGAAATATCTAATGTAGATGACAGGTTAATGGGTGCAGCAAACCACTATGGCACATGTATACCTATGTAACAACCTTCTCGTTCTACACATGTATACCAGAACTTAAAAGTATAAAAACAAAAAAAAGAATAGATGGCAAATAGACATTCTCCTGTGTGCCAATACATTGGTAATGTCATCTTGGGGCACTATTTGGGGAGCATTTGGAGAAACCTTCTGCACTTCAGAAAAAGTGCTGTGACCGATTTTTGATATCCACTGACATAGTATTAGAGGAGGAATGGCAATTTCAATGCAATGAATGCATTTGCCACTCCATCTCTGGAAAAGTGTCAATGGAAAAACATTAATCAGTCAATCAATCCATATTTATTGATAATCTTCTATCATTTGGATGAATTATTGCCCACAACTGGGATTGGCACTATGGAAATATAAAGAGGATTATTCGACATTGTCCTTGCAATATAACTAAAAATAAGTACAGTATATCCATGACATAGATTGCAGTACAGACTCAAGAAAAAATGAAATCCTCACTTTTATTTTTGGACGAGGTTTTGACGTATGAAAATGTTTGTTTCCTGCAGGACAATTAGATGGAGAGCTAGAGAGAGCTCTTGCATAATCTCTCAAATGTCCTGGTGACCAGACACGATCAGGGATTTGAGGAGGGAGGTCAACAGACTGAAACTATCAACCAAGCAGGTCCCAAGTAAAGTGCGGGCCAAACAAAGTGCACATGGAGAGGTGTGGGTTATGAATTAAGGTTTTAGGTCTCCAATTCCCATCCCACTAAGAGCCTTCAAGTTAAGGATCCAAAGCTTGAATTGGCTCTGACTGTGGATTGGCAGTTCACTTAGACCACTGGAGAGCTGGGATTTGTTTGCTTTAAAGTTTCCTCCAAGACATATTTAATAGGCAGATGTAAACCTATATGTTCTCCTTCCAACAATTCTTGGATCTTCGTATTCCTTGATGCCTGCACTCTTTTCCCAGGGTGTCTTTAGCAACATAATCTTTACTTTGCTAAAGGAGAAGGGCCTTTGGCTTGCATGCTTTCCCACCACCCTGTCAGTTATTACGTCTGTTTTCTTGAAATGGCTCACTCCAGCTTGTTTATTTATGATGGGTCTTGTGGTCAGCTGCAAACTTAGTTTGCAGTTTTTTGGGTAACATTTATTGTTTTCATCTGATTAGAGAATAATGCATGCCAATGGTTGAAAAATTGAAAAATACAGTGAAGTATAAAAATGAAAATTCAAATCACTTGTAATTCCATCACCCAGAGCTAATCACTGCTAAAGTTTTGAAATATTTTCTTTTAGGCTTTTTGTCTGTGCATATATATGGTGATTGATCATGTCTCCATGTCTCACTAAACAAAAACTTAAAGTCTGTATAATTTCAGTTGATTCTGACTTTTTAAAACCATTTTTAACTAATGTAGGCACCTAAATCTTTGTTCACATTTTTCATTATTTCTGTAGGAATAGATTCTTGTAAAAGAAATTATGGTTTCAAGTCTATGAATATTTTTAATGACTTAATAAAAATATACCAATTTAAATCTTCATGAGCATGATAATGCTAGCATCATTTCACTATATCCTTGCTAAATTAATAATTCTGTATTATTAATTTCAATTTAATAATTTAATTAACAATTTCAATTTAATAATTTAGTAGGCTAAAAATTTTCCATTATTATTTTACATTCAACTTTTTGGACTACTTACTAGTGAGTGTTATAACCTTTGATAGAGAATTGAGTCCAGAAATCCTGGCCCTTATTTGTCTGCATTTAACCCTCATTTATTTACCACTGATACTGAGTTCCTGGCTCCACTAAGTAGGGTCTATGCACTGCTTTTGATCCATAAAACATGTTAACCTCTACATATTTTCTCTTCACTTAACAATCATGCATTCACGAATATTTATTGAAAAGCTACCATATTTTATCTGAATCTAGAGATGGATGAATGAAAATTGAAGATATCTAACCTACAGAAATTCATAGTATAGAGGCAACATACAGATAAGATGGGAAATAAAATACAGTATTTTGATGTCACACAGTTAATAAATAGTTACTGATTGTCATTTATGTACCATAAATTATGCTAAGCAATAAGGATACCAAGAATGAACAAGATTGACATAGTTTTTTTTTTTCTTTACAAAGCCTAGATTATTGTTGGCTATACAGAACTATATAAAGACTATTATAATACAGTGGGGTAACTTAGAAGCCACTTAAAATAGTGGTTAAGGACCTGGCTCTGATTCCAATCCGTCTGGGTCAAATACTTGCTCACCCACTAATTAGCTATACTCTGTGATTATGGGCAGGTAAATTAGCCATTCTGTTCTTCAGTTTCCTCACTGAGAAAATAGAAGCGATAACAGGGTTGTTTCAAAGATTCATGCAAAGCAATTAGTACAAGACCTAGTATATAGTAAGTGCTCATACATGTTTTATTTTATTTTAGAACTATGAT
Organism: Piliocolobus tephrosceles; assembly: GCF_002776525.5. Classification (NCBI taxonomy): domain Eukaryota; kingdom Metazoa; phylum Chordata; class Mammalia; order Primates; family Cercopithecidae; genus Piliocolobus; species Piliocolobus tephrosceles. The sequence goes on from NC_045443.1 coordinate 100,178,075, forward strand.
ATGGAAAGCACAGTTTGTGTTATTAGAGTATGTAGGAGGAGCACTTGATTTAGACTCATTGAGCAGGGAGCATCAGAGAAGCTCCTTTAGGAGGAAGAAACAGCCTGAAACTTGACAGATGAGGAGGAAATATGGCACATTTGAAAGAGTGCCATAGATGTGTGCTGTGGGTGTAAGGGTGTAGCTCACATTCAGAGAGAATATGTGTGAAGCCTCAGAAGAAAGACAGTGAATGGCTTTCAAAAAACTAAAAGAGGTTCAGTGTGACCAGAATACAGAGTCTGAGGACCTTTCAGTTATCTATTGTTACCCAACAACACACCTTAAAATGCAGTGGCTTTGAAATACAAAAGGCTGAATAACAACTATTCAAGTAACTGATGGTTTTGCATCAGAAAGCACAAAGACTAGAAGACCGTGGAATGACATCATTAAAGCACTGAAAGAAAAAACAAACTATCAACCCAGAATTTAGTATCCATCAAAAATATCCTTCAGGAATGAAAACAAAATGAAATCTTTCTCAGATGAAAGAAAATGGAGAGAATTTGTCACCCGTGGACCTGCTCTAAAATAAATGCTAAAGAAGTTATTCAGGATGGAAGAAAATTATACCAGATACTAAAAACTTCAGGAATGAAGAAAGAGCAACAGAAATGGCAAATAGCTGGGTAAATATCATCAACTTTTTCTCATCTTAAAATTCTTTATAAATTTATATAACTATTGAAAGAAAAATTTCTAACATTGTCTGATGGGATTTTCAGTCTATGTAGATGCATACATGTGACAACTATAACATAAAGGGGGAGAGTAAAGGAAGCTATTTGGTTGCAAGGGATCTATATTTTATGTGAAGTAGTAAAATATTAACTCTAACCATACTGTGAAAGGTTAGGCATCAATATTCTCATCTCTAGAGTAGCCACTAAAACAATAATACAAAAAGATATATCCAGAAAGCCAACAGAGAAATTAAAATGAAATTATTGAACAGTATTCAAATAATTAAAAAGGCAGGAAAGGGGGAACAGAGGAACAGAAAAACAGAGAGGACAAATAGAAAAAATAAAATAAAAGGGTAGGCATAAATCTAACCATATCAACAATGTCATTATATATGTAGATAGTTAAATACAATAATTAAAGCACAGAGATAGATTTTTTGTTGTTGTTAAAAAAGACAGAACTATATGTTATCTACAAGAAATCCACTTTAAATATAATATATATATTATAGATTGGTTAAAAGTAAAAGGATATAAAATATATGCAAATACTAATTAAAAGAGAGCTAGAGTGAATATATTAATATTGGACAAAGTAGACTTCATAAAAAATTACCAGGGATAAAGAAGAAAATTGCATAATGAAAAAAGGTTAATTTACTGAGAAAACCTAAGAGTTCTAAATGTATATATACCAAAAACAGAGCTTCAGAATACATGAAACAAAAACTAATAGAATTAAAAGGAGAAATAGACAAATCCATAAGTATAGGAAGCTTCAACAGTTCTTTATCAGTAATTGATAAAGGATTAGGAAGGAAATTGACAAAAATGTAGTAGACTTGAACACAACCAATGAACTTTATCTGATTCACATTTATAGAACACAAGAACAAAAAACACGTTTTTTTCAACTCTTTATGAACGCTCTCCAAAATAGACCATATCCTGGACCACAGTGAAGAATAAAACAATCAACAACTTAACAGATTTGAAAAACTTTAAATTATACAGCATATGTTATCTGATCATAAAATAATTAAAATTGAAATGAATAACACAAAGATATATGGAAATTTTACAAACATTTGGAAATTAAACAACATACTCCTAAATAACCTACGAGTGAAGAGGAAGTCTGAAGAGAAATTAGAAAATATTTTTGAGTTTAATAAAAATGAAAGTTCAATATATCAAAATTTGTAAGATGCAACTAAAGTAGTGCTTCAAGAGCCATTTATAGTATTAAATACTTATTTTAGCATTTAGTATTATTATAGTATTAAATATGTATATTAGAAAAGAACAACACACAACACACAATCAAAGCCTCTACCTAAAGGGACAGTAAATAGAAGAGCAAATTAAACTCAAAGAAAGCAAAAAAAAAAAAAAAAAAAAAAAAAAAAAAAAAAAAAA
>NC_045443.1:100180321-100187764 GCF_002776525.5 Piliocolobus tephrosceles
AAAAAAAAAAAAAAAAAAAAAAAAAAAAAAAAAAAAGAAATGATAAAGAGCATACTTTGAAATGAAATGGAAAATAAAGATAATAGAAAAAAATGAAGCAACTATATATTTTAAAAGAGATTAATAAAAAGCTCTATTTAAATGACCAGGAAAACCCTTTTTAAAAACAGAGAGACATAAATTACCAATATCAGGAATAAAGGAGAATATCACTACAGAATCTTCCTACATTAAAAGGATAATAACAACCCTATGCCCATAAATTTGACAACTTAGATGAAATAGACCAATGTCTTGAAAAACACAAACTACCAAAATTCACACAAAACCTACCACTTTCCTTGGCTGCTATTATTCTTTCTGGACCAGAAATTCCTTAAGGATTTTGACTGTGTCTCATTTATTTTTCTTATACCCAATGATTATAGAACACATGACACAAAAGAGATATTCAATAAATGCACATTGGAAGAATTGATGAATTGAACATTCTAATGAATTTTTCTTTGCTCAGGAGTTGATTTACAATCAGTTCTAACCTTGGGATTTTAGAAGAGGTAAGGAGTATCATTGCTACTTTTTCATTATCATCTCTTTTTCAATATCATCAAAAGAGATGAAATCATTATCTCTTTTCATCATCCTCTTCATGTGTTTATGTTGCTTCTTTGGGAGCAGCTTCAAAAGCGCAGATCAGAAATTGTATGCAAGCCTATCTATGCCTGAATGTAAAAAGCTCCTTGCTGTGGTTGTGTGCTGCCAAACTAGTCGTAGACATGAAATCATTTCTGTGGCAGGAAAGAGAAGGAATATAATAGTTCTATCTGACTGCCAGCCTACCAAGATGCTAGGCACCTCATAAATGCCAAGTTAGGAAAGAAGTAGGCTGAACTGGCCAAGGGTTGGAAACATTTTTTTTTTAATTTTTTTTATTTTTAAATTTTTTTGTCTCACTTTGTTGTCAAGGCTGGTCTTGAACTCCTGGCTTCAAGTGATTCTCCTGCCTTAGCCTCCTAAAGTGTTGGAATTACAGGCATGAACATTATGCCTGGCTGAGTTACAAACATTTGCAGTGTTTTTGTTTGTTTTTTTTTTTATGTTTTTTAAGGGGAAGAAATTGGGGATGAAGAACTTTTCTAAAGTACTTAGGCTAGGTAGGTTTATCTTTGTGAGGGTTTTGTTTGTTCTTTTTTTGTTTGTTGGTTTTGAGACAGGGTTGTCCTCTGTTGTCCAGGCTGGAGTGAAATGGTGTAATCATTGTTCACTGTAGCCTTGACCTCCCAGACTCAAGTGATCCTCCCACCTTGGCCTCCCAAAGTGCTGGAATTACAGGCATAACCATTGCATTATCCTTGTATTATTACCTGCAAAATCAGATGTCTAAAGATACCGTCAAATGACAACACACACACGCAAACATACACACATTTTAATACTTTTAATTATTCTCTTCATTCAAAGATAACCTTGAAAACAACTCTTTCCAGTTATAAAGAAAAACATCATTTTATCCATGACAAATCAAAAGTATGTTCATATTTTAAACATAAAATTCAGTACGAATTTTTAAAACTCAAGTCCATAGATTCTGAGAATCCTGAAACAAGTCCATTGGTATCAGAGAGAATTTTTTTTCTTAAAAGAGAAATCTGCAAACTATGGTCCACAGGCCAAGTCCAATTTGCTACCTGCTTTTGTAAAAACATTTTGTTTTGTTTTGTTTTGTTTTGAGATGGAGTTTCGCTCTTGTTTCCCAGGCTGGAGTGTAACGGTGCAATCTCACCTCACTGAAACCTCCGCCTCCCAGGTTCAAGCGATTCTCCTGCCTCAGCCTCCAGAGTAGCTGGGATTACAGGCGCCCGCCATCATGCCCGGCTAATTTTTGTATTTTTAGTAGAGACGGGGTTTCGCCATGTTGGCCAGGCTGGTCTCGAATTCCTGACCTCAGGTGATCCGCCCACCTCGGCCTCCCAAAGTGCTGGGATTACAGGAGCTACTGAGCCCAGCCAAATACAATTTTATTGGAGCTCAGCCACACCTGTTTGTTTATATATTGTCTCTGGTTACTTTCGGGCTACAAAAATGAATATATTATGCATTGTCATGGTCATCTCCCCCAAACTAAGTGGTGATGTCTCCTAAGAAAATAGAAAAGGTTGCAGGGAATGTTGGTGAACCTGAAATGCTGTGTAAAGTCCATTCATCGAAAGAAAATTTGGAAGACATAAAGCATACTAAGCAAATGACTGCATACAACTGTATGTTTATTATAATTTTATTCTCATATGGCATGTATACATTTTTTTCTACACATGAGACAATAGAAAAATTATTAAAGTATGTTGGTTTATATTATGCACAAATCCTTAATGGATTGCAATACTACTTCTTCGTGACATATCAGAACATTGAGGTTTTAGGAAGGACTGCTAATGTATTATTATCATTCTATTTTAAAATAAGGGACTCCTATAGGCTCCAATTATCTGAACATTTGCTATTTAACAGGTTTTTAGAAATAGGTTAAATTCAGATCAAGAGCTATGCCTGTACTATCTATCCTCTTGGAAATTGGATTCCTATCTTGTTCCTGTGTATCAGCCTCTCCATTGCTAAACTGCCCACTGCTGCAGGCCTTGCATTGTTTTGTCAGCTCCCTCACAAGAACTACAGTCGTCATCTCTGGTGGGTGAACCTCTGCTCCCCAGGTGCCAGCTCCCTCTGCCTTTTTGCCTGGATTCCCTGGCATAGCCTACTCTTTTACGCTGCTAATTCTTCTCTCTTCCTACTCCAAATGTGTCTTCTTTGAAGCAGTGCATGCCTAGGCAGAAGTCCCATTCTTTAGACAAGTTCAAGTATGCATGCTGCCTGTTCTCAACATTTCCTTTCAATATGGTTCTTGCATGGGCCAGGACATGCTGTGTCTTGCCTTGGATATTTCTGATGCCCACTGCTTTACTGACCACCACCATCTGTTGTTTGTTGCCATTCCATCGTGGTGCTATTCTGCACATGAGACTGAACTCCTTGCAGCTCCTACAGCTGTCCTCCTACCTTCATTCTTCCCAGGTGACAGCTCTGATTCTGGATCCCTCCATTTCCAGCCAATCTGTGCCACGAGTTGCAATGAATAGAGCATTGCCTAATCAGGTTCAGATACATACCAGGCTGCCCTTTGGGACTTGTTTACTTCTGCTGTTCTTTGTTGGTTCCTTTTAACCTGATCTGTCCAGTATAAAATTTTGGGTCCAGAAACAAGGATAACATGTGGGTAATATGATGAGATGTGACTTGAGACTACATTTCTATAGTAACAGGCAATCTGCATTGAACTTCAGTAAAGCTGACCGCAGTTATAAAGCCCAATCATACAAAACATCTATGGCAGAGGAGTCTGGAGATCTCTTCTAGCTTTCTCTTCCTGCTCACTAGATGTGTGACCTCTCTGAGCCTCAGTTTCTTCTTCCATAAAGTGAGGGAGGTAACACCCACCTCAAAGGTTGTTAGGAAGATGTAAAGAACCCAACAGAGTGCCTGGACTTAATGATTGTACAATGCAAAGTAACCATGTCTATGCATTTTCCTGGCTCTAGACTTTTCTTTTGCAGCCATTACTTCTCACAACTGCATCGGGACCCAGGTGTCTAAAGGCCCCCCATTGTTCCAACTTGGAGTTCCAGAAATGAGACTTTGTAGTACAAAAATGTGTATGAATTAAAGCTTTTTCATATGTAGGGAAAGACTAGCCGTGCCCAGCTTCATTTTGATTCCTTTATCCAAGGAGAGTATTTTCTCTCTTCTCTTCTCCCTACTGGCCCCTCTCTTGTCTCAATGTTGAATGGTCACATGGTTTGAAGCAAACACTTTATTCTAGACTTAGCTTTGCAATGTCTCCCTAACTGTCCTCTGCTTGGCCATCTTACCTTCTCAGCAAGAAAGAACTTATTTATTGTCCTTCTACATAGGAAAAAAAAAAATCATGGGCTTATGAAAAAAAATCAGAATTAAAGTCAGAAAATCTAGTCCACCCAGGATCTCTTCCTTATCAGTCACATGGTCCTTTAAAGGAAATTTGCTTCTCTGTATGTCATTTTCCTCAATTTCCTGATCTTTGAGAATTGAAAAACACTACACAACTCCCAATAACTAAGAGACAGTCCTCTTAATTTGCTTTAGGGTATTGCATGGTCCTAGGAAAAGGATAAAATCTCAAATATTATTTTTAGATGAATTGAAGAAAACCTATGATATTCTAATCTACCTGAAGTAAATCAACTTGAATTTCCCAAATTAATAGATTGACTGAAGATTAAAGATAAGGCCTGAGAAACGTGTCGAATTCAAGGAGCCCTTGTATTCATCTCAAAAATAGTCCTGACTCCCTTCCTTCCTATCTACACATACCTTCTTAAACATGAGGGAAGCCTTTGGAAGTTTTATTCTTCTCTTCTTATGATAGCTGCTCACCACTTGGTGTTTTTGCACCCTGCAGATTGAGGGGCTAGGGATGGTACGAACCAAGTAAGCCTTTTCAGTGAACTCAATGGGTGAAAATCCCATATGCCTTTTATCCTGGCCTGAAAGAGTCCCCAAGTGACTGACCTTTCAAGAGAGGCCACATCACTCTCCCTTAAACCACGTCATTGTTCTCTAGCTTACAGCGCATTCTGCGTCCATTCTGCCTCCTTCCTCGTCAATTCCTCCAATCTTTCTCCACTTACTGCACCACTGGTGGTCTGGGGTGTGCAGCCCAGATGTTTTCCCCAAGTGACCAGAAGATTACTTTTCAAGTGGCTTCATGGAGCAGATGTTCCCTTTCACCTCCCCCCTCAACCCTCGCCCCCAATTGCTGAAACCTTTCCCTTCTTGGGAGAGCACATCGTGTTGCTGCTGTGTGTTTGTTTGATCAGGAGAGTACAAGCAGGAACAAGAGAATCGCACACTGACAACTGTTTGGCAGGCAAGCTCCTGGGCTTAAGTGTGTTCCTCCTCCCTTTGCTCCCATTACAGTTGTGAGCAGATGTTCTTGACTGTCCAACTGGCTGCTCTTTCTCTGGCCCCCTCGCACCAAGGCTTTTTCCCACTCCCCTGCTTCATGCTAACCACAACTTACCCAAGACTCTAGTATTTCTCTTTGCCTAGATACAACCATCACCTTTACTTCATCCAGAGCTTTGCTTGTTAAGCCTGGAAAAATCTGTTCGATACAAGACTATGCCCTTAAACCTATCCTTTATTTACAGGTTGCTCCCTACTATTCATTTCATTTGCTTATTGCTTTCTCTACCCCTTGCTTCACTCCCTATCCCACTTCTCACCCCAGCTCCAGCCCCTCTGCACTACTGCAGTTCCAGCCCTGTTCTCTCTCACCTCTAAGACTTCTTGCATGACTTTTCTTCTTTCTAGAGCATTCTCCTTTCTCCCTTTCCCCCTTTCCTGGCTAATTCCTGCTGATCCTTGAAATGTCTAGCTACGTATGTCTTTCTCTCTGACCTCTACATGCCAATCATTGGTTCCCATAGAGCTTGACCCCAATTCAGCTCTTATTTCTCTGTATTGTAATCATCTTTTTACTTGTCTCTCCATTTTTCCATTAACTTAATTTTAAAATCTGAGCAAAAGATTTTATGGCCAAGATATCAGTATCTTGTTTGATTTTACCAGTATTAAACAAGGGTGCTAGAATAGATTCCAGCATCCTAGCTCTCCACCTTCCTCTGACAGTGCTCATTGAGCATCCATCTACTCTGTGTTAAATAGTCAGTTAGATCTTGGAGTCATAAAGATGAGGAAAAAATTTCTGCTGTCCTCAACTAGATGAAGTTTCATACACAGACTTTCAAAGTAGTATGATGCTATTACAATGGTGCAGTATCCAAAATATTAGGGAAAAGTGACACTTAGATAATTAAAGTAACCAACCTTGAAGTGATGGAATATGGCAAAAGAATATGGCAAAGTGATGGAATGTAGCAAAGGATTATGGGAAAGTCAGGTTAGTATTGAAAATAAATTGGAAGTAAGAAACGGTTTAGTGTAGGGACTGACAAACTGCCCACTAGCCAAATCTAGCCAGTTGCCTATTTTGTAAATAAAGCTTTATTGGAACACAGCCATGCCTATTCATTTACATATTATGTGTGACTTCTTTCGTGTTATAATGGCAGAGGTGAGTAGTTGTGACGAACTGTATGCCACAGAAGTATGAAATATTTACTATTTGGCTGTCTACAGAGAAGGTATTCTGACCGCAGGTTTAGTGCATGAAAAATAAAAGTGGCCAAGAACACTTTGGAAAATAATTAGAAAAGGGTGACAACTTTAAGCAGATTTTTAGATATACAGTTATATAATCAAAATAGTATGATATTGATTTGGCAAAAGGCAAATAGCTCACTAGGAAGGTAATAGGAAATCCAAAATAAATTGTCTATATAGGAATTTAACATAAGATGAAGATGACATAATTTACTTAATAAAGAGTGCTACAAAAGCTATTCACCTAGAAGAATATATTTCCATTAGATTTTTAACATTCTTCACCCATCCTTATGCTCTCTCAAATTAACAACATATCCCCTTTTTTTTGCAGTCAATATTTCTTTCTTTACCATTGTTTATTTCTCATTCTTTTGGGGTTAAATTTCTTGTTTCATTATAGCTTCACTAAATCTTTTTTTTTTTATTATTATTATACTTTAAGTTCTAGGGTACATGTGCATAACGTGCAGGTTTGTTACATATGTATACATGTGCCATGTTGGTGTGCTGCACCCATCAACTCGTCAGCACCCATCAATTCATCATTTATATCAGGTATAACTCCCCAATGCAATCCCTCCCCCCTCCCCTCTCCCCATGATAGGCCCCACTGTGTGATGTTCCCCTTCCCAAGTCCAGGTGAGCTCATTGTTCAGTTCCCACCTATGAGTGAGAACATGCGGTGTTTTGTTTTCTCTTCTTGTGATAGTTTGCTAAGAATGATGGTTTCCAGCTGCATCCATGTCCCTACAAAGGACGCAAACTCATCCTTTTTTATGGCTGCATAGTATTCCATGGTGTATATGTGCCACATTTTCTTAATCCAGTCTGTCACTGATGGACATTTGGGTTGATTCCAAGTCTTTGCTATTGTGAATAGTGCCGCAATAAACATACGTGTGCATGTGTCTTTGTAGTAGCATAATTTATAATCCTTTGGGTATATACCCAGTAGTGGGATGGCTGGGTCATATGGTACATCTAATTCTAGATCTTTGAGGAATTGCCATACTGTTTTCCATAATGGTTGAACTAGTTTGCAATCCCACCAACAGTGTAAAAGTGTTCCTATTTCTCCACATCCTCTCCAACACCTGTTGTTTCCTGATTTTTTAATGATTGCCATTCTAACTGGTGTGAGATGGTATCTCATTGTGGTTTTGATTTGCATTTCTCTGATGG
>NC_045443.1:100192764-100220980 GCF_002776525.5 Piliocolobus tephrosceles
GGTTGTTCCTTTCCATGTTTAGGGCTTCCTTCAGGGTCTCTTGTAAGGCAGGCCTGGTGGTGACAAAATCTCTAAGCATTTGCTTATCTGTAAAGAATTTTATTTCTCCTTCACTTATGAAACTTAGTTTGGCTGGATATGAAATTCTGGGTTTAAAATTCTTTTCTTTATGAATGTTGAATACTGGCCCCCACTCTCTTCTGGCTTGTATAGTTTCTGCCGAGAGATCTGCTGTCAGTCTGATGGGCTTCCCTTTGTGGGTAACCCGACCTTTCTCTCTGGCTGCCCTTAAGATTTTTTCCTTCATTTCAACTTTGGTGAATCTGGCAATTATGTGTCTTGGAGTTGCTCTTCTGGAGGAGTATCTTTGTGGCGTTCTCTGTATTTCCTGAATTTGAATGTTGGCCTGCCCTGCTAGGTTGGGGAAGTTCTCCTGGATGATATCCTGTAGAGTGTTTTCCAATTTGGTTCCATTTTCCCCCTCACTTTCAGGCACCCCAATCAGACGTAGATTTGGTCTTTTTACACAATCCCATACTTCTTGCAGGCTTTGTTCATTTCTTTTTCTTCTTTTTTCTTTTGGTTTCTCTTCTCGCTTCATTTCATTCATTTGATCCTCAATCGCTGATACTCTTTCTTCCAGTTGATCGAATCGGTTACTGAAGCTTGTGCATTTGTCACGTATTTCTCGTGTCATGGTTTTCATCTCTGTCATTTCGTTTATGACCTTCTCTGCATTAATTAGTCTAGCTGTCAATTCTTCCACTCTTTTTTCAAGATTTTTAGTTTCTTTGCGCTGGGTACGTAATTCCTCCTTTAGCTCTGAGAGGTTTGATGGACTGAAGCCTTCTTCTCTCATCTCATCAAAATCATTCTCTGACCAGCTTTGATCCGTTGCTGGCGATGGGCTGTGCTCCTTTGCAGGAGGAGATGCGCTCTTATTTTTTGAATTTCCAGCTTTTCTGCCCTGCTTTTTCCCCATCTTTGTGGTTTTATCTGTCTCTGGTCTTTGATGATGGTGACGTACTGATGGGGTTTTGGTATAGGTGACCTTCCTGTTTGATAGTTTTCCTTCTGACAGTCAGGACCCTCAGCTATAGGTCTGTTGGAGATTGCTTGAGGTCCACTCCAGACCCTGTTTGCCTGGGTATCAGTAGCAGAGGTTGCAGAAGACAGAATATTGCTGAACAGCGAGTGCACCTGTCTGATTCTTGCTTTGGAAGCTTCCTCTCAGGGGTGTACTCCACCCTGTGAGGTGTGGGGTGTCAGACTGCCCCTAGTGGGGGATGTCTCCCAGTTAGGCTACTCAGGGGTCCGGGACCCACTTGAGCAGGCAGCCTGCCCCTTCTCAGATCTCAACCTCCGTGATGGGAGATCCACTGCTCTCTTCAAAGCTGTCAGACAGAGTCGTTCGCGTTTGCACAGGCTTCTGCTCCTTTAGCTGAGCCTTGTCCCCAGAGGCGCATTCTACAGAGACAGGCAGGTTTCCTTGAGCTGCTGTGAGCTCCACCCAGTTCGAGCTTCCCAGCGGCTTTATTTACCTACTTAAGCCTCAGTGATGGCGGGCGCCCCTCCCCCAGCCTCGCTGCTGCCTTGCGGTTAGATTGCCGCAGACTGCTGTGTTAGCAAGGAGGGAGGCTCCATGGGCGTGGGACCCTCCTGGCCAGGTGTGGGATATATTCTCCTGGTGTGCTGGTGTTATAGCGCAGTATTGGGGTGGGAGTTACCCGATTTTCCAGGTGTTGTGTGTCTCAGTTCCCCTGGCTAGGAAAAGGGACTCCCTTCCCCCTCGCGCTTCCCAGGTGAGGCGATGCCTCGCCCTGCTTCAGCTCTCGCTGGTCGGGATGCAGCAGCTCACCAGCACCGATTGTCCGGCACTCCCGAGTGAGATGACCCCAGTACCTCAGTTGAAAATGCAGAAATCACCGGTCTTCTGTGTCGCTCGCGCTGGGAGATGGAGACTGAAGCTGTTCCTATTCGGCCATCTTGCTCCGCCCCCAAGATGAATTTTTAAAAATACTTTTTTCCAATTGTAGAAAATTCTTAGCCATTATTACATTATTACTTTGATGGTTACCTCTTGCCTATTTCCCACCTTCTCTTTTTCCTGAGCTCTTGTTAGATATTTGTTTGAACTTCTCACCCTTTGTTTCATGTATTTTAATAGCATTTACATGTTTTCCAACTCTGGGTGATTTACTCAGACCTGACTTCCAATTTTCTAGTACTGTTTTCAGCTGTGTCTACTATGGCTTTATTGTTTAACTATCCATAGGTCTGTGTGTGTTTTTCAAATTTCAATGACATTTTCTATTATGAAAATTTATGTCTTTCAAGAGAATGAGAAGACAAGCCACAGATTTTGAGAGAATATTCTCAAAAGACATATCAGATAAAGGACTATAATCCAAAATATATAAAGAATTTTTAAAACTCAACAATAAGAAAACTAATAACCTGATTTTCAAATAGGCGAAATACCTGCACAGGTATCTCATTGAAGAAGATATATAATAAGTACATGATAGTAAACAAGCATATGAAAAGATGCACAACATCATATGTCATTGGGAAATGTAAATTAAAACAATAATGAGACACCATTACACAATTATTAGAATGGCCAAAATCCAGATCACTGACAACACCAAATGCTTAGGAGGTTGTATGGAGCAACAGGAACTCCCATTGGCTGCTGGTGAAAATGCAAATGATGCAGTCACTTTGGAAGATGCTTGATAAATTTTTATAAAAGTAAACATACTCTTACTATATGATCTATCAATTGCATTTTTTTGTATTCACACAAATGAGTTGAAAACTTACATCCACATGAAAACCTGCACATGGATGTTTATAGAAGCTTTATTCATAGGCCAAACTTGAAAGAAACCGTGAAAAGGTTTAATAGGTAAATAGATGAATAAATTGTAGTACATCCCAACAATGGAATATTATTCAGTACTAAAAATAAATGAAGGATTAAGTCATGAAAAGACATAGAGGAATCTTTAATGCATATTACAAAGTGGAGGAAGCCAGTCTGAAAATATTAATACTATATGATTTCAACTATATGACATTCTGGAAAAGGCAAAATTATGGAGAAGTAAAAGGATGAGTAGTTGCCAGGGGCTAAGTAGGGAAGTGGGAATTAATGGGTGAAATATAAAGGATTTTTCAGGCAGTAAAACTACTGTGTATGATATTATAATGGTGGATACATGTCATTTTACATTTGTCAAAACCCATGAATATACAACATTAGGAGTGAGTCCTAATGTAATTTACACATTTTGGGTGAGAATGATGTGTCAATGTAAGTTCATTGATTGTAACAAAGGTACCACTCTGATGTGAGATATTGATAGTGAAGGAGGTTGTTCATTTGTGTGAGCAGGGGATATATAGAATCTCTAACTCTGCCAAATGTTGCTGTGAACCTAAAAGTGCTCTAAAATATAAGGTCTATTCAGAAGGGGAAAATGTTCTATATGGTTTCTTTTCAAACTTGATTCTTCTTTAAAAACGTTTTATTTTGTCTTTTAGTTTCCATTCTTTTTTTTCTCTTTGAACATTCAAATTATGCATATGTTAATATATCTTCCATGTACATTTTTGAGCTGGGGATTTCATTCTTTTTTCAATTCTGGAAAATATTGCTTTTCTGCTATTGTTCTTTGCTTATTCCAGAATTCCTTGTTTTTTTTTTTGAGGCGGAGTCTTGCTCTGTCGCCCGGACTGGAGTGCAGTGGCCGGATCTCAGCTCACTGCAAGCTCTGCCTCCCGGGTTTATGCCATTCTCCTGCCTCAGCCTCCCGAGTAGCTGAGACTACAGGCGCCCCCCACCTCGCCCAGCTAGTTTTTGTATTTTTAGTAGAGACGGGGTTTCACCGTGTTAGCCAGGATGGTCTCGATCTCCTGACCTCGTGATCCGCCCGTCTCGGCCTCCCAAAGTGCTGGGATTACAGGCTTGAGCCACCGCACCCAGCCCAGAATTCCTTGTAAAAGTGTATTGGGCATCTCCACCTCTGCCTTCTGCCTCCTAATTACTCTTTTATTAACATTTATCTTCTTATACTTTTTAAAAGTAATTCTTTCAAAACCTTTGTCAGAATTTATATACAAACATTTTCCTCTTTAGTAAATTTATGTTTATATAGTTAATTTTGTTACCTCTTGTATTGGCTAGGGATAATGCAAATATACCTCGGATAAACAGGAAAACCTCATTAAGTCTAGCTTTCACCAATAGGAATTTTTGTTTCACATAAGAGATTTCAAAGTAGACAGTATAGGACTGTGCAACTATTCAATAATGTCACCAATGATCCAGCTCTTTTATGCCTTTATGCTCCATAATATTTTATTCTCAATTTCATAAGATGGGTGTATGCCTCTAAGCATAATATGTACATTCTAGACACGAAAAAGGGTGAAGATCGAAAGGACTTTATCCCAGTAAGGCTTTGTCTTTTTTTTGCCCCAGGAAAAAATATGTCTTCCTAGGCACTTCTGCTTTTATTTCATCATTCATGACTATGTCACATGGCTGTCCATAGCTGCAAGGGAAGCTGGAATAATGAGTATTTCCTTTTCTAGCTTCTATAGTACAGAAAGATAAGTAAAAGGGAGATTGGGAATAGACATTAAGCCAATCTACCATATTTTCCACAGCACTCTTGCCCTTCACTAGATTTCTTTGAGTGTTTTGTCTTTCTCTGTGTATTCATCCTTCCATACTGATGGCCTCAATCTGTCTCTTAAATCCCAATTAAAAGAAGCAGGTCTGCCAGTGACTGTGTAAATTTTTGTGCTGTGGTGCTCTTGGAGTCTTCAGCTATCCAGACACCAACTTTGAATGGCTTTTAAAATTTCGGGTAGTAAAGCTACATCTATGTCCTTCTTCTTCCCTTGGACCTCAATGTCTTAAAAACTTAGAGCAGTGGGCACCAGTTGCTAGCAATTTTTTTCCAGACAATTCTTACTAGTGGAAGACTAATTGCAGGTACTCATCTCACATGCAGCCTTTTACTCATTAGCCCACAGGAGCCAAACTTCTGGCCCCTGTTACCAGTTTCTAGACCCATAGCCCAGTATAATTGTTTATTACTTAGCATTTTCTGTTCCACTTCAAGTGCATGCAAATATTATTAAAAACATAGTTCAGCTATGTCATTTTGGTTTTCTCCTCTTATATTTTGACTAGCATATCTATGAACCAGTGCAGTGTGTCAGTGTGTGAACTAACCAAGCTATCTATGATTTTTAGTTCTTGAACTCTCCTGAAATCAGCACTAAGTAACTTAAAGGAGCATTATCATGTAATTTTCTTCCTAGATATTTCGGTAACAATTTACTCAGAAACATAAATAACCATATGATTTTTTTTTCTTTTCATTTTAGTAGCTGCCTTCAAGGAATGATGTTAGTTATGGAATAATGAAAAAGTTATTTCTGCCATGCATGAAGAGTGAATAGGCAAAGAAAAATGAATTATTCAAGGGAACTGTTTGAGTTTGTTTGTGCTACTATAATGCAATACCTGAGGCTGGTTTATTTATAGCAAATAGAAATTTATTTCTCATAGTTCTGAAAGCTGGAAAGACCAAGATGGAGGGGCCAGTGTCACATGGCAGAAGATAGAAGAGAAAAAGAGAGGAACTCTGTCTTCACATGGCAGTAGAGCAGAAGACAGTGAACACACTCCTGCAAGTCCGTTTCATACTGGAATTAATTCATTCATGAAGATGGATGAATTACCTAAACACCTCCCATTAGGCCCCACTACCCAGCACTATTATATCGGGGATTAAATTTCCAACACACAAATTTCAGGGAACACATTTATACCATAGCAGGAGCTTTTAAATGTTTTGCAGTTAAGATATATGAAATTGATTTTCACCATAAAAAAAATTCTAGCTAGGCATCAGAAAATCTCATCATTCCCATTCTATCCGCATTCATTTATGCTCCTACCAAACTATGTGGTGATTGTCCACATACAGACTAGACTTTTTGAAATGATGCTATAGCCTGCCATATTCTCTGTTTCATGGAATCAGATGTAAATTTAACTTTCAACCTGTATTACATGTTCAAATGAATTTGGATTTGGAGGTTTTCTTTAACAGAATGTTGCAATTATTGTTTGATAATTTTTTTATTAGTCTACAAATAAATTGCAAAAATTTTAATGCATTTCAAAATCTCCCAAGACACTTGTTAAAAATGAATATTCCTCTCATGCAGCAAACCTGAAGCATCTCTGAGTGAAACTAATGCCTATCACCTTAGGCAACACTTTGAGAAAAACTGTCTTACTTTTCTCACTGTTAACATTTTTGCAAAGGTACTTTCAATCATTTAGATATTGTCAATGGCTGCTTTCTTTATTTTTTCAATTTTTAATTAATACATAATAATTTTATCTATGGGATACACGTGATATTTTGATACATGTATGCACTGTTTTTCATGATGTCTACCATGAGATTAGATTATAGTTTTTCTTTTCCGTTTTCTTTTTTTTTTCAGTAATGAATAAAAAAAGAGAGTGCATGTGAATTTGACTCCCCTACCTTCCCTTTCTTGAGGCTTCTTTCTGAGCAAAAGCACACAAGGAAGTTGTACTTGATTTGGGTCCATATCACAAGTGTCCCACATCTTCCTGATTATGAGGCCTCCACCATTATTGTCTAGGGGGAGACTCAGGACTGCCCTGCAGCCCTCATGGGAGCCTGCTTCCTTACCAGTCTTGGTAAGATTCTCAGCAGGCTCAGCAGCTACAACCTAATTGGAGCACTTTTGCTGCCATTCCACATGTAATCTCTATACTGTCAACATGCCTGTGACCACACACTTCATGACTGGGAATTTTTTTTCTGTAAAGGACCGGGTAGTAAATCTTTTATACTTTGTAGGGCATTAAACCGAATTCTACTGCTGTATTAAGAAAACAGCCATTGACATGGACTATTATTCAACCATTAAAAAAAAGAATAAAATCCTGTCATTTGCAGGAAGTTGGGTGTAACTGGAGGTCATTACGTTAGATGAAATAAGCCAGGCACAGAAAGACAATTATCACATATTCTTTCTCACAAGTGGGAGATAAAAGAAGTTGATCCCTTGGAGGTAGAGAGTAGAATGATGGTTATCAAAGGCTGGGAATGTGGGAAGGGTAAAGGGGAAGAGAAGAGAGGCTGATTAATGGGTATGAAAATACAGTTAAATAGAAAGAATAAGTTCTAGTGTCTGATAGCACAGTAGAGTGTCTGTAGTTAACAATAGGTTATTGTATATTTCAAAATAGAAAATATTTGGAATTTTCCCCATACAAAGAAATGATAACTGTTTGATGTAATATACTAATTACCCTGATTAGATCATTATATATGGTATACTTTATCAAAATATCACATGTATCCTATAAATAGATATAATTATTATGTATCAATTAAAAATTGAAAAAACAAAGTAGCCATTGACAATATGTAAATGATTGAAATCACCTTTGCAAAAATTATAACATGAGAAAAGTAGGACAGTGAGAGAGATCTGATATAATCAACTTCATCTTACCTTTAACCTCCAAACTGCCCTTGATCATTTCTGGGCATGAGTCAAGCTAATTTTGGGATAAATTTAGTTTATAGTTGAAATGATAATAGCCTTTCCCAAAACTAAACTGCCTTTGCCAAATTAATGAAAGTCCACCAAGTTAGGAGGATGAGAGGGGCCTGAATTCTGCTAAAATGTAGGCATAGTTAAGTGATTACCAGCCATTATTCTAGAGGTCACAAGATTTACAACTTCCCCAATTACTCCTGTAATTAACAACACTATCGTAGAACCTAAGATGTCTTTTCAGGCTTTGGCATTTCTGACAACTGAATAGCCCCACCTAGACCCACAACTCTCAGCTCAACTAGTCTTGTGGCCCCCACCTAGAAGAGGACTAGGTACATGACAACCATTTTCTACACCCCTATGATTGCATCCCCAACTAATCAGTAGTACCCCTGCCCACCAAACTATCTTTGAAAAACTCTAGCCTCCAATTTTCAGGGAGGCTGACTTGAGTGATAAACTCTGATCTGTTTAGCTGGCTCTACATGTTAAAATATTTCTCTATTACAATTCCTCTGTCTTGATAAATTGGCAGTATCTGGGCAGTGGACAATATGAACCTATAAGTCAAGAGAACCCTGACTAATACAGTCAGTTACACGAATTGGTGTGGCTGTGTGCTGATAAAACTTAATACATACTGAAATCTGAATTTCATATAACTTTCATGTTCCTGAAAATTTTTTTTTACTATTTTTCAACCATATAAAAATATAGTGACTATTTTTAGCTCTAGAATCTGTACAATTGTTAGAATATGTAGTTAGGCAGACATAAGCAGGGCAGGAAAGGGCCCTGTCTCCACCAAGAATGTCAGGGGACCATCAGGTGATTGTCAGGCAGTTTTTAAACTTTCTCGCTAAAATAATAATTGGTCACAGCTGGTGCCAGGGAAAGGCAGTCTCCCACCATGTAGAGAACACCTGAAGCTGATCATCAGCAGCTTCCCAATAAGATCTCAGGAGTTGGGCAAGTGGGCCCAAACATACACACTCAGAGATAAAATGGCAGAGTTTAACTGGTATATGAGCTTCTTCTAGGAATGCTGAATTGGTAAGGGAAAAATGCCTCAAATGAGCATGAGCACAACATCAGCAAACCCACTGTGCATGCAGCCTCTCCCAGGTGCTGGCAGGCCACTGTTAATGCAGACAACCCACCCCAATGGAAGAATCAAGGGAGAAGAGATGCAAGACCCTGGAAGCATGCCAACATATAAAACGCCAAGTCAAAGGTCAAACAAGGCACTTGGATCTCTCAAGTTGCACTCTTGGCCCTGTTTACGTTACTTCCTTTCATTCCTGCTCTAAAGCTTTTTAATAAACTTTCACTCCTGCTCTAAAACTTACCTTGGTGTCTCCCTCTGCCTTTCACCCCTCCATTAAATTCTTTCTTCTGAGGAGGCAAAGATCGAGTTGCTGCAGATCCTTACAAATTTACTGCTGCTAACACAATCACAGGCAACTAACTGATTTGGCCTTTGGGGCACAGCTTGTTAGTTCCCATTCTAGAGAGCGAGGGTGTCCTCCTCCTATTCAAGGCTGATCCTTTCACTCTATCCCATGATCCTACTTCCTGCTCCTTTGAGGCCTCACTCATTCTATATATATCTTTCCTTTCCTTTCCTTCCTTTTTCTTCCTGTCCTCCTTACTACAGGCTTCTCAGAGTATAAACATGTTCAAACCTATCTCCTTACAAAGTAAAGCTTTCTTGGCCCTTGTGATGTATAATTTTATGTACCAACTTGGCTGGGCTACAATGCCCAATTGTTTGGTAAAAACATTAGCCTAAATGTTGCTGTGAAGATATTTTTCAGATGGCATTAACATTTAAATCAGTAGACTTTAAGTAAAAGATATTATCCTCCATAAGATGAGTGGGCATCATTCAATTAGTTGAAGGTCTTAAAAGCGAAGACAGACTTTGTGAAAAACAATGAATTCTCCTCAAGTGTGCAACATAGAAACCTTGACTGTGTTTCCATTTTGCTGCTCTGTGGGATTCTGACTCAAGACTGAAAGATCAACTCTTGCCTGAATTTTCAGCCTCCTGGCCTGCTCTACACATTTTGGACCTGTCAGCCCTCACAATCACATGAAACAATGAAATAAGTATTTCTCCCCAGTATCCCATGTAGACAGATAGATAGATAGACAGAGATAGAGATACATAGATATATGTAAATTCTATCATTCTATTTCTCTGTAGAACTCTGTCTAAAACAGCAGCATATTATTCTTTTAGCTACTTCTCATCTTCTGTCTCCCTTTTTCATCTAACTTTGGAAGAACAATGTTGAGAACCAGGACTTGGCATTTGGAAACCTGCTGGCTAAGTCTAGCCTCAGGTTTACTGTTTGATCAGCACGGTGTTTTGGATCACATTATTTAAAAAACAAGATTGGAATTGAATGATATCACTTAGAAATTGGAAGATTTTATTTAAGAATCCAGATTTCTATTTTTCTTAGAATTGTGATATTGGGACTGGGTCCATATTCTTAAGTAGAGCTGACTAGCTGTTGTTGATCAGCAACTGTCCTCTTTAAGTTAGACAAATGCTCTCCACTCTGCCACAGTCCCCACCACTTCCTATTATCACCATCATGATTCATTCTTATGCTTGACCTTTGGCTTTCTGAACAGTTGGCTTCCAAGATGCACTTTATCATGGTCTTTACTGTGGCCAACTAGCCTGAGTCAAGTTGGCTTCTGTCTAGCTCTCCTACCCTATTTCCTGACATGCTTCTCTTTGCTAACAGTTTTCAGCCATACTGACTTCTTTATTAGGAATATATAGATGCTCATTCCTGCTTCAGAGTCTTCACATTTAATATTTTCTCTTGGTCTATAATATACTTTCCCAAAATATTCACATGGCTGACTTCTTATCAAGGAATTCATTGAAATGTCATCTCCTCAGAGAAATCTTTCCTTACTTCCCCTCATTCACTTGGAATTTGCTCTTTGCTTCATTTCCCTGTCTTGTTCTCTTCATTTTTAAAGAATTCTGAAACTACAGTTTTTCTTACTTTTTCTGTCTCCTCTCACATCACTACTGAAAACTCAAGTGCCTATTATAGTACCTGACCCATGTAGGCCTGGATACATATTACTTATTGAAGTTAGTTTACCCATTTACCCCATCTATCTGATCCCTGTGAGTATTTGAATATCTGACCCCTAGTGTTTACTCACTGCCACTACCTCTTCACCTCCCATTCATTCCTTGACTCATCTCACTTTTGTTTGTAGCCCCACAATTTGACTGCACAGCTCTTGCTAAGGTCATCCATAACCTCCAACTTGCTGCATCTCTCAGTCCTTTCTTTAAACTCGGACTATTTGGTGCAACTTGACCCTCTGTTGGTTTGTTTTACTTCCTTTTCCTCCTTTTTGTGGTTTTCCTCATATTCTATTCTCAGCATACTACTCTTGGTACTCTGCACATTTTCACTGAGTAATCTTGTCTAATTCTTGTAGTTTCAATATGCAAAATTACAATATCTCTGCTTGAGTATCCTGCAGTCACCTCAACCTAAACTGAATTCATCATCTGTCTTAAATTGGTTTTCCTGGATAACAGATTCTTAAAAGAAGATATGCATGCAGGAAGTTTTTTGGGAAGTGCTTTTAGCAACAGGACTCATGAGAGGGAGTGAAGGAAGCAGGATAGGGCAGAAGGAGAATTTGATGTCATGAAGATCTCACATTGGAGACCAAATACTCTTTATGCTTCCTGATAGTAGTGTTGGCTAAGGCCCTGTGGGCAGGAAAGGTAAACTCATAAGTGGAGTATCTGTCAATTCTAGTGAAAATGAATTGTTTTCCTAATTAGGATGAAAATAGTTCAATTCAGTTGACTTGCCACCAAGTGACTGGTTATGGTCCTCACGGGATTGTTTCACATTGGGTTTTCAGTGTTGTGTCTCTGTTGTTGGAAGAGTGGACATTTGGCAATGGTGGTAGCTAGATTAGCCAAAGAATGAGGACCCATACTGTTAGCCCAAGCATAGCTTCTGTACTCACCACCATGGCTACTCTATTCAAATGCCTATTGTGCCATCACCAGATTAACCAATAACTGATGTCAACTGGCTGAATTATTTTGTGTACTTGATTATTTATGATTCTTCCATTTTGGACACTCATCTGTGGGCCCTAATATACCATTACTCACACTTTGTACTCGCTCTCATAGACCAATCCATATGCCTCTTCTCCAGATCCTCTTGCTTATGATATTCCAGATTTTCTTCTTCCAGGCCTTGAACCAATCAACTGAGCCATTCACCACTGCCTGTGAATCCATAAATAACCTTTTCTCAAGCCACCTCTCTTTCCACATCAAGTGGATAATCGTAAGTACAACCTTAAGCTCTACTCATTGGGGGGATTTTTTTTTCTCACCACCATCTTTTAGAGCTACCTCTGAGTAGAGCTACATTGCAGCGGCAATCTTTTTGGCTTGTACCTATAGACTGAGTTAACCCATCTATGCTCCTAGTTTGGCATTTTTCTTTCTCCATTACTTGGTCAAAAGAAACTCTCATGAAGGCATAGGTGTGAGTTGAAGGAAAGACACCAGGGCAGTTGCTGATGGCCATTCCTAGAAAGAGTCTTTGTTATTAGCCATCAGCAGTCACATGCCCAGTAACTAGGGAAATACGAGTCTAAATCTTGGGCAGTGTGTCATAGCATTCATTATACTATCATCCCACCAAATTTGCTTCTCTTGCATTATGTTTCTTTTGATAGTACCACCACTTATTATTCAATGAGGTTGTAAGTGTGTAAATTATTCCTGACTCCTTCTTCTTCATAACCTTTACTTCCTCATCCTAGCTGACTGGTTGTTGATTGCTACATGTCTAAATATTTCTAGATTCCGTCCCCTCCTCCTCATCTCTGGTTTAAGTAATGGAAATAGGAATGACCAAATCTAAATTTCAGAAAAATCACTTCAGTGTCAGCATGGAGAATGGATCGATGGAGGCAGGACTGGCAATAGGAAAAATTTAGGAGGTTAATGTAAAGAGATTCATAGTAGAAGCTTAAAAGTTGTTTTAGATTGGAATGTAGAGAAGTGGCTAAATTCTAGAAATATAAATAAGGCAGACCTGACAACTTGGGAATGAATGGCAGAGAAATGCAGAATGACTTCTAGGTATTAACTTAAACAAGGTGTAGAAGAAAAATAACATTTATTGAATCATAGGCTCTGTGCTAATTACTTATATCTGTGATCATGGGGAGCCCAGAAGGCCTCTATTTTCTGTTTTACTTATGTTAGGACTTAACTGATTTGACCTCTTCTATGATTTAAATGTATCTCGCAAAAAGCGTGTGTTGGAAACTTAATTCCCAATGCAAGAGTATTGGGAGGTAGAGCCCAATGAGGATGATTAGGCCATGAGGGTGGAATTAATGGATTCATGTCATGATTGCAGAAGTGAGTTTGTTATAAAAGGAGGAATTTGGCCCCTTTTCACTTTCTGTCTGTCTCCTTGCATTTCTCCCTCCCTCCCCACTTACTTTTTGAGACCCTTTGCCATGGGATGACTTGGAAAGAGGGCCCTCACCAGACGCTGACCTCTCTCTCTTGGACTTCCCATTCTTCAGAACTGAACAGTAAATTTCTTTTCATTATTAATTACCCAGTCTCACATATACAAAACACACAAAGACAGTCTCATATCTCTACATCTAGTTGTCTTTATCTGGGAAAAAATAAGTCCACTTAGCTGTGAAGAAGTTATCAATCTGCTGGGTGTGGTGGCTCATGTGTGTAACCCCAGCACTTTGGGATGTTGAGGTGAGTGAATCACCTGAGGTAAGGAGTTCAAGATCAGCCTGACCAACACAGTAAAACCCCATTTCTACTAAAAATACAAAAATTAGCCGGGCGTGGCGGTACACACCTGTAATCCCAGCTACTCGGAAGACTGAGGCAGGAGAATCGCTTGAACCCAGAAGGTGGAGGTTGTAGTGAGCCGAGATCGTGGCCACTGCACTCCAGCCTGGGTATCACAGCAAGACTCCATCTAAATAAATAAATAAAATGTTATCAATCTTACAGATAGCATTTTGCAGTCATAACAGATTTTGACTTTTCTCATTTATCTCTGTATTTGTAGAGTCTAATCAGTACCTGGCACACAGAAGGCATGCAACAATTATTTGATGAATTGAATTAAACCTTTTTGAATTAACTAAGTTTTAAACTATCAAATAACTATTTGCTAACTGAAACCATGGGTCTCCATGACCCACACGCAGGCTGTTAGGAAGTAGAGTTGGGCAAAGTGGCCAAGGTAGCATTTGGTTCATAGCTATCTCCACCTCCCACCATGTTTTCTGGGTTGGAATAAACTATTAAAGTCTAAGATGAAATCTTAATAATGGCAAGACCATCACTTGGATTGCTTGGAAATCAGCCTGGATAATTCATCTGTGTGGAGGACACGGTCAGGACAGGCAAAGAGAAATAGGATTCGGTTCCAGCATTTCCTAATAATCTTCCTTAACAGCAATGCTTTATAGAGCCATGAAATGTTAGAACTGGAAAAGGCCTCAGAGACCATAAAATCCAACCTCTTCCTTTTACAAATGAGGACAGCGAGGCCTGGTAGAGCTAAGAAAAGTTACCCAATGTTTCACAACTAATCAGTGATAGAGTAGGACCCAGAAGCCAGTGCTCTGTCTTCTGAACCAGGTCAAGTCAGGAAGCATAATTTGGATGACTAATTTATTTCAGGCAATTTGCTAATTTCTGATGCTGCAGAAATCAGTCCCCTGGACGTTAGTTCCCTATCTGATGGGAGACAGACACAAAATCATATTTTATCAGCATGAATTAAATGGCATGATATAAATATAATGTAATCATAGCTAACTGCCACCATTTGTTGAGAACTCACAGAACATTTTACTGATCACTTTCTGTAGCTTAGTTCATTCAATCTTTTCATGAACTGCTTTATCAATTCCTTTTCAACTCCAAGCAGTGAATAAAATTGGAAATACACACTGAGAACATTTCTTCAAACAAAAATCTATGTTTAAGTTGTTCCCCTTCACCCAAAGTCTGAAGATATTCACCACCCAGATTGTGGGTGAGCACCAGACCCTACTCAACTATGACTGGGGGCATAAAGGATTAATAAACAGCTCTGGGAACCTTACAGGAACCAGTGCTAGTGGAAAGCTCTGTGATAATCTTAGTAGATGGAAATAAAGCTTGCCATGTTTATGATTTCTTTGGGGATTATATAGGAGCGTTATAAGACCCATAAGGTCATATTTAAAGCTGGTGAAAGGCCTTTTAAGGTTTACAAGGCACACACCAGAATATTGGTTGGAGTTTCTGACAGTTAAGTTTCTGAACACTGCTTTTACTGCTTCATAGGGACTGACTGCTGAAAACCTATTACAACATCAATTTACATTTTGACAGTTCCGTAAATACATCATACCCATGTCCTAAAATGCTTTACAGAAAGGCTGGGCAATTGGCTGTTAAAATCAAAGAACTTCAGTGAAAACAGAATTAAAAAGCCAAGATTTACTTTGAGATTTTTACTGATCCACATGGGAAAAATGTGGTCCCTGCATCCTCAATCATTCCAGTGAGCTGATGTCATCTGAACCAAGAAAAGTTTAAGAGGTTGCTACATAACAGTTTGCATATTTTTAGTGTTTCTCTCCCTAAAATTTTTGATAGCAACAAAACTAGTTTATTGTGTAATTAGAAAATAAAAGCAGAGTATTTAAGAACTCTTACGGTAACCTCCCTACATTGTCTTCATTTACTCATTTGTTATTGAGTGTTTATTATCTGCTAAACACTGTTCTAGGCCCTGGAAAATTAGTGAAAAAAAATAGAGTCCCTGACTTCAGAGAGTTTATGTTTTAATTATGAAGATGAATGAATATAGAAAATAAATAAATAAGTAAAATGATTTTGTTACTGAGTAAAATAATGAATAATGTAAAACAGGATCATGAAGAAGAGAGTAAGTTAGTGTATATGTATATGGCGCAGATGGGAGGAGTGTGGTATTTTAGCTAAGATAATTAGGGCAGACCTCTCAGTAATTGACATCCTAATGAAGAGAAGGCCTCAACTCTCCAGAGATCTGGGACAGGGCAGCCTCAGTAGAAGGAACAAGTGCAAAGTGCAAAGACAAGAAGGAGGGCAGCATTCTTTGACATTTAATTTCATGGTGTTGGATTCTTTTCCACAATAAATATTTTGAAGGCCTAAAAATTTACTTTGGCATAAATGTGATATTCAGAAAAACTCACACGTAAACATAAAGAAGACCAGAGTAGCTGGACTATAGAGATGGAGGTTGGTGGAGGTGAAACTGGAGTACAATGAGGAGAGAGGCAGTCAAGACCTAGGTCATGTAAGGTCTTGAAGACTGTCTAAAAGTTTTGGATTTCATTTTAATTTCACTAAGAAACCATTGGAGGGCTTGATGAAAGAAGGTGCAGTCTGAATTGTGCAAAGCTCACATTGTTGCTATGTGGGTGGGTGGGCAGAAAGCATGAATAGGTCAGCGAGGCCAGGGAGAAGGTGGGTGATGGTCTCAGGTAAGAGATAATGGATGAAATTATTCTTCCTTTTGATGACCAATTTAAAAGTTCCTTCCTCTGTGAACATTTCCTGACACAGTCTCCCCTTCTCTACAAGAAGATACAACTGATCCCTTCTCAGTGTTCCTAGAGTATTTTGCATACGCCTCTCTTGAGAGCTTATTAGTTGGGGCCTGATGAGTCCAATGTTTGCTTGCATGTCTCCATGTAAATGCATGAATTGTTACAAAAATTACGTTGTTACAAAGATTATACCTTATCCATCTGACTCTCTCAGAACTTAGCAGTGGGCTTGATCATAATAAGTACTCAATGAAGTACTTAGTAATAAATGTGTGAATGAATGAATGAAGTGGCACTGGGCTTGGTATTCTACAGTTGTGACCCTATACCTACTTTTAATTCACATGCTTTGTGGATTGTACCAGATCACTTAGGAGAGTATTTTATTAATTAATTAATTTAATTCAAGCAGAATGAGAAAGTGGCTTATGTAGGTAAATGGGTATGCAAGTTTCCTGAAGATATTTTGACTGAGGGATCATTTGGCAAGCTGAAGTTTGTATTTTATGGGGTAACTATCAAGTTGTAAATAATCAAAGCAGAACATACTAATTTAACTAGGTGCTCTCCTGTTGCCATCAGTCAGTTTGGAGATGCTGCAACAATGCTGCTGGGGACTCTCAGATAAAGAGAGAGCCCAGTGATCACAGTAGGTGGGACTCAAGACTAAAGCTCAGAATTTTAAAAAACTCTTTAATGTGTGTAACTGAATTATTTTTTAAAATAACGATGCTGGTCATTTCATGGTTTAGTGGAAAGGCATTGTGCTAGAAATTGAGGCACTTGGCTTGGTTCAAAGCTGCTAACCAGCTCTGAAACTGTGTAAATCACTACCAATTTGGGTTTATTTCCTCATTTGTAAAAAGAAGTATATTGGAATGGCTGATCTCTTAGGCCTCTTTGATTTCAACAACTGTGTGCTTTTATGATCAGTATCTCGACAGGGTCTAATAGAGTCAGCCAACTAAATGAAATTTCATCAGTAGTTATTACCATTTACTTGATGATATTCTCCACTAAAGAATTTCCTTAAGAATCAAAAAGTAACAGAAACAACAGCAAAAACAACATATCCATTTTTTTGCTGATCATTAAAGTTGTAATTATGCAAAGTGATGTTTTCTCTTGAAGTTAGGCATATCTGTAGACAAAAACATAGTTATACATGATTTGAGGTCACACTAAGATTGGGTTAGAGCTGTTTTATGATCATACTATGTGTCCCAATTGCTGACACCACATGAATGACATTGAGAACATCTAAGACCTGGGTGAATCTTTGAAATCCAGCTATGGTTCATTCAGATACCAAGCCATTGAGCTGATGGTGGTTTTAAAAATTACTAAGATTAGAATTAGTAAGTGAATTCAACAAGGCCACTAGATACAAGATCAAGATGTAGAATTAATTGTTATTCTATATTCTAGAAACAAACTGGAGAATAAAACAAATTAAAATGATACTATTTACAATAGCATCAAATAGCATCACATATCTAGAAATAAAATCTTACGAAAGAAATGTGAAACTTCAATAGAGAAAATTACAAAATATTTTTAAGAGAAATTAAAGAAGTTCTAATTAGTGGGATGAGGTACTAGGTTTATGAATAGATAACTAGAAAAGTGAAAAAAATAGAGGCTCCAAAAACTGACCCGCATGTATATGGCCACAATATTAGACAAATGTAATGCTGCAAGCAGAGGAAAAGATAGTCTTTTCAATAAATGTTACTGAGTCAATTCTCTATATGGGAAAAATAAATCTTGACTCTTCCACCTCACACTGTACATAAAAACCAATTCCAGGTGCAATGTATATGTAATTGTGAAGGATAAAATAATAAAACTTGTAGAAGGCAACATAAGAGTATATTTTCATGACAATGGAGTAGATGAACATGTCAGTTTTTTCTTTCAACTTTTATTTTAGATTTGGGGAGTACATGTTTTCTACATGGATAAATTGCATGTTGCTGAGGTTTGGTATATGAATGATCCCTTCATCCAGGTACTGAGTATAGTACCCAATAGGTAGTTTTCAATCCTTGCCTCCCCCTTCCTCCCTACCTATAGTAGTCTCCAGTGTCTATTGTTCCCATCTTTATGTCCATGTATACTAAATATTAGTCCCCACTTATAAGTGAGACCATGCAGTATTTGGTTCCTGCAATAGTTTGTTAGGAAAATGGTCTCCAGATACATACATGCTACTGCAAAGAACATGATTTTGTTTCTTTTTATAGCTGTGTAGTATACCATGGTATGTATATATCACATTTTCTTTATCCAGTTCATTGTTGATGGGGATCTAGGTTGATTCCATGTCTTTGCTCTTGTGAATGGTGCTGCAATGAACATATGAGTACATATGTCTTTTTTGTAGAATGACTTATTTTCCTTTGGGTATATACCCAGTAATTGAATTTCTGGGTTGAATGGGAATTTTGTTTTAAGTTATTTGAGAAATCTACAAAGTGGCTTTCTACAGTGGCTGAACTAATTTACATTCCCACCAACAGGGTATACATGAATGAACATTTCTTAAACAGGACACAAAAAGTTAACCATAAAGGAAAAGATTGATAAATTAGACTATGTTTAAGATAGAAATTTCTATCATAAAAAGATAACCTTAAGAGAATAAAGAGTCAAACCAAAGAGTGGGAAAAGATACATATAATATACATGTATTAGATAAAGTGTTCATATCCAGAATATATGAAGAACCTCTATAGCAGGCACCCAATAGAAAAATGAGCAAGTGGGAATCTAAATGGCAAGTAAATAAATACACAAAAGATATTGAACCTCATTTGTCACTAGGGAAATTTGAATAAATCTATATAGACATACCCTATACTAGGATTGCTAAAATTAAAAAGGCTGACATTACCAAGTGTTGTGACAAAATAGATCTTTCATATATTGCTTGAAGTAGTATAACGAACAACTATATCTTGTATAAATTGCTTGAGGCAGTATAGATTAGTATAACATCTTTGTAACCCTGTTTGGCAGTATCTAAAAAGCTAAAGATATGCATGCTACTATGACTCAGCAATTATATTTCCATATATAATGTCACATATCAAAGCACTGATGTAAGGATCTTCATAGAAGCACTATCCATAGTGATTGCAAACAGGAAACAATCAAAATACATGTCACTAATAGAATGGATAAGTTCATTGTCATATTAATATAACAAAGTATAGAACAAAAATGAAAATAAGCAAACTACTGTTAAGTGCAACATGAATGAATCTTGTGAACATACTATTAAGGTAAATTCCAACACTAAAGAGTATATAAAGTCCTAGCCAGAGCAGTTAGGCAAGAGAAAGAAATAATAGGCATCCAAATAGGAAAGACAGGAGATCAAACTATCTCTCTTCACAGACTATATGATTCTGTACCTAGAAAACCCCATAGTCTCTGCCCAAAGCCAGAACTTATAAACAACTTAAGTAAAGTTTCAGAATACAGAATCACTGTACAAAAATT
This sequence comes from Piliocolobus tephrosceles, assembly GCF_002776525.5. Classification (NCBI taxonomy): domain Eukaryota; kingdom Metazoa; phylum Chordata; class Mammalia; order Primates; family Cercopithecidae; genus Piliocolobus; species Piliocolobus tephrosceles. The sequence continues at coordinate 100,212,571 of NC_045443.1, forward strand.
AGTAGCATTTCTGTACAACAATAATGTCTAAGCCAGGTGCAGTGACTCATGCCTGTAATACCAGCACTTTCAGAGGCCAAGGTGGCTGGATCATCTGAGGTCTGTAGTTTGAGGCCAGCCTGACCAACATGTTGAAATCCCGTCTTTACTAAAAATACAAAAATTAGCTGGGTGTGTTGGTGTGCACCTGTAGTCCCAGCTACCAGGGAAGCTGAGCCAGCACTGCTCGAATCCAGGAGGTGGAGGTTGCAGTGAGCCAAGATCATGCCACTTCACCCCAGCCTGGATGACAGAGCAAGATTCTGTCTCAAAAAAAAAAAAAAAAAGAAAGAAAGAAAAAGAAAAGAAAAGAAAAGAAAATCAACAAGCAAAAAACGGCAACCCTGCTAAAAAGTGGGCAATGGATATGAACAGACATTTCTCTAAAGAAGACATATATGTGGCCCATAACATATGAGAAAATGCTCAACATTACTAATCATTAGAGAGATGCAAATCAAAACCACAATGAAATACCATCTCACACCAATCAGAATGGCTATGATTAATAAGTCAAAAATGACAGATGTTTGTGAGGGTACAGAGGAAAGGGAACATTTATACGCTGCTGATGGGAATGCAAATTAATTCAGCCACTGCAGAGAGCAGTTTGGTGGCTTCTCAAAGAACTCAGGACTACCATTAAACCCAGCAATCCCATTACTGGGTATATACCCAAAGGAATATAAATTGTTCTACCCTAAAGACACATGCATGTGTATGTTCATTGCAGCACTTTTCACAATAGCAAAGACATGGAATCCACCTAGATGTTTATCAGTGGTGGACTAGATAAAGAAAATGTGGTAAATGCCATGGAATACTATGCAGCCATGAAAAAAAAAACATGTCCTTTGTAGCAACCTGTATGCAGCTGGAGGTAGAGGCCATTATCCTAAGTGAATTAACACAGGAACAGAAAACTAAACACTGTATGTTCTCCCTTATAAGTGGGAACTAAATGTTGAGTGTACATGGACAGAAGAGGACACAAGAGGAGGTTCTGGGGTGCTGGTAATGTTCTGTTTCCTGTTCTGGCCAGTGGTGTTTCCATGGGTGCATTCACTTTGTGACATGTCATCAAAATGAACTCCTATCATTTGTGTACCTTTCTATGTGTGTGTTATGTTTCAGTTAAAAATATACTTAAACTACTGGAAAAAAAAAAGCTACTTTTTTTCAGGGAAGCTCACATATTACCTTATCAAAACAATTTATAGTTTAAATGAATCTTGGAGATTAGCTATTCCAGGAATCAGCAAACTACAGCTTTGTCTTTTGTACAGAATATGAGCTAAGAATAATTTTATATTTTAAAGGGCTGTAAAAGAAGAAAGAGGAGAAGCAGGAGGAGGAGCATATACTGCAAAAACCATACATCATCTTCAAAAGTTAAAATATTTGCTCTTTCCCTTTAGAGAAAAAAAATTGCTAAACTCTTATGGTCTATCACTCTCTCATTGTACAGATGATGAAACTGAGGCCAGAAAGACATGACATGTCCAAAATCATCCAGCTAGTTGGGAGCCAAACTAAGATAAGAAGTTAACTTTTTTGGCTCACATGTTACTGTTCTTTCCACCAGTGAATGTGCTTAATCTGTACCATCAACCCAGAGCCCTCACTAGACCTGCATACCCATCTTCATATTGCCCACAGGCAACTCCTCATTTTTCCATTTCTACCTGCCACACCAAACCTACTCTTAATCCTTCATACTTACCTTAGCACCCACCCTTCTGTCCAGTCAGGATCCAATGAGACAGTTTTTGCTTCTCCTTTATTCTCCATAGCTCATGTTTAATTGATTACCAAGATCTGTTGCTATGGTTTGCTGTTTGTCCCCTCCAAACCCCAATTTGATCCCCAATGTTGGAGGTATTTGGGCCATAGGGCAGATCCCTTATGAATAGATGTCCTCCCTTGGAGGTCAGTGAGTCCTCACTCGGTTAGTTCCCAGGAGAGCTGGTTGTTAAAAAGAACGTGGCATGCCCCAACCATTTTTGTTTCCTCTTTCACCATGTCATCTCTGCACATGCCAACTCACCTCAGCCTTCCATCATGAGCGGAAGCAGCTGGAGGCCTTCACCAGATGCAGATACCCAACCTTGAACTTTCCAATAATCAGAATCATCAGCCAAATAAACATCTTTTCTTAATAAATTATCGAGCCTCAGATATTCTTTACAGCAACACTAAGTGGACAAAGACACCTGTCAATTCTCTTTCCTAACATACCTCAAAACTATCATTCTATTTCAACCATTACTACCTTAGATCAGAACTTTATCTTGTCTTTTCAGAACTATTGATTAGTCTCTAACAGGCTTTCCTGTCTTGCTTTCTTTCAATTCATCCACAACCAGACTAATCTTGTTAAACAGAAGAGTTGATATTCCATTTGTCTATTTAAATACTTAATTCAATTTCTAGCTCCTAGGTGAAAGACACTAGCCAGATGTGGCTGTATAAATTTAAATTGATTAAAATTAGAGGAAATAAACAATTCAGTGCCTCAGTTAGAGTAGCCACACTTCAAGTACTCAGTAGCCACATATGGAAAGTGGACATCACACGGGCAGCACAGCTTTAGAACATGCCTATCAGTGCAGAATGTTCTCTTGAGCCGTGCTATCAACATCTATGGAAGAATATTTGAGCTCCTTAATGTGGCACATAACATGTATTATTGTCTGATCCCTGCTTTGTTCTTTCATTATCTCTTGCCATTCCCTTCTAGAGCTCTGTATGTCTGTGATAGTGAAATGCTTAAAATTCCCCCAAACACAATGCCATTCATGCTATCAGACTGCAGAACATGCAATACCCACTGCATGGAAAACCTGTTCCTATGGCCAACTTCTGTCTATTAAAAAACGACTCAAAATGTTACCTCTTCTAGGAAACCTTCCATGATCCTTACCATTCATTATTCTTATAGTAATTTCTATACTGAAGATAGATTTTTATTGGCAAATTTACATAATGTTGCATTGAAATTTATTTTTATCTTTCTTTTCCTGTGCACTGTGAAAAATCCTTGAGGGTAGGAGCTATGCCTAGACCAGAGGTTGGCAAACTTTTTCTAAAAAGGGTTGCATAATAAATATCTTTTACTTTGGCAGCCTGTAGTCTCAAATACAACTATTCAACACTGTTGATGGAATGTGAAAGCAGTCACAGACCATATGTAGGTGAATGAGTGTAGATAGCATTAGCTAGTTGGCATCATTTTTTGATCCCAGGTTAGAAATGATCATGATGTCTGCTGCTATAAAGACACATGCACACATATGCTTATTGCAGCACTATTCACAATAGCAAAGACTTGGAACCAACCCAAATGTCCATCAATGATAGACTGGATTAAGAAAATGTGGCACAGATACACCATGGAATACTATGCAGCCATAAAAAAGGATGAGTTCATGTCCTTTGTAGGGACATGGATGAAGCTGGAAACCATCATTCTCAGCAAACTATCGCAAGGACAAAAAACCAAACACTGCACGTTCTCACTCATAGGTGGGAATTGAACAATGAAAACACTTGGACATAGGAAGGGGAACATCACACACTGGGACCTGTTGTGGGGTGGGAGGAGGGGGGAGGCATAGCATTAGGAGATATACCTAATATAAATGACAAGTTAATGGGTGCAGCACACCAACATGGCACATGTATACATATGTAACAAATCTGTATGTTGTGCACATGTACCCTAGAACTTAAAGTATAATAAAATAATAATAATAATTTTAAAAAAAAGAAATGATCATGATGTCTTGCTCAGTATATGTTACTGAGTGGAATGAATGAATGAGTGTGGAAGAACAAAACTATGTATCGTTAGGAAAGTGAAATGATTAGAATTTCACCACAAAGAAAAAATGCTGGGTGTAATTACGCATATTGAGATTATTTTGTATAATCTTGAAACACCTAGTTTAAATTAAAAAGGGGGAGGAAGATTTTGTTATTTAATTCAGTATTATGTAAGCCCATGACAAATCTGATTTTTCAAAGACCTGATAATTACGTTAACGTAATGGACTTTCTTTGTAATCTTATGCACTTTATTTGAAGCATGTAACCACATTGCTCTCAGAAGGGATTTAGGCTTCATCAGATGGCCAGAGGGTACAAACAGGACCTCTGCTTGTGCCTGGGCTCTGTCTGTGGGTCCTGGTTTTCCTGGAGCACACCCAGGGAGGCATCGCACTCAGTTTGTCTAGACCGAAGGAGATCATGGTACGTACAGCTGTAGTTAGGGAGCCCCAGCTAAGCCAGAGGAGTTCTGCATGGTGCATGAGCAATTACTAAGCTAAGAAGCTGCCTGCTGGAACCCTCCCCACCAAAGAATGCTTGGCTGCTTTCTGGGTGTCTGTCTGGATTTGGATTCCCCAAGGTTTGGAAAACCTGCCATTCCAAACACTTTCCCCTGCTTTTGCCACAGAGTGAGCTAATAGGACCAGGACTCTACCTGAAAGCTCTTTTGAGCTCCACTGTTGTCTGAGCCAGTGGGCGGCATGGAGAAGAGGGAGAAGCTGTGAGCCCTGGGGTTGTGTACTTTGGCTAGGGCGAGATGTGCATTGATTAATACCAGGGTAAAAAACTGTGGCCTGAGTCTATGGCTGAGAGAATGATAATTATATCTTTTTCTCACATCTTGCCTCAGGCAAGGGCTGAGGCTGCCGAGTTTAAGTGTGGGCTGGAGAACTTTTTCTTGTTGTTATTGTTTTCAAAAAGATTTGCATGTTCTAATTCTTTATAACACAATTGAATGCACATTAGGTGAGTTAAATAAACAAGGGTCTCTGGTCACAGATTAATCTCCAGAAATTCACAGCCGCCTAATCAGTTCCCTTTTGAGAACAAAGGTTTAAATACCTGATCAGAGAAGACAGACCTCTGTGCACTCAAGTCTAGAAATGCCAACCTTTCAAGTTATCTAGACTGTGCCAATGACTCAGCAATCGGATTGTGTTAGGAGTCAGGCCAGCTTGGGTTTAAATCCAAGCTCTGCTAGATGTGTGACTCTGAAATAGACATTTGATCTCTGTAAGCTTCTGTTCCTTGTGTGTAAAGTAAATTCAGTAATACCTACCTCATATTCCAAATGAGAAGGGAGAATATAGACTTGCAATTTCTTTGTGATGGGATGTCTTCATTTTGCTAATTGAGGCCCACATGCTCCTGTTGGGCAGGCACAATGCAGGATTGTGCCTTCCTTCTCCTCAGAGCATCTGACTTATAATGGGGCCACCTCACAGTAGGCACACAACGTCTCCTTGATAAAGATTATTTTTCAGTCTTCCTTTGGCTATTGGATTTATCATGTTCATTTGGGCCTTGGGCCAGGATATGAATCTTGTAGCAAAAAGTTCCTCCTTGTGTCTCTTATACTAGTATACCACACTAATTATCCACTAATTTTTTTGCTCCAATTAATTTTATCACCTTAGGGCATCCTTCCTCTCTCCTACCCTCACCTCACCTTTTCTGGAGAAATTCTGAAGATGCAGGTCTCCTTTGGGCAGAGTAGCTTTGAGTGCCAATTACTACCTTCACAACTACAGATGGTCCCTGACTTATGATGGTTCAACTTAATGATTTTTCCACTTTATGATGGTGCAAAAGTAATACTCAATTGGTAGAAACTGTACTTTGAATTTTGAAGTTTGATCTTTTTTCCAGGATAATGTTATGTGGTACAATATGCTCTCCTGATGCTGGGCAGCAGCGGCAAGCACAGCCACAGTCAGCCATGCGATCATGAGGGTAAACAACCCATACTGCACTTACAGTGTATTGTATTCAATAAATTATATGAGATATTCAACACTTTTTATAAAACAGGCTTTGTGTTCGATGATTTTTCTCAGCTGTAGGCTAATGTAAGTGCTTAAGTAGACTAGGCTAAGCTATGATGTTTGGTAGGTTAGGTGTGTTAAATGCATTTTTTACTTAGGATATGTTCAATTTACGATGGGTTTACTGGGACATAACCCCACTGTAAGTCAAGAAACATCTGTATTTGGTGTTTCTCTTCACTAGAGTCATCATTCCCTATCACACACAGTGACATAAGTATCTCAGCCCCTGACTGATCCAGTAGACTTCCAAGTTGAAGATGTTCTTGAGGATTCTGTGGGTTTTTTTCTTATGATTGAGGGAGACTGAAGTGCTTAGATAAATTGCTGGGATCCAACAGCCTCTCCTGAGAGAAGGCTTCAAATGTGAAATCATGGACATGTTTGAGAATGGATCTATAAGTTCACTCATTTAGCAAATAGTTATTACAATGTCAATCCACCTGGCCTGCTGCAATGTAAGCATCCTAAGAACAGGGTTAATATAGTTGGCTTATTGCTCTCTGGCTCAAGAAATTTTTGTTGAATCAATAAATGAGAGCCTTGTAAACCCAGATCTAGATGTACAAAAAGTATGAAAGAAATAGAAAGGAAGAAAGAAGGCATGGGGGAGTCATGAAGACTTTATCTAGCATGGGGGAGTCATGAAGACTTCATTAAAGAGGTGCATTTGAGCTGAGACTTGAAGGATGCTCAAGAGTCTTAAAGTGGACAAATGATAAAATTCCACAGAGAGAAACTAGTGTGTACAAGGGTGACAAAGAAATAAGGTAGCATGGTATGTTATAGTATTTACAAAAAGTTTGGGATGGCTGTTTTGGGTAGGGAATGATGGGGTAAATTGACAGAAAAGAGATCGTGAATTACTTACTGTGATCTGATAAAGAGCATGGGCTTTATCCTGCAGGCAATAGGTGAGCCATCAAAGAGTTGTAACCAGAAAAGTGACAAAATGTATTTTAGAGAGACAACTCTGGAGGAGACATTCAAGAGGGTAAGACAGGCAGAATCACTTGAAGCCAGGAGGCAGAGGTTGCAATGAGCCGAGATCACATCAGTGCATTCCAGCCTGACGACAGAGCGAGACTTTTGTCCCAAAGGAAAAAAAAAAAAAAAAAAAGAAGACTGAGGCCAGGAGGACCTTGTAGTGACTTAGTGAATGAGAGAGGAGGGGTGCCTAAGGCAGAGAAGTGCAGTGGAATGGTGAAGGGGTGGTCTTGAAATAGTCTTAAGAGGTAAAATTTATATAACTTGGGTGCAATGGAGAAGGAAGTGTGAGATTTGGGTACTGATTTTAGCACCTGGATCAATGGGAAGAAAGTGGTTTTCTGGTAAGAAAATGAGGAAGTTAATTTTAGGTGTCTGTGGAACATCTGAAAGGAGATATTTGAGAAGCAGTTGGATACCCAAGTTGGAGTTGAGGAGTGAGCTCTGGAATGGAAGTGTTGACTGGGGAGTGATCAGCAGTTCTATAAACAGAACCCCGGGGAACACCAAGATTTAAGGGCCAAACAGAAAGAGAAAAGAAAAACAAGAAAGAAAAGGGCCTAGACCAAGAGAGAAGACAGGTTCAAGAATAAGGAGGCCCTCAACAATGCCAAGTGAAGATAAAGACCACTGGGTTAGGAACCAAGAAACTGTGGAGAACATGAAAAGAACTATTTTGGTGGTAAAGTGGGGGCACAGGATAGGTTCCAGTGGGTTACAGAGGAAATAAGAGGTTAAAAAGTGAAGACAGCAAGTGTAGATACTTATTTCTAGATACTCAGTTAGCCAAGGGCAAAGCCAAAAGTCGAATGGAACTAAGAGCAATAGATAGGCTTTAAGAAGGTTTTTATTTGCTTTTTGTTGTTATGTTTTCTGTTTTGTTGTTAAAGATAGAACAGATCTGAGCATATTTATGGAGGATGGGAAAATAATTAGGAGACACAGAGAATGACGATACAGGCAAGAGGGGTTTCTTTTGATGGAACTAAGTGATGGGTTTAAAGAGAGAGAGAGAACAGTTGTGGATAGAAGGAGAGACCTTTCTTCTTTGTACATGAGGTAATGATAGAACCTGACACAGATAAGCAACCTAACTAGAATTTAAAACAGCCAACTGGCCTTACAGTAGATGGTCTTTCAGACACTATCCAGAAAAAAAGAGAAAGGACCCTAGGAACTACAGACTCCTAGGTGTCTCATTGTCATCTTTTTTACTCAGCCTGGAAAGGATGAGTGAAAGCACAGCCTTTGGAACCAGACTCTTTGAATTTACATGACAGCTATTCTACTTATTACTGCCCGTGTAAACTTGGGTAACTTCATTTACATCTAGATGCAGATTGCTTCATCTGTAAGATGGTTGTGTTAACACTACATCCTATATAGAGTTGGGTGGAGATTACATAATATATAGGTAAAACACTCAGAACAGTACCTGTACCTAATAGGCACAGAGTAAATGCTAGCTCCTATGATACCAGGAAAGACAGTAGGATCATCAGACACGAAAA
>NC_045443.1:100221380-100246380 GCF_002776525.5 Piliocolobus tephrosceles
GCCTCCCAAAGTGCTGGAATTAAAAGGTAAACTTTCAATCAATACTACAACTTGTATTTATGGAATAAAATCTGGAACACAAAAGTCACTCTGAATTGCTTGAAGATATTATCCCGTTGTGTTGCTATAACCCCCAACACTAAGAGAATTCTAGATGTTATCAGGAGTGAATATAGAAACTCCTGGGAAAACTTTGTGTTTCCCTTGTACAAAATGGGTGTATTCACATCTGTAATATAATGTATAGTTTGGAATGTGTGTATTAGTTCTCACACTGCTAAAAAGACACCTGAGTCTGGGTAATTTATTTATTTATTTTATTTTATTTTATTTTTCAGTCAGAGTCTTGCTCTGTCGCCAAGGCTGGAGTGCAGTGGTGCGATCTCGGCTCACTGCAAGCTCTGCTTCCTGGGTTGGCGCCATTCTCCTGGCTCAGCCTCCGGAGTAGCTGGGACTACAGGCGCACGCCACAACACCTGTATAATTTTTTGTATTTTTTCGTGTAGACAGGGTTTCACCATGTTAGCCAGGATGGTCTCGATCTCCTGACCTGGTGATCCTCCCACCTCAACCTCCCAAAATGCTAGGATTACAGGCGTGAGCCACCACGCCAGGCCTAGTCTGGGTAATATGTTAAAAACAAAGAGGCTTACAGTACTGTGGGCCATATGGGCTTCTGCATCTAGGGATGCCTCAGGAAACTTACAATCATGGCAGAAGGTGAAGGGGAAGCAGGCACCTCTTCATATGGCCCGCAAGAAAGAGAGAGAGAGAGAGAGAGAAGTGGGAGGTGCTACATACTTTCAAACAACTAGATCTTGTGAGGACTCTATCATGAGACAGCACAAGGGAATGGCACTAAACCATTAGAAACCACCCCCATGATTCAATCACCTCTCACCAGGCCCCACCTCCAACACTAGGAATTACAATTCTACATGAGATTTGGGTGGGGACATAAATCCAAGCCATATCAATGTGAGAACTCAAAAATAAAAAGAGAGAAGGAAAGATATATTCAGTCATATCTGAGTAGTGAATGAACAAACATTTAACTCATGTAAGGCTCACAAATGAGGTGTGTAAGCACTTCAAACAGAAATCACATTTATAAATTTATGAATATGGATATTTAATTTGTCAGTTTATAATTAAGGAAATTAAAGCTCTGAGAGTTTATATTATTTACTCACAGTTTATATATGCAGCGCTGCAAGTGGCAGAACTGAGATTCCTAGGACTGCAAGTGGAAGAACTGGGATTCCTAGAATCTGTAGTTCTTTCCATACACTATGTGGCAAGCAGATGACAAAATCTTCCAGGAATTGGAGGAAGAAAGGTCAGGAAGCTTCTGTGTGACTACACTTTGACCAAGTGGTTATATGATCAAAATTGAAGATGGTGATGGAAAAATACAGATTGGAAATTGAAATTGGTAGATATTATTTACTTGGAAAACATTTTTCAACACCTCACATAAGTCACATTTCTGTTAAGTATTTTCTTATTCCCCCTATGCTTTTCTGCCATAGCATTCATCACTGTTTTTGATTATATATTTTCTTTTGTAATTATTTCATGAAAGTTTGTTTCTTCCTCAGTTTCTTTAAGAAATATGAGAATGAGGATAGTATGTAATTTGTGTATGTAATAAATGTATGCCCAAGACATAATATAGTGTATGACAAACAGTAGATGCTCAATAAATAATTGACAAATAAATAAATGAACACACCCACACCCATTAAAACTTGCAGACATAAACAGAAGACAAATAAAAATAAGAGCCACCAGTAAATGTTCCTGCGAATAAATTTAAAAAATAGGCTGGGTGAGGTGGCTCACACCTGTAACCCCAGCACTTTGGGAGACTGAGGCAGACCAATCACCTGAGGTCAGGAGTTCGAGACCAGCCTGGCTAACATGATGTAGCCTCGTTTCCACTAAAAGTACAAAAAATTAGCCGGGTGTAGTGGCGCACACCTGTAATCCCAGCTACTCAGGAGGCTGAGGTAAGAGAATTCCTTGAACCCGGGAAACAGAGGTTGCAGTGAGCCGAGATCATGACATTGCACTCCAGCCTGGGCAACAAGAGCAAAAACCCTGTCTTAAAAAAAAAAAAAAAATCAAAGACATATAACTACTGAGAGTGCCAAATCAGGGTAAAGGAATAGAGAGTGTTGCAAGGGAGAGCTTACATAGCATTGTCACTGACTCTAAGGGACTCTATTTTAGATAAGGTGCCAAATGAAATTAACAAATAAGGTGTGAAAATGTCTGAGAGAAGGGTGATTCTGGTCTAGAAACAGAAAAGAATGTGGTATATTGGAGATACATCAAGCAGACCAACATGGGCATAGAGGAATATGGAGGAAGTGAGGTTACAGTGATGACAAGGCCTGATCACACAGAGCTCATAGGTCAGTGGAAGAACCTTAGACATTATTTATGGCAGGAAGATGCTTAAGGGTTTTAAGCAAAGTCTTGACATGCCTGCTTTGCATTTACCAGGATCACTCTTGGTGCTGCAGAGAGAATGGAATTTAGAGGTTCAAGAGTGGAAGCCAGGAGACCACTGAGGAGATATGACAGTAGTCCAGGAGAGAGAAGATAGTGGCTTGAACTATGTAAAGGGTGAAAGGAGTGAAAAGTGTGCAGATAAATGTCGGATGCAGGACCAACATGATGGATTTAATGTGAGGTATGACACAAAGGAGGAATCATAAATGATTTCCAGCATTTTTGCTAGAGTAGATGATGATGTTATTTACCAAAATGTGGTGGAGAGGTAGAGATGACAAGAATAGCAGGAATTTGGACTGGAGTGGGCAGATGGTGTGGAAACAACAAGATATGTTAAGTGTGAGATTCCTGTTGGATATCCACATAGATGTCAGGTAGGCAAGTACCCATGTCTGGAGTTCAAGAGAGAGACCAGTGCTAAGGATTCAACTCGGCACCCTTCAGAGTATGGGTGATATTTAGAGCCCAGGGGAAAAAGGCCTGAGGACAAAACCCTCAGATGCTCTTAGCAGAAAGAAAAAAGAAACTTGTAAGGGAGACGGAAGACGAGCAACCAGTGAGGCAGGAGACAAACCAGAAGTGTGTGACTGCCAGAAACCAAACAAAGGACATGAGTTTTCTAAAGGAAGGTGAGATTACCTGTATGAAGTGCTGCTTCCAACGTCAGTCAGGATGAAGACAGAATTGTCTACAGAGCTGGCAAATGGAAAATACCAGTGACCTTGAAAATAAACTTTTTGGTCCAGTGGCAGAAATAAAAACCTGGTGAAAGGTAAAGAGGTGGGAATGATAAATATGGATATCTCTTTTACAGAGTTTAACTAGATAGGATGAAATGGAAGGATTTTGTTTGTGTTTTTTCTATATTTTTAAATGTCAGGAGATAATACAGCATGTTTTATGTTAGTTGTGACTTAGCCACCAGGAGGATAAATGCTGATTCTGGGGAGAAATGATGTAGAGCAGCACCCTGAGAGGTGAGAGGGGTACAGACCAAGAGGGTGATACATGAAGTTGCCTTGGAGAGGACAGTCCATTTACTGGAAGGAAGGAAGTGAAGATTATTGAACACCTGCTTTCTCCACATGAATCAACTCATATAATCTTCACTCCAAGCTGTTGAGATAGATATAAGTATTTTCTCCATTTTACAGCTGAGCATATAACCTTTCAGGCACTTCTCTAAGATCTGAGAAGGGGCAGAGGCAGCATCTGAACCTAGGCAGTCTGGCTCCAAAGCACATGCTCTTAACTACCACACTCTGCAGTGAAAATGATTGCAGATGTAGGGCACATATATATTTGACAATGGGAAAATCTGGTATCCTCTTCTGATTGCATCAATTTTCTCCATGCAACAGAAACCAATGCCATTAGCCAGGAGTAAGGAATAGGGAGAGTGCTGGAGATAAAGAAGGGTGGAGAAGACATGGTATGAAATAACTGTCTTGAGAAGGAGAGAGTGAATTGACTGGGGAAATGTAGGAGTATCGCCAGGCAACACTGAAGACCGATGTGAACTTGGTGGCCATGAATTTGAAGGAAAACCAGTAAGCAGAGTTTTGTGTTTTTCTCCTTCCAGTTTTGGTTGCTCAGGTACAGGTCTAGGTTAGGGAGAGAATTGGTTTTAATTCAGTTTGAGCTTTTCCCAGGTAGGTAAAATGGCAGAAAATAAGGGTGAGGTGATTGAGAATATATGCAAGGAAGTTTGGGAGATTGTAATCATGGACTATGAGACCTGAATTGTCTGGTGAAAAAGATGACACAAAACAGTGTTAGAGAAAAAAAATTGCTTGAGTTGAAGAAATAAGAAAAAGTGAATGACTGTCTCCAGTGATTTTGAAGGCATCCAAAATGATGACAAGTGTAATGACAAAGAGAAAGACTGTGAACTAGACACTAAAATATTCACAGAAGTTGTGGAGTAGTTGCAAAAAGGAGAGGCAGTGAGGGATGCAATTGTATGACAGATACTTAGGGGAATTTCTTTTCAAGCGAGGAAGGGATGTTGAAAAGGTAAAGATATCTACATTTCAGGAGAATCTGAGGCATAAAGGATGTAGAAAGAAAAAAAAATCTGGGGAGAAAGCTGTGTCTTCAGGAGAAAGTTACTTTTGAGCTAAAACGAGAAGGAAAGAAAAGGTTCTACGAAGGAACTGAGGATTTAGATTTAGTCGATTATAGTCCATGAGTTTTTCAAGTTGAGAAGAGGTGGAAGATTGGATTAGAGTCAGGGCTTTATTGAGCCATGTCAGAATAAAATTCCAGCTGATGAGTCTTGGACTTGGGACTGCCGATGGTGTCTCAGGTAAACAGAAATGTGAGTCACAGTAGATTTGGTCCTGACATTTCCATGGGAGAAGGTGTGTTATCAGTTTTATTCATGGCTTACTTCTTGGTATGTCTGATCTTTAAGGTAGATGAGCTTACTTTGTGCTGGTAGTAAGGTAAGATTTTTCACATTCATTGATTTTCTTGTCTAATGCTAACACCAATTCATTAGCCCAGTTTTACAGAAAACAAAACTGAGACTTACTATGTGGCAGAACTAGCACTGAAACTCATGCACATCTGATAGTAGAACTTGTTTCCCTAATCGTGGCATATATTGAGGTGGTTCTTGGTTTCTTGAGTGAAAAATGCTTATTATAAGCCACAGCTTCTCATTTCCCATATATTACTCAGTATATAATAACTTAATATAGGGTGGGTTATTTTGATGTGTATGATGTTTAATTTTGTACCATCTTGACTGGGCCACAGGGTACCCAGATATTTAGCCAAACATTATTCACTGGATTTTTGTGATGCTGTATTTAGATGAGATTAACATTCAAACTGGTAGATTAAGTAAAGCAGATTGCCCTCACTAGGGTGGGTGGCCCTCACCCAATCAGTTGAAAGCCAAATACAACAGAAAGTCTGCCTGTCTCTTAAGTGAGAGAATTATTCCTGGCTGAATGCCTTTGAACTGGGACATTGGATTTTTTTCTTGCTTTTATATTCAAACTGAAACTTTGGCTCTTCCTGGATCTGGAGGCTGCCAGCCTTCAGACAAGGACTACACAATAGGCATTTTTGGTTCTCTGGCCTTTGAACTCTGACTAAAACTAAATCATCAGCTCTTGCAGGTCTCCAGCTTCTTGGCTCACCCCGCAGATCTGGGGACTTGCTTGCCTCCACAATCGCATGAACCAATTATAATAAATCTCTTTCTCTCTATGTATATACATTCTATTGGTTCCATTTGTCTGGAGAGCCCTGACTGATATAGATTTAGGAACTGAGAGTGGTTTTAGAGGAACAGAATTTTAAGAATGGGTTTTTCTGAATTGGTTTTATAGCTGCTGTAATTGGCTCTCCAATCTGATTAGATTTAAAATGTTGATGATTTTATTTCCGGTAGTAAAGAGAATACTGATAATCATGGTGTGCTCTGGCAATAGATATACAGAAAATATGACCACTGGATACTCCTAATCGACCACTTTTGAGAAGCAAGGATTTGAGTAATTATGTACACAATACTTTTGAACATTTTAGTCAAACGAATGAGTAAAATGAAATGAACTGGTTGCTGCTAATGTTGCTGGACAAAGTGGGGAGAGAAAAGGATGAGCTCAGGATTCAACAGGATTCAAATTCCCAGCCAAAAGGCTGCATAAATGACCTGAAAGTTTCTGTCTTTCTTGAAGGAAACCTTCATCTCCTGCAACTGCAGAGCCAGGTTTGCTGAGTTATAAAATAAATCCAGAGTCTCATCCTGCAAGTGGCTGGATTACAATGCAAGTTGAACTCCTGACATCAAAGGATGGCTACTGTTAAAGTGAAGTCATTGGTTGAAAAGAAATAGGGTCCTGAAAGTTGGAATGTATGGGATGACGTTGATGAAACTGGGGACATTAAAGTCTTAAATCCTAAGCCTTCTTGGTCTCTCCACCCCTAGTGGAAGTGGTCTACCCTCCCCTCCCCTGTCTTAGGGAATTAACCCTTTATTGCTTGAGGAAACTGAATGTCCTACCCTGAAATAATTACCTTGCAAGACAATGATTATTCTCCTCAGAACTCACTCCCACAATACCTCATTGCTTTTGGACAAATAACTAGACTCAATTTCCAGCAGGCCCCTAAAGGTAAGGTATAGAGCATGACACATGAAGAGGTGTAACACATTCCAAAATAACAATTTGAGTTTTTAAAATTAATACAAATATCTGAGAATATGTAGGGTTATAGATATTAAAAGTGTGGGATAGTGGTGGTGGAAAAATTAAGTTGAATCAGACTGATTGATGTGGGCTCACTAAGCAGAAATTTAGCATTTACTGTTGCAGCTCAGGGAGTTAGAAAGAGCTCTAACAGTTTGATGGGTAATCTCAAACATAGACCAAAAGGTGACCCACGTTGAGCAAGTTAGAAATGCCAGGCTTGCTTTGGCTTAATGTAGAGGAAGGGATTCAGGGGCTAAGGGAGATTGGGAGACTTACTCACCCACCCTGAAAGGGTCCAGAGAGCACACCTTTCATCATGTCTAAGAAATAAATTTGTCAGAGGAGTCCCACATCCAAGAGCTGTGTGATTGCCCTTTTCTGCAATCACAGAGACCTTACAGTGGGAATGGCAATCCCTGAATTGGTAAACCTAAATGCAAGGAGAGTAATTGGATCCTGGAGTGGCAGGGACCAAGTGGCAGCACTCAAGCACCAAAGGCAAGGTGGACGTGGTTACTGTAATGGACAGATGAGTGAAAGCAGCAATCAGAATAGTCTGACTCATGCAGTCCTGTGGCATTGGCTGGTTGATCATGGTGTCCTTGGGAGTGAAATGGATAAAAACTCACTAAGTTTTCACTTGATTTGATAAGAATCAAAAACATACTAGGTCAAGTGAATCAATGTCTAACCTCAATAATAAAAACAAAGAATCACAACCCCACAACCAATTTGATACTTTGATCCAGTTTACAGACCCAGTATCACTACAGTATAGGGGAGGCCAGGTTTCTTGAGGAAGAACCCTGGTACACTGCTAAGTTTATAATATTAATATGTTCTTCCACTCTTCTCCAAAGGTACCTATAGCTTTTTACTAGGGTAACTGCACTGGGGAAAAGAAAACAATCAGATCTTTCAGGAATTTCGAGACACTGGCTCTGAACTGACGTGAATTCCAGAAGACCAAAAAGGTCACTATGGTCCACCAGTTGAGTAGGGGTTTACAGATCAGGTGCTTTCATGGAGTTTTAGCTTAGGTCTGTCTCACAATGGGCCCAATGGATCTGAAACAATCCTGTAGTTATATCCCCAGTTCTGAAATGCATAATTGGAATAGACATACTAAGCAGTTAGCAGAATCTGTACATTGGTTCCCTGACCTGTGGAGTGAGGAATATTATGGTAGGAAACACCAAGTGGAAGGCATTGAAAATGCCTTTACCTAGGAAAATTGTAAATCACAGGTAACACCACATTGCTGAGGAGATTGCAGAGATTAGTGCCACCATAAAAGAACTTGAAAGATGCAGGAATCGTGATTCCCAATATATCCCCATTTAACTCACTTATTTGGCCTGTGCAGGCAGATGAATCTTGGGAGAGTGACAAATATGTCTAACCAGGTGGTGACTCTGATTGCAGCTGTTATACCAGATGTGGTTTTATTGCTTTATCAAATTAATACATACCCTGGTACCTGGTATGCAAATATTGATCTGGCAAATGCTTTTTTCTCCATATATGTCAATTAAGGACCACAAGAAGCAGTTTGCCTTTAGCTGGCAAGGCCAGTGATATACCTTCATTATCCTATCTCAGGGGTATCTCTCCCCGCTTATATCATAATAACAACTTAGTATGTTGTTATTATATATTATACAAATATCAACTCTCTGGCTTATATCATAATTTAGTTCACAGGGATATTGATCACCTTGCCATTCTTTGGGCCATTACATGCCGGACCTTCCACAAGCCATTACACTGGTCAATGACATGCTGATTAGACCTAGTGAGGAAGAACTAGAAACTACTCTAGACATATTATTAATACATTTGCATGTCAGATGATGGAAAATAAATCAGATGAAAATTTAGGGGTCTTCTACCTCAGTGAAATTTCTAAGGGTCCAGTGGTGTGGGGGCATGATGAGATATCCCTTCTAATGTAAATGATAAGTTGTTATTTCTGGCTTCTCCTACAACCAAAAAAGAGGCACAATGCCTACAGAGCATCTTTGAAGTTTAGAGGCAAATAATCCTCATTTGAGTGAGTTACTTCAACCTGATATGGTTTGACTCTGTGTCCTCACCCAAATCTCACCTTGAATTGTAATAATCCCCACATGTCAAATATCAGATCAAGTGGAGATAATTGAATCATGGGGGTGGTTTCCCCCATGCTGTTCTCATGATAGTGAGTGAGTTCTCACGAGATATGATGGCTTTATAAGGGGCTTCCCCCTTTGCTCGGCACTCATTCTCTCTCTCTCTTGCTGTCCTGTGAAGAGGTGCCTTCTGCCATTATTGTAAGTTTCCTGAGGTCTCCCCAGCAATGGAGAACTGTGAGTCAATTAAACCTCTTTCCTTTTAAAATTTCCCAGTCTCAGGCAGTTCTTTATAGCAGCATGAGAATTGACTAATACAAGTCCATTTACCAAGTGACCCAAAAATATGCTTGTCTTGAGTGGGACACTGAAGAGAAGAAGGTTCTGCAACAGGTCAAGGCTGCTGTGTAAGCTACTCTGCCACTCAGACCATATGACCTAGCAGATCCAATGGTCCTTGAAGTGTCTGTGGCAGATAGTGATGCTATTTGGAGCCTCTGCCAAGCCCCTATAAGTGAATTTCAGCATAGTTCCTTAATATTTTGGAACAAAACCTCTCCATCCTCTGCAGATAACTACTCTCTTTTTGAGAAACAGCTCTTGGCCTCCTACTGGACTCTAGGAGAGGCTGAATGCTTAACCATGGATCACCAAGTACCAGGCAACCTGAGCTACCCTTCATGAACTGAGTGTTATCTGACCCACCAAGCCATAAAATTGGGTGTGCAATGGGGGTACAGGCACTGGGTAAATACAGTTGTTCTAAATAGGAGAAATTGGCCAAAGTAAAGGGGCTATAGGCCCCATGCAAGTCTGAAATCCAGCCGGGTAGTCAAATCTCAAAGTTCTAAAATGATCTCCTTTGACTCCATGTCTCACATCCAGGACACACTGATGCAAGAGGTGGGTTCCCATGGTCTTGGGCAGCACTGCCCCTGTGACTTTGCAGGGTACAGGCTCCCTCTTGGCTGCTTTCATGGGCTGGTGATGAGTGTGGCTTTCCCAGGTACATGGTACAAGCTGTTGGTGGATCTACCATTCTGGGGTCTGGAGGATGGTGGTCCTCTTCTCACAGCTCCCCTAGTTGGTACCCCAGGAGGGACTCTGTGTGTGGGCTCCAACCCCACATTTCCCTTCTGAACTGCCCTAGCAGAGGTTCTCCATGAGGCCCCACCCCTGAAGCACACTTCTTCCTAGACATTCAGGCATTTCCATACATCCTCTGAAATCTAGGTGGAGGCTCCCAAACCTCAATTCTTGACTTCTGTGCACCATCAGGCTCAACACCACATGGAAATTGCAAAGGCTTGGGTCTTTCACCCTCTGAAGCCATGACCCAAGCTCTATGCTGGGCCCTTTCAGCCACCACTGGAACCTTTGGTACACAGGACAGCAAGTCCCTAGGCTGTACACAGCATGAGGACTCTGGGCCTGGCCCACAAAAACCATTTTCTCCTAGGCCCCAGGGCCTGTGATGAGATGGGCTGCCATGAAGACCTCTGACATGCCTTTGAGACATTTTCCCCATTGTCTTGGTGATTAACATTAGGCCCCTTGTTACTTATGCAGCTAGCTTGAAATTCCCCTCAGAAAATGGGTTTTTCTTTTCTATCACATTGTCAGGCTGCAAATTTTCCAAACTTTTATGCTCTGCCTCCCTTATATAACTGAATGCCTTTAACAGCATCTAAGTCACCTCTTTAATGATTTTCTACTTAGAAATTTCTTCCACCAGATACCCTAAATTATGTCTCTCAAGTTCAAAGTTCTACAACTCTCTAGGACAGGGGCAAAATGTTACCAGTCTCTTTGCTAAAACACAACAAGAGTCACCTTTGCTCCAGTTCCCAACAAGTTCCTCATCTCCATCTGAGACCACCTCAGCCTGGATCATATTGTTTACACCACTATCAGCATTTTTGTCAAAGCCATTCAACAAGTCTCTAGGAAGTTCCAAACTTTCCCACATTTTCCTGTCTTCTTCTGAGCCCTCCGAAGTGTTCCAACCTCTGCCTGTTACCCAGTTCCAAAGTTGCTTCCACATTTTTGGGTATCTTTTCAGCAGTGTCCCACTCTACTGGTACCAATTTACTGTATTAGTCCATTTTCACACTGCTGATAAAGACATACCCAAGACTGGGAAATTTACAAAAGAAAGAGGTTTATTGGACTTATAGTTCCACATGGCTGGAGAGTCCTCACAATCCTGGTGGAAGGTGAAAGGCACGTCTCACATGGTGACAGAAAAGAGAAGAGAGCTTGTGCAGGGAAACTCCCCTTTTTAAAACCATCAGATCTTGTGAGACTTATTCACTATCATGAAAGCAGCATGGGACAGACCTGCCCCTAGGATTCAATTACCTCCCACTGTGTCTGTCCCACAACACATGGGAATTTAAGATGCAATTTGGGTGGGGGCACAGCTAAACCATATCAGTTGGCCAGCACAGAGACCAATGATAAGTCTTCAATATGGTACCATTCCTAAGGGGTGATCAGCCAGCTATCTGTTGGCAAGTTGATTACTTTGGACCACTCTCATCATGAAAGGGGCAGAGTTTTGTTCATACTGGAATAGACACTTATTTTGGATACATATTTTTGCCTTCCCTACATGTGATGCCTCTGCCAATACTACCATCTGTGGAATTACAGAGTGCCTTATCCACAGTTACGGTATTTCACATAGCATTGCTTCCGATTGAGGAACTCAATTCATAGCAAAAACAAATTAAACAAAAAAATGTGTGGCATTAAACACATATGCATGGAATTCCCTGATCTTGCCATGTTCCCCACCATTCTGAAGCAGTCATCTTGTTAGAATGATATAGTGACCTTTTGAAGACTCAGTTACAGTGCCAGTTAGGTGGCAGTATTTTGCAGGGCCGGGGCAAGTT
Organism: Piliocolobus tephrosceles; assembly: GCF_002776525.5. NCBI lineage: Eukaryota > Metazoa > Chordata > Mammalia > Primates > Cercopithecidae > Piliocolobus > Piliocolobus tephrosceles. Next base: position 100,233,126 of record NC_045443.1, read on the forward strand.
TTCTAGATGGTTATGTGTGCTCTGAATCAGTGTGCAATATGTGATGTTTCTCCTGTAGCCAGGATTCTTGAGGCCAGGAATCAAGGGGTTAATGGAAGTAGCATAACTCACTATTACCCCTATTGACATATTCACAAAATTTTTCTTCCTGTTCCCACAACCTTATGCTTTGCTGGCCTAGCAGTCAGCTCCAAAGGGAGGAAGGCTTCCACCAAGAGATATAGCAATAATTTCGCTGAACTGTCATCCAGCCACTTTGGATTCCTCATGCCTCTGAATCAACAGGCAAAGAAGAGAGTTATTGTGTTGACTGGGACTATTGATCCTGACTACCAAGAGGAAATTGGATAACTATTTGTCAATGGAAGATAGAGCATGTCTAGAATACAAAAGATCTCTTAGCTTGTCTCTCAGTATTACCATGGCCTGTGACTAAGTTACCAGAAAATACAACAAGCCAGTCCAAGCAGGATTACTAATGACCCAGACCCCTCAGTAATGAAGGTTTGGATCAGTCCACCAGGTAAAAAAAACCACCAGCAGCCAAGATGCCTACTTAAAGTAAAGGGAACATAGGAATGGGTAGGTATAAATACTATCCATTTATAACTTCCAAGAAGGCAGTTACAAATATGAGTTGTAACCACATGACCAGTTATAGAAATGAGAGCTATAATTGTCATGAGTATTTCCTCCCTATTTTGCTGTGAATATGTGTGTGGGTAACACAAATATCTGCAAATATCTTTGTTTTCTTCCGTCTTCATCCTTTTATAATATAATACAGGATGTACTGGCTTCATATCATAGTACTGAAATATTTTTAACTTTACATCATGGTACTTAAGTTATGGAATATCAAGAAGAAGGGTAAACATTATTCAAATACTTTACTTCCTCAACTGGGGAAGGAGTTAATGCATTTTTAGTGGGATAGTTGCATCAAGTTAGGCAGAATTATAGCCATGTTATTTTATATTTATTGGAAGGTTAAATTTGAGTGAAGGAGTTGTACATGGGTGCCAAATTGATGTGGAGTGAGCTTGTAATGGTCAATTTTATGTATGAACTTGACTGGGTCATGGGGAACCCAGGTATTTGGTCAAGCATTATTCTGAGTGTTTCTGTGATGCCATTTCTGGACAGGATTAAATTTAAATCAGTCGACTGAGTAAAGCAGACTGCCCTCTCTAATGTGGGTGGGCCCCATCCAATCAGTTTGAATGCCTAAATAGAACAAAAAGACTGACCATTCCCTAAGTAAGAGAAAATTCTTGGCTGACTGATTTTTGACTGGGACATTGGTTTCTTTTCCCCTGCCTTTGGTCTTGAACTGAAACGTTGGCTCTTCCTGGATCTCTAGCCTGCCAGAATTTGGATGGGAACTATACCATTGGCTCTTGTGGTTCTCAGGCCTTTGGACCCAGATTGGAACTAAGCCATCAGCACATGAATCAATTCCTTATTATAAGACTTTCTCTTTCTTTTATTATATACATACCAAGTATGTATAATATAGTATATTTTATGCATATGCACTCCATTAGTCTGGTTCTCTGAAAAACCCTGACTAATACAGTGTGTTTCCAGATTTTACAGATTTATGTTTAGAATAATGATGATTAAGATAATGATTAGAAGAATAATAAGTAATACTAATTGAGCACTTATGTGTTAGGGACACTCTAAGTGGTTTATAAAGATTACTTTAATACAACAATATTATGAGGAAACTGAGGCATAGAGATGTTAAGTGACTCGCTCAAGGTTTTATATCTGAAAAAAGGCAGAGCCAGGATTTGAACCCAGGCATTTTGACTATAGAGTTCTTGGCCTCCAGAAACCTATAATCTCATTCATTTTTCTACATGCTTCACTACCAAACATAATCTCTCTCTCCCTCAACACCCCACACCTTATATGAATCCATGAAATAGCATGTCCTTAGGATTTGTATAGCCATATTAATTTGGAATTTCATTATAGTCAATAAGACCAGTCTGTATATGTTTTCTGGCCATCCTGGACCCTCACTAACTCTGCCCCCTCCTTTCTTGAACCAATTAGGGCACCAACCCAGAGACTTGTAAATCATCTTTTATCTGCATCAACTTTGCCTTTTTCTCTCTCACACCCTACCTTGTTTGAGCTCTGTCTCTCCCCATTATGCATCAGTGGCTTCAGGCTAGCCTTCATGGGAATGTATTCAGAACATAAAACATCCAGCAGACCTCCTTGTCAGCAAGGCAGCAAGGGCTTGTCCAAATGCATGCAGGGGTTTCCCAACCAGTAGACACCCTGTCCTCACAACACCCATTCAGTTGTTGGCTAGCTATGCCTTACAGACTCTGCTCTTGACCCATTCCCAGATGCTTCTGACCAGTCCTTTTCATTTTATTTGTATATTTGTATAATGCAGTGAAGCATATCCTTGCTGGGACGCAGAGCAAATTGGTGGCAGGCCTTCTGAGAGTTCCAAGGTTGTCATGGGCATGATAGCAATACCCTACTCTAGCTAAAAGTCAGTTCTAAACTCCTCAGGGAACTCCTGAGGGTGCATGTTCTTCATTCTTTTGGATACACAGCAGACAACCAGTATGTCCTGAGATGCCCTAATAACTAAAGGTCATTCTTCCACATACCAGGGGGAGAAGAGGACCAGGTTGGCTTTATTTCCTTAGTGATCTGCTGAAATCTCTCTCCGATTGAAAGCCATCTTTTTCATAACACTGAAAAGATGTAACATTATCTTAATCATTCCCAAATGAATCCTGAAAAATATTTGGAAACAGTACACTTACACAAAATCATTTCAGCATTACTAGAAAGTTTCAACCATTTGCTATAAACTTGTACTTTTAAGTGGCCACCATATGGTCTGTTTTTTGAACATCCAGTTCTTTCTTTTTTATAGAATTTAAACCCCTGACACTTGTTTAAAGACCTAAGAAAACCTTTAGTACTTAGCAAAAGTAGAACCTGGCATGGTCACAAACAAGATATGTTTGATTTTACTCCTTGAAGCCGTTAAAAAAAGAGACACAGAATACTGCCTGTAAGAAAACTAAAATGGCAGCTGCAGCTTCTTCTTGGAAGTCTCTGGGAGGAGACATCTAAGGTCACTCCTTCTCCTGGATTCCAGGAAAGTCATTTACTCTCCCCCCAAACCTCCATCTAAAGCATAGATTATTGGCAAGACAGAGATTCAATTCTCAATAGAGCCTGTCTTGATTGAGAAAGTCAACATTTTAGAAAAGGATTCTGTCTTCTTAACAGGGCTCTTGAAGGATCCTTGCCAAACCCAACCCCTAAAGATAGAAAAAGTCCTTTTTCTAGGACTTAGGAATTAGTCACCAACTTGCATTAGAAAGAGGAACTGTAAAGAATTCCATCAAATAATGCAGTTTGAAAGGCCTAATTTAAATGAAAATAACCAATTTCAAAATGAGAATCAAGGCAGAAGTTGAAGAGAGGATTCAGGTGCCAGGGAGAGATGGAAATTCACGTGGGCAGAATGCATAGTTCACTGTTGGGCAGAGAAACTACCACATTGGTATCTAGTGCCTGTGAGTTAATAAACAAATACTGATAAGAGGGCTAACTCTTTTGAGAACAGAAAGAGGACAGCCTCTTGGTTCCAATCTATTTAGGTGAAATTTAGTATTACATTGAGGGAAAACATTGAGGTATCATTAGCAGAATCCTCCTTCCAGTATGGCTTTTAGCTTCTTTGGGTATTGAGAAGAGTTTAGGCAAAAAAGAAGGGATGGGAAATAAATATGGAATAATACACATAACTTTACTTCACACAACCTCTGCTGTGGGTTGATTTTTTTGTATCTAGCAGAATGACTTGCACAAAAGAAATGATCAATACATCTTCAATGTTAAAGGAATTAGCTAGTTAATTAAAAGAATTAACTAATTAATTTTGTGTTTATATAGGCCCACTCATTGACCAAAGGTGTTTCAATGCAATTTTGTTCCTTCCAAAGGAGTTAAAATGAGGAAATATAAGAGAAAGAGTGAACTAATTTGAACCAGTGATATCTAGCATTTTATAAACACTGTCTTTCTTTACAGATAGTCAATTTAGCAGTCCAAAGAAGAAAACAGCTGCTTACCATGAAATGAAACAAAGGCAATTAAGACTGTAATGGGGTGTTAACATTGAAGTTATGAGCAGGCTCCAAAATGCAATTGATGAAAAATTCAAAAAAGGAGTCCCTGATTGCCAGTTGCATATTTATAAAGGAAATGAGGCTGAGGAACTGCTTGATAAATTTTTGACCCCTCAGACAGCTAAGACTATAAAAAGGGAGAGGCGTAAGGGGATTTTCTATTTCTTCACTTCTTGTGTAGTGAGAGGAGATTTTGAGGAAGCCACTATGTGGTTGGGAACAGGGTCTGACCCCTGTCTGGGGAATCTACAAAAAAAAGAGGAGGGTTGCCCAACGTTTTGGTGCTGGTATCTAAAGAAAATTTGTCTACTGGGGTTGGACTGTGTTCCCAAGGCATGTTGGAGCAAGGAATACAAAATGATTTCCTAAGGTCAATACATGTGCTACCAGGAGACAGAGTCAGAGATGGATCATTTTTTATTTTGGGGATGCAAAGGGATCCCAGCAGCAAGAATCTGTAGGTGAACACCTGGGGTAAGGAAGGAATCAAGAGCAACCATTAAAAAGAAAAATGTATCTACATCTGCCTGAATCAAGGGGCCTGAAGGCGGGAGGGACTCAGTGCAGAACCATCAGACACTCCCATCAGAGATATAATGGGCCAGGTCCAGAGAACAGGAAACCAGGCTCTGAGGTTCCATTAAGACCTTTCTTTACTATTCCCTTCTAACCTTGGAGAGGTCAGAAACTTTTGGCTACCTAGGGAGGGAGTAGAGAAGAGAAGCATAACATGGAAAATATATAGGAGAAATCAACAAACTTTCTCCTTTTCCTCTGCTGTTCTGCAACCTGAAATATAGTCAAACTAAGGAGAAAAGAAGAATTAACTCTAAGTCAACTTGGGATTTTTAAATGATATCTTGGATTGACATTAAACTTTCTGAACTGAGACTGTTTTCAACTTAAAGTAATTGTATAACTGTCTACTACCTAAGCATGTATGGAAAGGTCATGGGGCATGCCCACAGGCATAACTTGGTTTCTGGGGAAACTAAGAAAAACATAAAAATTGTGATTATAGAAAAAAATCACAACAAATTACAGATTTTAAAAAGCTGACAAAGACCATAAATATCACAAAATAAAAATTTTAATTGGCTGCACATTGATATAGATTTTCTCCTTTTTTCGTTCTTTTCTTTTCTTTTTTTTTAGAGACAGGGTCTTGCTCTGTGGCTAGTGACATGATCCCAGCCTATTGTAGCCTTGACCTCTCAGGCCCAAATGATCCTTCCACCTCAACCTCCCTATAATAATTTTTCTAACTACATTTTTGATAACATATTCTTTGATTACTTCTTCATATGACTGTAACTACCCGAGGGGTTCACCTTGCCTGCTGCCTAGGCAGAGCCCATTCATCAAGACAAGGGAGTTGCAATAGAGAAAGAGTAATTCATGCAGAGCTGGCTGTGTAGGAGACTGGAGTTTTATTATTACTCAAATCAGTCTCCCTAAGCATTGGAGAGCAAAATTTTTAAGGATTACTTGGGGGTGGGGGGAAACCAATGAGCCAGGAGTGCTGATTGGTCAGGGATGAAATCACAGGCAGTTGACGCTATCTTCTTGTGCTGAGTCAGTTCCTGGGGAGGGGGCTACAAAATCAGATGAGTCAGTTTATTAATCTGGGTAGTGCAGCTGATCCATCACATGCAGAGTCTGCAAATAACTCAAGCACTGATCTTAGGAGCAGTTTAGGGAGGGTCAGAATCTTGTAGCCTCCAGCTGCATGACTCCTAAGCCATCATTTCTAATCTTGTCATTAATGTTAGTCCTGCAAAGGCAATCTAGTCCCCAGGCAAGAAGGAGGTCTGCTTTCAGAAAGGGCTGTTACCATCTTTGTTTAAACTATGAACTATAAACTAAGTTTTTCCAAAAGTTAGTTCAGCCTATACCTAGGAATGAACAAGGACAGCTTGGTGGTTCGAAGCAAGATGGAGTTGGTTAAGTTAGATCTCTTTCACTGTCTCAGTCATAATTTTGCAAAGGTGGTTTCATGATCATGGTTTAATAATATCAGATCTTCTGTAAAAAGAATGGAAAAATATTGTCTTTTTGTTGCTCAAACTTCTTTTTTAATAATGTCAATATAGGTTTACACCCTATAAACATAGGTATAATAATACATTTTATTTCATTTTTTATCCTATTAAAAATAGAAAAATAATAAATGCACCTGGCATTCACAATTACATAGACTACATTTTCAAGTTTGTTGTACATAGGCATCTATGAGAACTGAATCCTCTGCTTTCGCAGTCTTATGTGTATGACTATTAGAAAAGTTTCAACAGACTAGTTCTAGTTCTATACAGTTCAAATCTGGCTTTTATTCCACTACTCCTATGCTTATGGAACCAGGCACCATTGGGTATGTTTATAGCTAGATATGGCCTCTGGTTTGTCATGACATCAGTAAGCCGGCCAGATAAGCAATAGGAGCAAAATTTAGATATACTCCTGTTTTCATGGAGCTTCCAGCCTGCTAGAGAGAAACAGGTGATGATCAATTAAACATCCTGAAAACAGGTGAGATAAGTGTTTGGGAAGAAAAGCATTGCTGTTTAAGAGCACATAAGTTAGGAGCCTCACTAATAATTATTTTATAATGGATAATGGAGTAAGTATGAAACACAGGCCCAGGTAATGTGGCTCTGAGTCAGAGGAAACCTGTCCAACACCATCTTAAAGCCCTCAATTGAATAACAGAGCCATTTCCTCATTCCTGAATCTTATTTCCCACTGTGCACTTTGAACTTTGTTTTGGACTTTCTGCTTAGTCCTTGTTCTAAGGTTATTTTTACAACTACTGTGACCTACTCTGCTTAGCTAATAGTATTGTTTTCCTGGAGTACGTTGGGAAACTTTCAGAGAAAGAGTTCAGTAATCCTTGAGTCTCAAGAGACTTTATTGAACTCAAGCTTCCTCTTAGTATCTTACAGCCTATTATACATAGGTTGGGCTTCTTTGCAAATTGAACAATCTTTCACAATCACGTTCTGATTTTACACCCTATCCCATCATTATAACAATTCTCTCCTCATGGTGTACAGTGAGGGAGATCATTATTGTTAAAAGACCAACAGGTTTATATGCCCATTGTGTAGTCACAGACCCATTACACTGAGACAACAGAGTTTGCAGCAGAAAAGGAGTTTGATTGCAGGGTACTGAGTAAGGAGATTCTCAAATCCATCTCCCCAAGGACTTCTGTGCTGGAGTTAATAAAGGGATCATGGAGGGCAAGGGGCTAGAGAATTGGGGTGATTGATTGGTAGGGGTAAGAGGGATGAAATCATCAGGATATGGAAACTACATTCTTTGGTGAGTCAGTTTCTTATAGGGTCCTTCAAACCACCTGGTGTCAGTGGGGTTCTTCAGACCAGCTGAGTTGGTAGTTCTGTTGGTATGCAGGACCTGAAGGAATATCTCAAAGGGCAAACTTAACCTATCACACCGTTTTGTTGTCTATGAGGAGTTAAGGGGAGCTATTAATATAATTTTGAAATGTGATATAATTCCAGGACAATAGATACCAAACAACTATGAGGAAGCAGGTTAGAGCATGAGCTGACTTAACTATTAATGCCAGATGTGCTGCCAGCTTGGTGTATTTTAATTTCTCCCTCTCCCTTCTTCCCTGATTAATTTTATAAGGTTTATACGGGCAGTTTCCTTATCACCATTATCAGGAGAGACAGAATAAATGAACCTACATGTAAAGCTTGCTTTACATTTTGGGTTGTTTTTCTAGAGAGCCTATCTTCCTGTTGGTATGCTTGCTATTCTACAGGTCCAGGTGAGCAATATTTGAAAGACTACTTCTATGTATGTGGCAGATCACATGATTCCTAATGATCTTGAGGTGCTTGTTTAACATGTAGATTCCAAGCTCCACTCTGAAGCTACTTCTCAAAGGATCTCGAGAATGGGACTTGGGAATCTGAATTTTCATTTGGCCACTAAGGTGAATGTTTAAGAATGACTGTCCTAAAGATAGTATATAGGTGTGCTTTCCAGAGTCTATCATCAGGTGATAAGTTGGATACTCAGACTATATAACACCAATATAACAAATATAGAGAAAGGGAAAAATCTCATCTCTGTCAATACTTACTGGAGGAAACTAGAAACTATGCTAACTTAAAAGGGCAACAGTATGTATAAAAATGACACAAGTACAAAATAATTCTTTATAGCACTGTTGAACTAGCAAAAGATTGACAACACCACAATTATTCATAGGTGGGGTACTGATTAAGTCAACTATAGCACATTCACATACAAAAACTATCCAGCTGTATAAAGGAATGAGAAAACCATATACTGTAAAGCTATGTTGTTAAGTGAAAAGTTATGAGCAATATATAGTGTAAAAAAGGGGAAAGTAAAATATATATTCATGATTAGCTGTGTTTATTCCCATGAGGAAGTGCTGAAGAGATACAGAAGAAACCAACGAAAGTCATAAGGCATTTTATTTTGAGAGCCTCCAGCTACATTAGGATTTTCATTTCATTTTCCTAGCAGGAAATGAAGGAGAGTTGGACATAGGTGTGTATAGTGTGCCTCTCACAGTAAACTTGCGGCATACCTGGAAGATGCCTAGTTGCTCAACCTGGGACTTGGGATCCCTCACATGGGAAGTTTGTTTATACAGGTAGACGCCCTTGTGGCTCTTGTCTAACCCATCTCCAGTTTTCACCTGCCTGACTACTGCTCTGCCACTGGGAGCAGGACCTTGTGTTCTCCCCATCACCTCTAGGGAAAATCTGGCCTGGGGTAGTCCCTGGTTCTTCAGATGAAAGGCAAAAATTTAATATACCACCGCCATAGGAAACGAGGAAAAAATTGCAGGCAAGGAGGATACAAAGAGTTGGGTGGTCAGTCCTCTGTCCCCAGGTCATGTGAAACAGAAATGAAGAATCAGACCGAGAAAGACAGCAGGACAACTAGCAGTATATGTATAAGGGAATAGGGTGTGAGTCACTTTAAGTTTGTGGGCAAAAGCCTGAATGATTTGTTTAAAGGAAACAGCAGGAAAAGTGGGGAGCCCAGTGATATGATTTGGCTCTGTGTCCCCATCCACACATCATATCAAATTGTAATCCCCATGTGGCGGGGGCAGGCCTTGTGGGAGGTGATTGGATCATGGGGACAGATTTCCCCTGTGCTGTTCTCATGGTAGTGAGTGAGTTATCATGAGTTCTGATAGTTTAAAACTGTATGGCTCTTCCTTCTTCTCTCTCTGTCTCTCTCTCGCTCTGCCATGGTAAAGACAGGCTTGCTTCCCCCTCTGTCATGATTATAAGTTTCCTGAGGCCTCCCAGCCATGCTTACTCTGTGGCCTACAGAACTGTGAGTCAATTAAACCTATATTCTTCATAAACACCTAGTCTCACGTAGTTCTTTATAGCAGTGTGAGAAGGGACTAATACACCTAGTCTATTTGGTGAAGAAGATACCTCTAAGTTCCTATCTCTGGTCACTGGCTTGGCTAGTTGGGTGTGGTAGGATAATGCCTGGGTAGTAATCTGTACTGTGTCATTCCTGTTACATATGGTTTGCAGTAATAGCCTTACAGGTTGACACCTCTTTTAATCTACTCTCTTTGGGTAATACTGTGCCACACTGTCTCTGAGATTGGCCATGGGATGTGCTTTGGCCAATGTGATGCAAGCAGAATTTGGGAACTGCCTTCTCTTATTGTTCTTAGAACCCTCTGCCCACCATCTGAAGATGCCCAGACTGTCCTGGTGGATAATGAGAGAGACAAGACAGCTGCCTACCCACCTCTTACCTCCTGTAACCTATCTAGCAGTCTACTAACTGCAGAGTGGTATGGAATAAGGGATTTGCCATAAGACTTATACCTCACACAGTTGAAAGTCACTGACTAGAAACCACAAAGGAGATCTGTGGAAGGCTGTTGCTTTTGCATCTGATACTATTTCTGAAGTCCCTGAAGAAAGACAGGTAGTCAAAAAGAAAACCTGGGCACAAAACAAGAGAGAATGAGGACACACTGGAACCCATGGCTGTCTTCTATTGCATCTAACTCCTTTGCTATGGAGCTGCACATGTGCCTGGCCCAGGATTTAGAGAAGTTAGAGGAGGAGATTCATGGGAGCTGGAGGAATTGTGTGTCTTGCTGGTGTCTCATGCCAAAGGGTGAGCAAGCAGATCAATGGCATGCATGAGCTGCAACAGTGCTTGAACCCTGCACCAACATTACAAGTATAAAGACTGCAGCTTTACTTCTACCTTCCAGGTATCATGCAAATAGCTTGTGTTGTCTGCCCTAATCCAGAATTACACAAGGAAGGGAATTCTAGAAAATATACTTGAATTTAAGCTAAGTCAATGCAGTATAAGCACCATGCCAACTTAAAACATTCAGCCTCCAGCCAAGTAGCCAACTGACCCCAGACACATGAGCCTACCCAGCAGTTTGGCCAGCAGCACCCGGACCAGAACTGTTCAGCTTACCATAGGATCACAAGCTAAATAAACAGTGCCACTACATTTGTTGCACATCCAAAACTGATACAGGTAGTTATCTAAAAATGGTGAGCTAGATGGAATGCAGAGCAGATGGGGACAGAAGGAGCAGCTAGACTTCTCAATGTACACCTTATTCAATGAGACTTGTATCATTTTATTTTTTGCATTGTGTAAATGTATTACTTCTTAATAAAGGATAAAATTAATTTAAAAATACATGGAGAGACTATAGTATGCTATTTAATAGTTTGTTAGCCATTGCAAAAGGCACTAACTAAAGGTGGGAAGTGTAATTCAGAAGAACAGAAGAAGAGATATGTCAATTGAGTCTGCATGGGATATGGAACAATCATCTGCCCAATTCATCTGACCAGCATCCACCGGGACATCAACCTGTCTTCCTCTTTCGCTTTGATCTCTTACTCCAATCCATCAACAAAGCCTTGGATTCCATATCTTAGGTATCTCTTAAATATGCCATCTTTTTGTTTCCCTTGCTATTTCTGTGGTCCAGGTACCAATATCTCCTGCCAAGACCATTCCAATAGCATCCTAACTCATATCTCTATTACCATATTGCTTGCCTCCAATTCATTCTTGTACTTAAAAAACGTATTTCTTAAAATATAAAGTAGATCATGTCATCCCTTACTCCATCTTCTGCATGAAGCCTTCCACAAATGTCTCTCCTTTATGTTTTTAATTTATGTAAACTTTTTTCCTGATTTATAATATTATGCAAGACCATACTCCTATCAATTGCTCTGATCTCTAGTGTCATTCTCCCAGACCCACCCCACTAGACCCCAACTACAATGGACATCTTTCAGTTCTTTAAACACTTCATGTCTTTGTCCTTTGCACATGATGTTCATTGATATCATCTGGATGTGCGTCCCCACCCAAGTATGTTGAATTTAAATCTCCAATGTCAGAGTTGGGGTTTGGTGGGAGGTAATTGAGTCATCAGGGTGGATGTCTCATGAATGCTTTAGTGTCATTCCCTTGTTGTTCTTTTCATAATAGTGAAGATGCCAACACTATATGCCTCCTATAAAGCCTACAGAACTGTGATTCAATTAAACCTCCTTTTTGACAAAATAAAAATACCCAGTTTCAGGTATTTCTTTATAGCAATGCAAGAATGGCCTAATACATTCATTATGTCTATTCTTTATTTATCTCCCTAATAGAATAGAAGCTCTATGAAGGCAGGAACCCTGTTTACTTTGTTAATCATTACATCCTCTAGTTGTAGCATGGGGGTTTGCACAATGGGCCCTAAAAAAATATTTGACAGATGAATGAATGAATGAAGCAAGATGGATTAGATCGATCCAATTCCATTGGGATATTTTCATTTTTAAACATTCTCTGTTTCTTCTTCCTGGAATTCTCTTCACTTAGATTTGTTTATCTGGCTCTAGCCCTCTCTTTATTCAGGTATTTGCAGCAATGTCTCTTTCTCAGAAAGGTCTACCTTGACCCCTATCTCATGTAGTCTGCACTTGTTCCTTTCTAATTTCTTATCTATCACTCTCTGAAAATATATTATTTATGTGTTTATACAATGACAGGAATTGTGCTTTTCTTATTAGAATCTGCATTTTCAGTTAAGAACCGTACTTAACACATAGGAAATGTTTGATGATAAAAGGGGGAATATTTAATGAATGAATGAAGAAAGGAAGGAATAAAACAATGGATGGTGATCTTGCCTCATTCTTTGTAGCCTCCCTCTAAGGACTGGAAATCCTGACCTTTAATTCCAGCTTAGTGCCCAGAACCCAGCTACTATTAGCAGTGCATGCCATTGCTGAGCATGTTGAAGTAGACTGAATTCTCCATCTCTGGGCTGCATTCACCTCCTGGAATTTACCTTCCCTTGTTCTAATTGCTACCAATTTGCCTGAACCATGACAAGATTGCTATATCCCCTTGGATGTCATACTTGGCTTGCCAAACTGCATCTTCTTTCTTGCTCTGTGTTCCACCATTGCACTTCTCTAGGAAAGTCTGGGGCCTGTTCTTGTTTCCTTCCCCAGCTGCCTCAATTTGCTATATGTAACTGCCCACACATCCCCAAGTCCTGAGACATGATTGAGGGAAGAGAAAAATCGAGTCCACAAAAAGTTAAAAAACAAAACAAAACAAAAAACCTCAGTGTGATGGTTAATTTTGTGTGTTAACTTGATTGGACTACGGGATGCCCAGATATTTTGTTGAATATTATTTCTGGGTATGACGTGAGAGTGTTTGCAAAAGAGATTAGTATTCGGATTGGTAGACTGAGTAAAGTAGATGGCTGTCCTCAATGTGCGTGGGCATCATTCAGTTCACAGCTGCAGAGAATCACATAATTTGAATATACCACAATGCATTCAACCATTCCCCTAATGGTGGCCATATACATAGCTTTTACTTTACATTGTTTGCAGTAAGCATCCTGTGCAGTCCTGGAAGACTTTCACTATGATTTCATTTATGTGAAAAGAAAAAAAAAGTCTGAATATTTTCCATGGCATGAGCATATATATAATTACATAAATGCATAGGAACAATCTTTTAAT
>NC_045443.1:100248880-100250878 GCF_002776525.5 Piliocolobus tephrosceles
GAATTTGGAGAATATGGGTCACATGAATTTTTGAATTTTGTCAGTCTCTAAACAAAACCCCCTCTTCTGTCAATTAGACAAATGATTTATGAGGAGTGAAGTTTGCACATGGTTTGGACACACCATGCCCTGGGGATGAAAAGAGAAGGAAATGTGATTTTATTTGGAAGATGTTTTAGACTGTTGGCTGTCTAGTACTGAGAATAAAATCTGGGTGCACAAGGGATAGAGCAGAGGTGGGGCTGGTGCAGAGTAGAAGGGTGGATTGAACAAGATGCAGGGGCTGGCCCTGAGTGAAGCACAGCATTGCTTGCAGCTGTGGGATGGTTTAGAGGTCCCATTTCCCTAGATTTCTGTAAGATCTCCTTTCTTTCTGATACAGTGGTGAGGAGACACAGGGCACGTCATGTTTAGTCCTCTTGGCACTGGTGGGAACTTGTGCTTGGTGTCTGTGTACATAGAAGTGAAATTCACCAGACCTGACATTCTGCTGGATTGTTTGGGGGAAAGGCCAGGTGGGACATGGCATGGTCATTATGTGACCACATAGCACACACTGTTCTTCTCTGATTCAGCACTTTGCATTCTCCAGTGGAAAATTAGCAAGAAATACTCATTTGTGTCAGTCTTTCCTCATGATTTAAATGTTGTAAGCTTTAACCAGGACACCTGTGTTTGTTAAGCAATCATAGAGAAGGCTTTTGAGAGGTTTACCAAAGACTAGGCAGTGCAAGGGATGAGTAATGAAATGGAGGTTCCCCTTGGGGTAGAAGAGAGTGTGTGGGAAGATGTAGTTAGGAGGGGTAGAAAAGAAGGGAGTGATGTGAAAAACTAGCTTCTCTATTCATGCATTCAACACTTTTATAGCTATTTATTAAGCTCCACTGTGTACAAGGTACGTAAGTGTAGAAGGTATATCAGGTTGAATCTGAGAATCCTTGACTTTCCTATCTTTGTTCACCATATTTCTACTTATTGCCTGTGGAGACTTTCCTGACTCCTAGACAGACATGTTGCTCTTTCTCTATGCTTTATTTCTTGCTGCTCTATGCTTTTGTGCAGACTTCTCCTTTAGCATTTATCACACTTATTATAGTCTAATTTTCTGTGTTTATGTCTGCCTATTTTATAAGGCTCTGAGCCCTGCAGGCAGGAGTCATGTCATAGTCATCTCTGACTCCCATGCACATGGTAGGTGCTCAGTAATGGTTTTTAAAACAAATTTGACAATGAACATTTAATTTGGAAAGGTGGATTTGTCTTCACATATTTATAAATATGATGGTGATGATGACGATGATGTGGAAGATTTCATTTCCCAATCTGTTCTAGGAACCAAAGAGGCAGGTTTGACAGTGATATGGTAAGACCCATAGATTTTTAATTTCATTCTTCAAACAATGAATAATATGAGAACAATCCCACGGAAGATCAGTGGGTGCACCAAAATTAGTGGTCATTATTTAGATAGGGTTGATACAGTTGTTGTTATTGTTGTTTCAAATCAAATCAGTATGGTCCTTCACTAACTCATCTGTTCCCTCTCTCATTGTCCCCAAACCATGCCCTCAACATGTGTCACATCCAGGAAGTACTCAACAGTAGTAACAATGATTATAATAATAATGAATATTTATTGAGTCTTTCCATTTGTTAAGGTCTATTCTTTTTTTTTTTTTATGGAGTAATTTCTTTTTTTATTTTTTTGTTATTTTTTTTATTTTTTATTTTTTTTTATTATACTTCAAGTTCTAGGGTACATGTGCATAACGTGCAGGTTTGTTACATATGTATACTTGTGCCATGTTGGTGTGCTGCACCCATCAACTCGTCAGCACCCATCAATTCATCATTTATATCATGTATAACTCCCCAATGCAATCCCTCCCCCCTCCCCCCTCCCCATGATAGGCCCCAGTGTGTGATGTTCCCCTTCCCGAGTCCAAGTGATCTCATTGTTCAGTTCCCACCTATGAGTGAGAACATGCGGTGTTTGGT
>NC_045443.1:100340878-100348520 GCF_002776525.5 Piliocolobus tephrosceles
AAAAAAAAAAAAAAAAAAAAAAAAGTTAAGAGGACTTGGCTGCTTTGCCTATGAAGTAGCCAAGTAGCCATTCTTTTATTCCTTCACTTTCTTAATAAACTAAAAAAAAAAAAAAAAAAAAAAAATTACTGAAAACTTCAAAGGATTGTGTTTATGTACTGTTTATTATTATACTAATCAAAATTTACTGCTGTAGAAATTAAAACTAAGAAATGTAAACATTTATTGGTTGATTTTAAAATAATAAATCTTATAAATCTTAATACATATGATTTGTATTGATGAATATAAAATAGCTTTATTTTTTCAAAACAAAAGCATAGTGAAAAGAGTAAAATTGTTTTACATTTTTTGCAGATTTCTTTAGTATCCGCTTCATCTGGAATCTGGATTCTCATACTCTGTATCCAATCTGTGGTGATATGTGTTCTGGTTGAAGTGCATAAAGTAAATCCAGGCTCACATAGTTACATAGTTGGGAAGAGGAAAATATTGTAATAGTCTTTTCAGATAATTGTGGGTAATCTTCTTTGATGCTAAAATAAAATCCAAGTGCCTATAAGTTCTTAAAAGTCAGTTGCAAGAAGGAATTTGAAACCATATCAGTCAACTTTTCATACTCTTATATTAAAATTCATTGGTCTATCCTAAACTTGGAATAGATCCTTTAACCACGAATAATTTTGTAACCTCAGGCATTGTTCACTTGGAAAATATTGGTTTACTGAGTCATTAACATAGTCTAAAAGTTGACACATTGCATTGTACTATATAGACTAGATCCAAAAATAGCATACATTTGTTAACATCACCTATCAATTTCATCAGAAAGTCTCTTAAGTATTAGGAAGCTGTCAAACCGATGCTGGCAGGTACAAGTTTTCCAAAATTCTAACATTCACTTGAAATTTTGAATTTTATCAAGCGATATTTTTTGTTTATTTGAGAAAAGGTCTGCCAGATACGCAACTCTAAGTAACCATTGCTTGACTGGTGGTCATTCTTTCAAGGAACAATGTTTCATGAAAAACGTAGCTAGTGCAGCTTGCAATCAGTCACACAAATGCTTTTCCTCAAGACAATCATTATACTTTGTTATGCGGGGAGGCATGTTTTAAGTGTGCTTTCCTATTTACTCCATGGCACATCAAAAGAATGTGTACTTGGTGGTCACAATTTAAAAATAATAATTTTAACCGCTTCATCAAGGGCACTCGTTAGTAAAACTGACTTTTTTTTTTTTTTTTCCCTGAAAGAGCGTGAAAAAGAAGAATGCAGTGCCCACTTGTACAGTTTGGTGCCACTGCTTGATGTGTGCTAAGGAATCAGTAGTTCTACCCACCATTGCATTTACACAATCATTGCAAATGTCAACACAGTGAAAAGGGCATTTAATGTCCTAGTGTGAACATAATTTGATCAGCCATCTATGGACCACACTTTGAGAAGTGCCATTCAAGGCACTGAGAATACTCACAAAGTCCCTGCTTTAATAATGTGTGGATTACACTATTCTGGAGATCAAGCACCGGGGGAGAACACTACAGACAAATATACAAATAAATGAATAAGCTAACATGGAGTAGTAAGTGATACAATGAATATATAGCAAAGTGGTATTGTAGAGAAGAAAGACCAGAACTGAGGGATTACTTTATACTGAATGGTCAGGGAAGCACCTCTGAGGCAGTGACACTGGAGCTGAGCCATAACTGACAAGGGCCAGTCATGTGAATATCTGGAGGAGGAAATTTCCAGGCAGAATAAATAGATGGTGCAAGTTCCTGAGACGGTATTGGGCTGCGCATGTCTGTGGACAAAGAAGCAAAGAAGACTAACGTGATTGAAGCCAGCCAATGAGGTGCCTAATAGCAGGAGACATGTTTGTAGAGGTCACATCCATTTATAGGCTATCTTAGTCCATTCAGGCTTTTATAACGAAATATCTTAGATTGGGTAATTTTTAAACAACAGAATTTATTGTTCACAGTTCTTGAGGCTGGGAAGTCCAAGATCAAGGTGCCTGGCAGATTCAGTGTCCTGCTTCAATGATGGCACCTTCTAGCTATGTCCTGACATGGTAGGAGGGGTGAACAAGCTCCCTCAGATCTCCTTTATAAGGGCACTAATTCAACTCGTGAGGGTGGAACAATCATGACCTAATCACGTTCCAAAGTCCCCACCATCTAATACCATCATTACATTGAGGATTAGGTTTCAACACTTGAATTTTGACGGAAGGGGCCCACAAAATTCACCTGACAGGTGGCAGATTGGTGTTCTCTGGAGAGAATATGGAATTTGCCTTCAAGTTCTGTTTTTGTGAGCTGCTAGTACGATGACCTGAGTCAAGTTGCTTAGAGTCATTATTTGGATTTCCCCAGGAACCAGGCCCTGAGGCAGAGTTTGCATGCATGATATTTACTGGGTATAGGGGCAGACCCTGGGGATTCACACCTGTGTTGGAGTAAGAGAAGTAGAACTGGAAAGAGGCAAAAGATGAGCTGTGATGAAGTTTCAGAAGAAGATTCAGCTGATCCTACAATGAAAGATGTAGCTGGGATAGGATGGTCCTTAAGGAATATCCTGAATACAGGCAAGGGAATTAAGTTTTGTACCCTTTTATTGGCAAATCAGTAGATGTGAGCCACTTCAGGGAGGGTGCCTGAACTTGGGCGAGGCAACTACTTTTGGCAGAGGGCAATTCCTGCAGAGAGAAATAAACTGAGATCCATTAGCAGCCTCCCATTCTGGCTAGGGGACAGACAGCTCTGGTCCTAAAGGGAATCTGGGTGGCACACCACAACAGATCTCACAACTAAGTCTCTCTCAGTTTTTGTTATATTTCCTTATCTGTAAATTGGAGATAGGATCAGACTTGTATAAAATACAAATACTTGTAAAAATCTGAATAGTTGAGTGATTCAAATGTGATAAATATATAAGAAAGGACTATATTGATGACACAGTTATGTAAATAGGATTTTTGATATAACAGCGAATTTGCATGCATTTAATGCTTCTGCCATGAATCTTTTATGCTATTAAAACCTATTTGTACAAATGTAGTAATATTTGCTTTATACAGGAATATATCTTCTGAATAGCTGAACTTTCTGAGATAACATTTTAATGAGCTAGAAGGTGAGATACTCTGGAGTAATTTCTGAATGTCAAAACATGCATCATGTTTAACTTTTTGCATAGGTATGTCTTCCTATGGTCTTTGCTATGTGACTGTGAATCATATTTATCACCTCTTGTTTTTCTTCTCTAGAGGCTGCTATCATGAATTATTAGATCATAGTCCCATGTTTGCAGATAACGAATTTACCCAGTGCTCACAGGTAATTAGTCTTTTGTTTTTTGTACATACTGTCCTGCTGATAAGTCTAAAATTGCTAGGCCAGGAATTTCTTGGGGGAAAAAGAAAGAATTCTACCATCAAATACGTTTTGAGCAATAGCTATTTAACCAGTTTATTTACTGCAGGACTTCTTGGAGCCTTTAATAAGCTAATATACATTGTGAGCTCTAGGCATAAAACTATGTGCTCTTCAAGAATGCAGTTTTTTTTCCCCCTAATGACTAAAATACTGCAAGGCTGACTTTGAGATATTTTGGATAAAATTAAATAAAGTGATTATAGTGCTTCAGTGTATCTCAAAGTTTCTCCCATCATTCAGTTAACCCACTTGTATGTTACAGATGTGCAAAAAAGAGGCACATCCAAGAATTCAGTACAGTGAGGTAATTCTGTTTCCAGGAAATAATTGCTGGAGAAATATATCTTGCATCCTAGACAGATCACCACCCAGTATTCAGCCTGATGAAACCATCAGCCCAGTCATCACCTCTCAGTTCAGGCAAATCACACTTCCATGTGGTTCCTGGACCATACAGAAAGATAACAATTTCACCATCAATTTCTTTTTTTGCTTCTCTCAACACATGAGCAGAAGTTTAAATTTTATTTCAAGATGTGCATTGTAAAAAAACTCATTATTCCAATTAGGGCCTAATCAATTCTAGTTTCTTGAGAAAACACTTGGCTGGTAGTAAGCCAGGACCTAGTCACAAGGATCAGACACAGTGTGGACAAGGCCTGGGATTAAGGCCTTTTGAGTGAATGAAGAATGAGGGGAAGAAGTAAATTTTGAAGGGAAAGGGGAGTAGTGCAAAAGGAAGGCAGGTACAGTTTGATTGCCAGCTATTAGAAAAGCAACCATAGATGTCTGCGTTAACAACTCCTAGTCCTCGTTTACTGATTAGAATACTGGACTTACTTCTCATGTATCATCTGATGTTGATATTAAAATCTGGCACCATTAAGTGTGCATTGCATGATCATGGTGTATTCTCATGTCAGGAGAGAGGATAAGAGACATAATACTTTTTTGGTTTACAATTCATACAGTTAGTCATGGATGGTTGTCCTTTTACAAAGATGACATACTGGAGAGAATACTATACTAGGAGTCAGACCTGAGTTGAAGTCTTGCCTTTGTCATGGATTGACTAATCTCTTGAACATCTCTCTGGACCTAGGTTTTCTCCTTGGTCCCAGGTGAAGGCTGAGCTGAATGAGGTATTTTCCAGACATTCAAGAATTTCTTTGACTCTATATCATTCTTATGTTATTAAATATTGATCCACTCTCCCATTTCTTGTAGGATCAAGGCCAAAGTTCTTCAACTGTTATTCAAGGTCTTCTAGCTCCTGGTTTCACCCTTCCTTTCCAGCCTCAAATTGTAAATGACACCTCTGTTTTCATGCCTTTATTTTCAGATACAAATCACATGCAAAACCACTCCAAATTATCACCTCTCTTCTAAAGCTCTCCCTGACCACTTTTCCTAGAAATTATCTCTACCCCTCTAATGCTGATGACCATTGCTGTGTCTTTGGCTTTACCCACTTACTGCAGAGTACTGTTAGGTTTCTTTCCCATGTAAATGTTTGTCTCCACAAATATACTAATCTACTGGTACAATCCATGAAAATGAAGAGAACATAATGGAAATGGTAATGAAGAGAACATAGTGGAAATTTGTTAACTAATATCTTGTAATTGAGTAATGATTTATTTCTAGCCATGGTGATAAATTCCTCCACATGATCTAACTTAGGCCAATGCATCAACAATGAATTCATTTATTGCATTTATTAGATAGGTATGCTGTAAATCAAGAGTGAAGCTTATGACTATGGAATAGTGACAGGTCACCCGGCTTCTGTGTTTCTCTTTAGACTCCTTCTCTTGACACTGGGCTATTATCCTTATTATCCTAAATGTTCTGTGCATTCTCACCATATTCATCAGTGCTTCATGTACATAATCTCATTCATGCCTTACAATCACCCTCTGGAGGAGGAACTATTTGTAGATTAGGAAATTGAGTCAAAAATAAATTAAGAGGCTTGCTCTTGGTCATACAGCTAACACATGGAAGAGTCAAAATTGGAACTAGGACTTCCTGAGTTCAGGGTCAAAGCTCTTACCTGGAGTGATCAGGAAGCATGCACAATAAGTAAGTTTGATAAAGTACATTTCATATCCAGTATGCTGTAGAGCGTCTACTTAGAATGTTCTCATTTGTAGAATTTCTTTTCAGTATCTGACTGAACTAAAGGAGAGCTTCTTGTCTCACTGGTCCACTTGGGGCAGTTAATGAGTTAGAATATGGAAAGTATGGCTCTCTACTTCAAAAGCCCAATAGAAACTATGGTGGAAATCCTGACAACTTCAGGCAAAGGGAATTGGCATGGAAAGGACTAGCAATTAGAGGTGGTAGGTCTGAACCTGAAAGCTACTGGTTTTAGGAGATGGAATATTATGGAAGGTGAAGCAATATAATGGTACCCTACTGTAAATGGATCAGGCCTAATAAACAGCAATGACCATCAGTGTGACCTTAGACAAGTTACTTAAACTTTCTAAGCCTTATTTCCTTCCTCTTTGAAATGAATAGAGTAGGATATGCTTCACAAGTTTGTTGAGGATTAAATGATATGATTCATATTTTGAACACATGATTTCTGAATGTTTATTATGTATCAGACATACTTTTGATATGGGATTTAACAAGGAGCAAATTAGACAAAAGTTCCTGCTCCCAGAGATTGTCCAGAAGAAACAAACAATAAATAAAATAAATAAGGACCTTACAGTATGTTAGACAGTGATGAATGCTAGGGAGACGAATTAAACAAGGAAGTAGAGGTGGGGATTGCTAGTGGACTAGGAAGGGACAGAGGAAGTCTTCCTGAGGAGATCACATTTGGGCAAATCTACAGGACAGAAAGGAGTAGGCTATGTAATTAGGCAAGAAAAAAGCAAGTCTGAGGGCACCGAGGCAGAAATGCACCTGAGGAAGAGAAAGGAGGCTGAGCACAGTGGACAAAAGAGAAGAGTAGTAACAGATGAAGTCAGAATTGGTAAAGCCACATAGGTCACCATGAGGATTTAATTCACTCTGAGTGATGTGTGCAGCCTTTGGAAGGTTCTGAGCAGAGCAGTGACTTGACTTTGATCTAACTTAAGTTTGAACAGCATGACTTTGACTGCCACATTGAGAACAGAATGAAGGAACAAAGGAGGAAGCAGGGAGAGCATTAGGAGATTATTGCAATGACCCTAGCCAAAAATAGCAATGGCTTGGACCACATTGGTAACTGTGGAGGTGCTATAAGTTGTAAGATTGTGGATGTCATTTGAAGATGAAACTGACAGAATTTGATGACAAACAAGTGGTGAAAAAAAAGGGGGGTCAGAGATTGATGCCAAGGTTCTCAAACAGCTCAAATAGAGAGATGGAGTTTCCATTTACTGAGATGGAGAAAACATTTGTGTGTGTGTGTGTGTGTGTGTGTGTGTGTGTGTGTGTAGGGAGGGGATCAAGAGTTTGCTATTACTCATGTAACATTTGAGATGCCCATTAGATGTCCAAGCAGGAGATATCAAATAGGCAGTTGGATGCACAAGTCAAGGTCAGGGAGAAATGTGAGCTGAATAATAAATTGAGAGTCATTAGTATTTAAATGTTATTTAAAGCCATAATCTGATTAAGATCATCAAAGGAGAGAGAGTCAATAGAGAAGAGTTTCAAGACTTGAGCATTAGGACATTTCAGCTTTTCAAGAGCCTGAGAAGGAGTAGTCATGATGTAGGAGGAAGATCAGGAGAGTGTAGGGTCCTGGAAAGCAAATGGTGATGTAAGAAAGACAGGAGTGATAATGGAGTCATAAGCAGCTTCTATGTCAAATAAGATGAGGACTAAGCATTGACCATTGGATTCAGTAATGTGGAGAGTATTGGGACCTTGACTAGTGTAGTTTGTTGAAATGGGAGAGATCAAATTCTGAATGCAATGGATTTAGTAGGAAAAGAGAAGACTCAGTGATGGAGAATATAGCCAATTCTTTCAAGGAACTTTGCTGTAGTATGAGTTGGAGAAGTGAGGTGGTAGTTGTTGGGGAAAATAGGAGTCAAGAAAGGTCCTCCTTTCCCCTCTTCCCCTCTTTCCTTCTTTTTCCTTCCTTTTCCACCCCTCCTTCCATCTCCCTCCCTCCTTTCCTTCCTTCCTTCCTTCCTTCCTTCCTTCCTTCCTTCCTTCCTTCCTTCCTTCCTTCCTTCCTTCCT
>NC_045443.1:100348530-100397748 GCF_002776525.5 Piliocolobus tephrosceles
CCTTCCTTCCTTCCTTCCTTCCTTCCTTCCTTCCTTCCTTCCTTCCTATGTTGATGGAAATGATGCATCTCAGGAGAGAAAATTGATGATGCAGGACATGGAGAGGGGAAAATCTGGAGAAAGAAGGATGTGATTTAAAGCTCAAAGGGAGAAGTCACTTTTGATAGGAGCATGAACAGACAGTTCATTTGGAAGAAATGGCAGAGTGCATGGGCACAGATGCTGGTCAGTAGGACAGTGGTTGATGAAACACGTAGATGTTCTTTTCCAATTTTTCCCATTTTTCTCAGTGAAAGTATAAGCAAAAGACATTGGCCAAAAGTGAGGAAGGAATAGTACATGTTAAAGATTTGCAGATAGAGATAGATGGACTAGGTAGGGAAATGTATGTTGATGCCAGATAGACTTAAGGGCTATCATAAGATTAAAGGTCCTGAGTTTGAAGTGATTATGTATCAGTTACTGTCATTAAATTGGCACCGTGTAACATACAACCAAAGTCCCAGCAGCATACCATAATGAACATTCTATTTATTATGTTGCTGTTGCAGGTTGTCTTGGAGTTGGCCAGTCTCTACTAGGGTGAGCTGGACAGCTCTGTTTCAAGCCACAAGTCCAGCTGGACTTTATTCCTCATTGCTGATTGTACTTAGGTCAGCAAATATGCAAGGGAAGCTTTTCTCAAGAAAATGCAGAAGTGAAAGGGACCTGGACCCAAAGCTGGCACATTGACATTTCTGCCAACACTCTTCTAGCCAAAGCAAGTCACATGGCCAAGCTCTCCATAACAGATGAGGGATATATGCTTGCTCCATTGGGTGGTAATGCAAAGTCATATGGCAAAGGGCATAGATCTAAAATTCCAGTAAAGGACAGCCCTGAATATTATAGTGATCCAGTCACCCACACATTATAACCTGCATGGCTGTTTGCTTTTCTCCAGCTTTACGCAGGCGTGTGAGTATAGTTGAGAAGTAAAAGAGAAGAATGTACACAAAGCACACTGTGTCTAGCAAATACTAGCCCGTAAAAATGTCATTTACACCCGCCTCTACTTTCTTTTTTGGGGGGTGGGGGGTGGTGGGGACAGAGTTTCGCTCTTTTTCCCCAGGCTGGAGTGCAATGGTGTGATCTTGGCTCACTGCAATCTCCGCCTCCCAGGTTGAAGCGACTTTCCTGCCTCGGCCTCCCAAGCAGCTGGGATTACAGGTGTGTGCGCCATGCTCAGCTAATTTTTGTATTTTTAGTAGAGACGGGTTTTCACCATGTTGGTCAGGCTGGTCTCAAACTCCTGACCTCAGCTGATCCACCCGCCTTGGCCTCCCAAGTGTTGGGATTACAGGCGTGAGTCACTGTGCCCAGCCTCTACTTTCAATATCATTGTTAAACAAAGGAAGAAGAGTGACACATGACTGATAAGTAAATAGTTTTTATTGATTGAGCACTCGCTCCATGTCAGGCATGGACATGGAATGTGTTACATCAGTAAATGTCTTTCTTACCCCAATACATATACAAGTTGGAGAGAAATAAATTTAAGTCATGAAGAGACACAGAATGGAATATCTGTATAATGAGTTGAGACCTTGCTGTGTCCCCAGCGTTTGAAACACATCTCTAAAACTGTTAAGGTTGATAGGCCAGCAGTTTGCTTGTCACTAGTATTCTACAAAATTTTTATTGGTGTTAATGTCAATGGCATAAGCTGGGGTAACAGACCATGGGTCTGAGCCAAGGGACAGTTTGTTGGAAAAGATGTCTTATGTACAGCATGTTATGGTGCACAAAGTAGGTGCATAATAGCTGCCAACTCCCACATGCCTAGAGAAAATATGTGGTTCCCATAGTTTCAATACAGATTTTAAATCCTCCTCTCAAAGAGTTCCTTGTTTAGATATTTTAACCAGAAAACCACAGTTACTAGGTAGTAATTATTTTGTTGCAAATATCACTGTTTTTCCATTCACCATAATAATGATGCTGATAATAACCGTAAAACAATAGTTAACATTTATTGCTCAATAATTTCCAAGTAGCAGGCATTGTTCTAAGTGTCGTGGACATTATGTCATTTAATCCTTACAAGAAGCCCATAGTCATGCACTACTATCATACCCACTTTCAGATGAAAACACTGAGGCACAGAGAGGTTAAATAGCTTGCTAAAAGTCACACAGCTAGTTTGTACAGCTAAATACAAGATTTTTATAAGACTATTAAATGTTTATAGCAGCTCAGGAACCCACTACTACCTTTAGGTCCCAAGAAGAGGAAACTAAGGCACAAAGAGATTCAGAGATTTCCCCAAGGTCACATAGCTAGTTAAGAGCAGAGTCACACCTTGACCCAAATGCATTAAATTTCTTTGCAACTACACCTCAGTGCCTATGATGAAGCCTCTCTTTTCAACGTAAACCTGAGAACTTCATGTCTCACACTAACTTGGTACCTCTGCTAAAGTCATTTTGCCACATGTCTGGTAATTGAGACTTGTACTCACACCAATTAAAATTCTGATTTAGTATGGTAAATAAATGCTAATTTTAGTTCTTTTCTGAAGGAAAGCCAGAAAGCGTATAGGGGTGCTGTGTGTGCATCCCTGTGTGTGTGTGTGTGTGCGCGCGTGCGTGTGTGTGTGTGTTTGTTTGAGAGGGAGATTAGAGAAGACTGAAAAAGCTTTTTAGTCTTGTTTTTTATCAATTAAATAAAATCTCCTGTAGGATAGGAGATTTGTGATTCTTATCATAGAACCTTACTATCAAGCTCAAGGCCATAAGGCACACACACCATGTGGAGTCTTCTGCACCATCATAATAGCGTCTACTCCAAGTCCATATTTGGAGCCCATGTACATTCGGTTCACAGTATTGTTCTTCTGGTTCTTCTCAGCCCACCCTGCCCCATTTCTTTTCTGCTTGGATACATACTTTTCTTTCTTGTGCTCTTTATTCTTTCCTTTTGATCCTGTCTCTAGTGTGACAGAAAGGAAAAGGTTTTAGAGGCAGCAATCCCAAGTTTGATCCCTGCCTCTAACCTTCCAAAGTAAGAGATCCAGAAAGTTGCTTAACTTTGATGAGCCTCAGTTTCCTCATCTATAAAATGAGAGAATGATATGTGGCTTTTAGGGTTGTGGTGAAGGCTAGTAATAACACAAGGATGTTGCATAGCACTGTGGAGTGGGAAATGGTATTTGTGCTGTGCTCTGATAATGGGAAGGAGTTTAAAATTAGAGAGGAGGCAGATTGTAAGCTCTGTAAGGACAGGATTCTTTGCTCACTACATCTCTAGCACCTAGCATGGTGCTTGGCACACAAAAGGCATTCAATAAATATATTTTACATTAATGAACTAATGAAGAGAAGGAAAGGCACCCCAGGTAAGAAGATCACATTGAAAAGTTACGGCCAAGAATTTGAGATCATTATAGATTTTTGGGAGTCAGACACAGAAACAAATAGAGATAACAAAAGAATGAAATCAAGAACACATAGAAATCAGAATAAAGAAGTATAGGCTGGGCATGATGGCTCATGCCTGTAATCCCAGCACTTTGGGAGGCCAACATGGATGGATCACCTGAGGTCAGGTGTTTGAGACCAGTCTGGCCAGCATGGAGAAACCCCATCTCTACTAAAAATACAAAAATCAGCCAGGCATGGTGGTGCACACCTGTAGTCCCAGCTATTTGGGATGCTGAGGTGGGAGGATCGCTTGAACCCAGGCCCTGGAAGTTGCAGTGAACCAAGATCACAACACTGCATTCCAGCCTAGCCTAGGTGACAGAGTGAGACTCCATTGCAGAAGAAGAAGAAGAAGAGGAAGAAGAAGAGGAAGAAGAAGAAGAAGAAGAAGAAGAAGAAGAAGAAGAAGAAGAAGAAGAAGAAGAAGAAGAAGAAGAAGAAGAAGAAGAAGAAGAAGAAGGAGAAGAAGAAGAAGAAGAAGAAGGAGGAGGAGGAGGAGGAGGAGGAGGAGGAGGAGGAGGAGGAGGAGGAGGAAAGAAGAAAGAGAAGACAGAAGGAAGAAGGAAGAGGGAAAGGAAGAAGAAGAAAGAAGAAGAGGAAGAGGAAGGAGGAAGAGGAGGAGGAGAAAATAATCTAGGAGCACAGAGAAACATAAAAATCCATTACAGAATACAAGAAAAGTTTTCCCAGAGAAGTTAGCATTTTGATCATCCATTCAGCCATGCATTTAGAAGTTGGATAGAGGAACAGAAGGCAGCAATGGAGATGAAGGAGGAGAAGGAGGAAACCCAGTATAACACAGTATCATAGATGCTGAGTAATTAAAGTATTGCAGGAAAGGAGACGGTAATTGAGTTTACTACCACTGATAGATAAGAGGGAAATGAGGGCACAGAAGCAATAATGGGCTATGATAACATTGGGGCTGGAAGAAACCATGGCAAGTAAAATTCAGTTACAGGGAGAGGGACAAAAGCCAGACTCGATAGATTAAAATGGCAAATGTGTGCCAAGGATGTCAAGATGGTGGGTTTGAACAACTCTTCAGTGAAATATTTCTGAGTGAGTTCAGAAATCAGAAATACCTGGGGAGGAATTGAGGCCAAGGGAGAGTTTTTAAACATGGAAAATTCAAAGCAGTATAATTCAACGTGTGGTTCAGAGATCTCTGCTAGTCCTGTAGATCTGTGCCTGTCTATGAACCAAATGTGAATCAACAACATCACTAAGCCAAATTCTTAGTTCAGTTGACACTTTTTCCTAGGAAGACTTTCTCAATGAAACAAGCAATGCATTGATTTACACTCTGGTGTAATCTTATCTCCTCATGGCCTAGCCTGCTATGTAGCACTGATGTAGAACAGGTTTATATGCTAATAAAAATGAGGCAGCAGAGTGGGACAAATGGAGGATACAGAAGCAAAGTGCCTGAGATGGTGTATTAATTGTTCTCATGCTGCTGATAAAGATATACCCAAGACTGGGTAATTTATAAAGAAAATGAGGTTTAATGGACTCATAGTTCCACATGGCTGGGGACGCCTCATAATCATGGTGGAAAGTGAAAGCCACGTCTTACATGGCAGCAGGCAAGAGAGAATGAGAGCAAAGTGAAAAGGGAAACCCCTTATAAAAACATCCAGTCTCATGAGACTTATTCACTATGTTGAGAACAGCACGGGGGTAACCTCCCCCATGATTCAGTTATCTCCCCCAGGGTTCCTCCAACAACACGTGGGAATTATGGGAGCTACAAGTCAAGATGAGATTTGGGGGGAGACAAAACCAAACCATATCGGATGGTGAGAGGGTGAATTTCAGATATTAAATGAGGGAAGGAGCAGGAGCAGGAATACAACTTCCATTGTGGCAGCGAGGTAGGCAGAGAATGTAGGTGAGGATAGAGGTCGATTTTTGTAGATGTTTGTGCTTGGTAGATGAAGGAGTTCTGACTTTTCGTTCCTGTTTTTTTCAAGTAGGATCATCAGCTGAGAGTGAGGAGAGGGGTGAAGAAAAAGCATGTGAAAATTTGGAGGATAAAGAGAACCATCTCAGAAAGATGTAAAGTGAACTTATGAGGAAGTGAAGTAGATAAATGTTTAATGATCATGAGTGATCATTTGAGATCTGGGATTATGAAATTCAATCAAACCAATCATCACATCCATTTGATTTTCTCCAGCAACATTAAGCTACTTAGGTGTAGGCACAGAACATATAAATATTTAGATTTAAATGGGGTTATGGTTTTTCCAGGCAATATGATGGAGGGGAAAAAGGGAGGAATGGAGGGAAGGAAAGGAGAGAGCGGAGGACAGAGAGAGAGAGAGAGACAGAGAAGGAAAGAGAGACAGAGAGATGGCTAGGTGGATTGAGGGACAGCTCATTGTTAGGGCCTAGGTACCACTAACAGAGTTGAAGAAGAAGAGGGGTTGTGGTTAGAGGGGACAATGCTTGGAACAGATTGGGGGAGTGAAGATTTTAGTAGGGGTGAGACTGTGAGGAATGTGTGACTGAAGTGAAGTGAAAGCAGAACTATATCAGTGGCAAAGAGTTGAAAGAACTGAGAAGGCAGGGAGCTAAATGAGTCAGCCTTATAAGTGTTGAAGTTATCAAGAATGGTGTCAGAAATAGAGGTGAAGAAGAAAATAACAAGGTAGGTGCTAAAGTCCTCAATGGATGAGGCCATTCATCAAGTAGTCAGTAAAGATCAGTAATATGGAGGCATGGGAGGTCACAAGAAACTGGATTGTTGAAGGAGGAAGTAAAAATAGTTTCCAATTAGTAATTCCAAGAATAGGAGATGCCTACCCCATCTTTACATCATCTTTACATCTTGAGGTATTTGGGGAAATGGGAGGAGGAAGCTACAATTTGAGAGGGTTACAGAGAAATTGTTTTTTTGAAAGGCATTTGTGTTGCTCTTGAAAGAATTTTATGGACAAAGAGAGGGAGAAGGCCATGATAGAAGTTGCTCTGTGAAATAACATGATTTTTTCTACCCTATGGATAGGGACATGTTCTAAATACAGCCTAGTGTTCTTGTGCATCTGGGCACACTGGGCAGCTGTGGAGAGAGACTTCCCTGGCTCTTTGGTTGGGGCCAGATATGGAATCCCACAGGATGAACACCATAGGCCCAATAAAGAAAATGTTTTGCACCAGCTAGCTGCTGTCAAGACACATTGGTGGCTTCAGAGGCATCCATCTAAAACAGAGAATGTTCACTTCACTGGGTGGAGGGAACTCCCCCAGGTGGGTGCTGACTCAAGCCTTTCTCTCACTGGGGCTGTGGGAGGGTCTTCTGCTGATTCTAGTGATCAAGTATTCACATTATAGATCAAATCAAATTTTAAGTTCTCTGGGGCCCTGGGGTGCACTGACACCATCAAGGTAGTTCATTCTGGGAAGTCCCAGCTTGATATCTCTCGGGAGCATACTTACTGGACCACAGAAGAAAACAATGTGTGTTAAGATAGTTTCCACTGTGATGAAATTCTCCCTAGTTACACGAACTTGGCTTCACTGCTATTTAGAAGCAGGTGAAAAAAAATTAATGAAATTATTATTAAAATGTTTCAGATTACCTTAAACAAGCATTGGTGGATGACTGGCTCCCTCCCACATGGTCCAGCCATCTGGTCTGACCAAGTTGTTCCATGCTTTCAGCTGGACATACCTTGAATGAGGTCTTTGACATGGCAGCTATGGAACTGGCTTTGCCAACGCTGACAGAAAAAGCCAGGCATGCTTACCCCATGTTCCCTTGTTGAAGCACTTAATTTAAGGATTTGGTGAGCAATGCAGCCTGCCCCAGGTTATCCCAGACCTAGCAACCCACAACCATGCAAAAACACAGAGGCTCCCCCTGGGGCCTTCTCCAACAGCTCCATGGCCAAATGCATTTTTGGCACGTGGAAATACAGCCTTCTGCTGGAAAAGTTTGCTTGCTACCCACCCTCTAAGTGCTGGAGACAGGGCCAAAGCTGCAGAGAGCCTGTACCTATTGAAAAGCAGCCATCCCAACTTTCTCCCAAAGGGGTGAATGTCCAATAAGTAAAAGTCCATATGGCATAGCTACTAGTCTGTCCTACCTTTGGGAGCCATCAGTCTCCTACATCACTTTGAAATGGTCCCCATGTTGACTGGCCCTCTGTGCCCTCTGTACCCTCTGTAGGGTGGGATGAAGAGTGCAGCCTCATTTCTAGAGAGCAACTCTTTTTTTTTTTGTAGTTAGCTATTTAATGAGGTTCTTACGACATTTAGAACACCAATTTGTGAGGATAAATTCCATTCTTCAGGGCAAAAACAGATCGCAGGTAGCCCTGGAGCTGAGGAACAGCTTTGATTTTTGGTAGAATTTGTGAGTCCACAGCTTTCTGATCAATCTTGCACTGCTCTGTAATCTCGTATTTCTCTTTCTCTGCGTCGAAGATCTCACCTTCCTGGTGTCTGGCCTTCCGCAACTGCTTCTTCTTGAAGTAAGCATCAGTAAGATGTTTTGGGATTTTGACATTGCTGATATCGATTTTGGTTGAGGTGGCAATGACAAATTTCTGGTGCCTTCTTTGTAGAGGAACTCGATTGAGGACCAGAGGTCCAGTCACAAGTAACAAGCCACTCTTAAAGGGAGAGGAGCTGGATTGCTTATGTGTCCATGAATGTACATTGGAGAGTACTATGGTTAGAGATGATGTTACTGTGCTATCCATCAAGCAGAAGCAAGTTAGTGGTAGCTACAGTAGCAGCTGCTTCAGGATCAGGGGGATAAATCTAGACATTTATTTCTTCTTCTTATGGAATTATGCCACAATTAAAGATCACAGATAAGCTCATTTTAAATTATGATCTGGCTTAATATACCAACTTTTGAACGTATTGCCTCAGTGTGCAAAACTTAAGCATGCATGCACCCTGCTGCTACTCTCTGCTCAGAACTTCCACACTGAGACTCCTCACAGGGTCAAAGAATGCCTCATTTTCTATAGGAGCTTGTCTTCTGTGCAGATTCTGTGACTACATTTTTTTTTTTTTAAATCAAAGCCCTCAGAAAAGGACTTGACCTTTTTTTCCAGGATAGCTGTTACATATTAGCCTACAAAATGCAAACACTATACTCAGCAAACGTGAGAGTAGACAGTTTTCCAAATGCATTTTCCATTCTGAGCCGATCATCTTAGAATAGAAATGGATTGAACTTTGATGTCAGACAGACCTGAGTTTGAATCTTATCTTCTCCACCTACCAACCAGGTTACTTAGTTTGGTGTTATGACCTTAAAAATCTTCAGGATCTCCAATATCTTCCTCCAATATCTTCAGGATAGTAATCTTTATTATTATGAACTTATTGCAGTTAAAACGCTCAGTATATGTCAAGTGTTTAGTCCAATAAATGGATAAGTTGGAACTCAATAATCCTTATTATAACTTCTAGAGCTGAGTGATGTTTAAAGAATTCTTTAGTAATCTTACTAAAATCAAGTGTTCGTATGGGTGGTACATAAGTATGTAAGAAGTAATTACCAGAGTATTATATAGGTCATGTTAAATGACAAAAGCCTCTAGAGGATTAACAATAAACATGGATTTGATTATAGTAACTAGTCCCTAAAGCAAGGTGATTGATGGACCAATATTAATCTGGAAGCAAGTTTCTAGGATCACATACCTGTCAGTGATTTACATGAAAATACAGAATGCATGTTTATCGAATATATATATATATATATATATATATGTATATATATATATATATATCATTAGAGGATAGGAGAGAGAATGAATAATGTAGGTAACAGAATCAGAATCAACAAGCATCTTTGCAGGTTATAAATTGATAGGCCCAGATGAAATGCAGTGAGGATTGATGGAAGCTCTTATACTTGGTTCCAAAAGAAGGAACAAGGTGGGGAAGGATGATATAACACCGGTGCAGGTAACAAAGACTTATGTTGAGGACCAGTGAACTCTTTAGAAATACATAGTCTGACTTCCAAGGCTAATGGAAACACAGATTAATAAAATCAGAGCATATATAATGAAAGAATTGTATTTGAGACTGGCCCCCAAACCTAAATAGGCATATAGACAAATTGGAGGCAAATAACCAAGGTAGTAAATTAATTTCGCTCTATATTATGTAATTGAAAGTACTAAGGATGTTTGTCCCAGATAACTGGAAACTTGATGAAGACTGGCTGTTATTTCCAACTACTATATACAGAGAAGGGATATGTATGGTGTTTCCCAAATGGGGTGGCCATACTACCATTGATACATTAATGATAATATAATTAATAATACATTAATATAAATAATGTATAACAAAAAATAAATAAAATTAATACATTAATAATATTAATATGTGTTAGAAACCATAAAGCTAACACATCAACCTATGATTTCACAGATATTATTGCTTAATTATAGATTAAAATAGGTAAAGTTACAATGAGTTGAATAAAAATACTGAGTGTATAAGTGTGTAGTATAGCAAGTACCATAGGAGTAGTCTGGAAACACTATTCCTGGGGATGGCAAATCACATTTCCTAGTGACTCCCAGGGGAGAAAATTAGAAACAATGAGGAGAAGCCACTTAAAGCAGGTTTCAGCTCAACACATAGTGAACTTTCCAGTGAGGTCACTCTAAAGATAAAATGGGCTATCTTAAGCATGAAGAAATTCTCCAACTAGGGGTATCCAAGCACAGGCTAGAGGGCATTTGGGGAGGGGAGGATTAGAGAAAATTCATCATCAAGGAAATGGTTCAAATAGGTCTCTGGTCCTGTTACCGTGTAACTGAGTTCTGTATCAAGATTCACTCGGCACAGCGACAACACATCTTTTGGTGTTAAGGAAATCTGTTGTTCACTTTATTTGGAAAATGTTGGGAGGAAATCAAAACTGCATTATCGGAGATGCCCTTCGTTTCTATTAGGCTGGCGTTGGTAATGATAGCCTTCAGGGCATTAATTTCAGTTAATGGCCATGACACTCATCTCCAGCTGTGACACATTAGGTGGAACTCATCACCTCATCCATCCCCATTTAGTTTCATCTGGAAAAGAAGACCATGTTCCTCAATAATAAAATAGGGTCTGGGAAAAGAATGAAACTACCCCTTAAAGGAGAAGGAACATGTGAGTGTGTTCTCAGGCCACTGATTCCGTTATTATTTGTGCTTATAATTTTGAAGCCCTAGGAAAGTTACTTAATATCCCTGAACTTATTTATGCTCATCTCTAAAATGAGAATATTGATACTAAACACCGTGGTTGCGAGGAAGACAATGATAAAAAAGTACACAATGTCATAATTACCATATAACAAGAAGTTGACTAATTCATAGATATCCTCATTCACCCCCCTTCATTTCATCATGATTATTATTTATGTAGAAAACGGAATTTAGTAGTAATGTTTCTAATTTATTCTTCTACTCATTCATCCATTTAGCAGACATTTCTGAAGGTGCCTATGAAACCAGGCACAGTACCAGGTAAGCACAGTGAGATTCTCTATTTCAGAGACTGGAGGCTATGCTTGACAGCGGTAGTGCTGGTGGGTTGTTAAATTATAGTAATACTCTACATTTACCCAGCCTTCCATATCAGAAAATGCATACATATAAAGTAATCTCACTGAAATCTCCACAATTCTGAGACATAGCAAACTCCAAGAGGGCAGGGACCATGTCTGTCTTATTATTATATTCCTTTTCCTTAGCACAGAGTCTGGCACCTAATGGAAACCTTATATTATTTCAACGAATGAAGAAAAAAAATGATGAATCAATGAAATCTGAAAAGATAGTTACTGGTAGCATCATTTTACAGGGAGAGGAATAACGTGTCATTGGCATTCATATTTATCAGCAATCACTGAGTATTGGAGTAATTTCACAAACTAAACCATTTGTGGGGGAGATGGCATCTTACCCTTCAATTTTATTGTACAGGAACAGCAGAATGAGAAAAAAAGTAATATAACATAAATGTAATACATAACACCAAAAGTGATAATACCAACACAAATAAAAGCTAACATCTATAGAGTGCTTACCCTGAGCCAGGCTGTGTTCTGATGACTTGATGTGATCATGGTGAGAATGCTGTTGGATGTGTTCTACAAGGCAATGTGCCCACAACTCACTGTATCTTCATCTCCTGAAGCCTTCCTTAGAACTGAGCCTTCATTGTCTTCTCTTCATTCCTCTTCCAGTGGTAGAAATTGTGGGCTCCTCTGGGGGGTAGGATCTTTGTCTATTTCAGATCTGTATTTCCTAGCACTGTATCAAGCATATGGTAAGTGTTCAATGTGCTTTTAATGAATACATGAAAGGGTGATCTAATTGAAGAAAAGGAAATACTCAGTGGGGTCCAGAGTCATGAGAAAGTTTGAAGAAGAGGACCCTTGAACTAAGCCTCAGATATAATTGAACTTTGACAGAAGAGGGATCCAGGGGACTTAGGGTGATGTATTAGGAGAGCAGTACGAAAGCTCTCAGTCCTGCCTGAAGATCGGGATGAGGCTGAAATAGGGAAGAGCTGGGTTGCCTCTCAGCCTCTTGAGGGATCTTCCAGTCCTTGGCACTGTTGATTAGATATTTGGTTTCAGTCACCGCTCCATTCTTTTTCCATTTTGTATCTTGATCAGCTCTATTGGTTTACTTTAGAGTTTGATCTTTGCAAGCAGAGTGGAGCCATCAAAGCCTATGGGACAGGACTTGTTTAATCAAATGGGAAGCCGAAGGTAAGACCTTCATTTGTGCTTTTTCTAGTAGCATTGCCCAAAGTACATTCCATGAGAAGCTGTGTTAGGGGATGATATGAGGCTTGTGGTGGGGGGGTGGGGACGGGGAAGTTCAGGGGTCAAATGTTTGTTGGAAGTGGATTTTTCATCACTGCATAATTTCCCAACAGCTTTTCTAAACACTGAACCTATAACAGGGCCTTGCAGAAGACTGTAATGATATGCAGAGGATTCCAAACTTATTTAACCGTGGGGCACTTTAAGAGTGGGTGTGGACGGAATCTCGTGGGATTACTATTTCACAGAACATTATATTCTTTCTTTTGGAAGCGCTCCCTTAGATCTTTCTATTAAAGAAGTACTTTACCTTAGAGCACTTGGATATTTATTAATTTATGGGCTTCCTGCAGATACAAGGATGTTTCCCTTCTTCTACCTTCTCCAGCCTTCACCAGCTGCCTTTGTCATGAACAGGCTTCAATTCCCACGTCCGCCCTTTGTGCACACTAGAGGGTGGTGTTGAGCCTGTTTAGAATTTCCCACACTTGGGATTGAGAAAAAGTGTGAAGTTGCTCTTCTTTTTTACACTAATCAGGGAGGAATAAGTACCCCGCAGCTGTTACTCTTACTATGAAAAACATTGAGGGGGCAGAATTTTGTTCACAATTCCTAAATAACAGAAGGTCTTGAAAACCACAGACCAATGCTCCTAAGAAGTTTCTCTGTCTGTCCTTCCATGCCTGGGAGAATCAAGTCCTCATCTGGGCTCTCTAGGGGTTCGTGAGTACACAACACTGAAAAAATAAAATACAATAAAAACGTGTCCCTGTTTCATTGTATCTGGAATATTACGATGGTTGGAATGGAGTTGAAATGTTTGACAAACTTATGTCACACAGACACTTCTGAATAAACGCATTCTTTCTTTAGCTATACCCAATTCTAACCTTCCTACCTTCTACTCAGTCTTCAAGACACAGTTCAAATTCTACTCACCAAAAAACTCAAAAGCTGAGGGATCACTATCTCTGAACGCTTACGCTCAGTCTCGGATTACTAAAGTCTTACAATAATCTTTAAAAGTTTTCATTTATGTTCCTTTTTCTATCGACTCTATTGTAAGGGCTTCTAGAATAAGGGCAACATGTTACACTTGCCCATGTTGCCCAGCAAAGGATTAGAAGCTTGACAGAAGGAAACAGGTATCTGCTGAGTTCCTACCATGCAGCAGGCACTGTGCTGGGTGCTTTCACGCCTCTGCTCAGTTAAGCCTGAATTTGGTTGGCTGTAAAGCCTGTGGTCTTTTCACAAGATTGTAACCATTCAACAAGCACATTTAAAATGGCAGAATATGTTGGACAATCTCATGTCCTGGTGTGCCTAGATCAGTCTTGGTTTATATCTGTTGTCCTGGCATAATTATTAATAGTATCTTCTGTCACTCTCAAAAGTGTTGCAGCTTGGCCTGTAAGTTATATGACAACCAATCTCTGGAGCCAAGACAGTTTAGGCTGGGACCTTGTTTCTACCATTCACTAAACTCTGATACTAAGCCAGTTACTTAACTTCTCCAGGCTTTGGTTTCCTCATGTAGAGATTGAGGATGATACCTTCCTTAGTAAGGTTTGATGACGATTACACAGTAAAGTGCTTGTACAAATGACTGGCATACTGTAAGCACTCAAACATGACAGCTATTGTTAAAATGAGTTTTTGATCATGTGAGCAACACCAGGAAGGCACAAAGCATTGCAGTCTGAAGTGACTCAGGAATGACAGAAAAGCTAAAACCTGAGTGCCAGTTTTTGTTTGTTTGTTTGTTTTTTGTTTTGTTTTGTTTTTTTTTTTTTGAGATGCCATCTCATTCTTATCACCCAGGCCAGAGTGCAGTGTCGCAATCTCGGCTCACTATAACCTCCACCTCCTGGGTTCAAGCGATTCTCTTGCCTCAACCTCCTAAGTAGCTGGGATTACAGGCATCTGCTACCATGCCTGGCTAATGTTTGTACTTTTAGTAGAGACGGGGTTTTGCCATGTTTGGCCAGGCTGGTCTGGAACTCCTGACCTCAGGTGATCTGCCGGTCTCGGCCTCCCAAAGTGCTGGGATTATAGGCGTGAGCCACCGTGCCCGGCCCTGAGTGCCTGTTTCAAGGAGAAAGCAAACATCATAGGTAACAAGTAGTGAGTAATGGGTCTACAGCAGTGCTTCTCAACGTGCCAACCCTGGACCAGCAGCCTCAGCAGCTGGGAGTCTGTAAGAATTGTAGATTCTCAGGTCCTAACTCAGACATTGTGAATCAGAAACTTTGCAGGTAGGACCCAACAAGCTGTGTTTTAACTAAGCCCTCCAAGTAATTGTGATGCACAGTAAGCTTTGAGAACCTTAGTGGTTCTTAGAAGCAGTGGAGCTGTGGGGTTTTCCTGGAAAGCAGAGGGATCAGCTGGGAAGCTCCAACCGGCAACAGAACAACCTGTTTAACCAGGGGGCTTCAGGATCACCATATGCCAGGACTCTCGTATGGAAAACAACCTTAGGGAGCCCTAGTCTGGAGGTTGCAAATGTGGACTCAACCACCCTAATGTGCGTCACATGTGTAATTTTATTTGGCCCGTTAAGAAGAAATTAGCCAGAAATAAAAAAGTTAGGAAATGTTACATAGAAATTCTGATTTCTAGCTTCCCTAAAAAATTCAGAAGATTTGGCATCTCTGAGCCCCATTCCCAACTGTCCATAATTGACTGCACTGGAAGAACAGGTGCCTGCTTCAAGCTTGCAGCTTCCAGTTTCCCTAATTCCCACCAGGCCAGCGTTGGTCCTGTCTATATGTCACCCATCGTGTCCTTGTTCCTACTTGTGACTTCAGTGCTGCCCCTGCTTAAAGATGAGAAAGCCGGGAGAGTTTAAGTGATTCGTGTAAGGTGTGTGGCCCAGGCTTTGACATTACCCTGTGTGTTGTGGGAGGGGAGTCTCTGATCTTCTGAGCCAGGTCTTGAAGGAGAAAGACTCTGGGAAGCCAGAAGACTGGTCTTGCTGAAGTTCTTAAACGTTACTATATTTTGCAATCCTGGGTCAAGGATTAAAAGTACCTATTTTCAAAATTGCCCCCACCTCCAGTCCCCAGTCTGGTTTAGGGGTTGGAGAACCGAGCCCAGGAATCTGCATATTAAAAAATTCCCTTTTTCCCCTTTCTCTACCCCACCTTCATGATTCTGAAGCAGATGGTCCAGAAGACACACTTTGGGAAACACTGGGCTATTTGGAATACATTCCAGGGGGAATCTATACACAGATGGAGTGGAGAGTGGGCCAAGCAGAGCATGAGACCCTGTCTCAGGCTATGCCCAGAGAAGGGAGCCAAAGGCACCGGGGAAAGATGGGCAAAAGACTTAAGTGTGGTAGGAGCAGATGAAGTTGGGGTATAAACAGCCTGAGAAAGTTCTAACACATAAAATATAAATGTCCCTGAGCCAGACCATGTAGTCTTTGATAGGAAGGACAGGAGTGATGGTGGCAGAAAAACAATTAGGGATGAGATTTCATAGCATGGCAGGAGGCAAAGAGTTATTAGGACTGAAGGTGAGACCAGAAATGCTAGTTTTGTGCCTCTTGGAAAGAAGACGGAGGAGATTACATGAGTACCCCTCAAAACACACTAAGACCAGCCTTGAGTATAAAGACCATCCATCCCAAATGAAGGGAGGGCCCTGACCGACTCCTCCTGGCCTCCATCCTCCTCTGACATCCCATTTCCTTTCCTCACTGCTCTTCGTCCACTCTTTTCCACTCACTTACAGGTGTGGACTTTTTTCTTCCTCCCTCCCTTCTCTATCTTTTTGTCTCTCTGTGTCTTTTTCCTCTCCTGACCCCCTCCCAATATCTAACTCACAAACCACACAAATAGTCACAGTATCAAAAAATACTAAGGAGAAAATCATCTATCACCAGGTAACGAGAATCCAGGGGATGAAATCAAACCCCTGAAAAACGTTTCTAAAGTAATAAGTCCTTGCCAGATTCCAACCAGCCTGGGTCTCCAAACTGAGAGGCAGAGGTATTTTTCTTCTGTTCCAAAGGCATGAGCAACGTCCCACAGAGCTCTTCCGTTCCCACTGTGCCTTTTCCTCTGACTGTTGCTGTCAAATATGCTTTATCATGTCATTTTAGCACCAGGCCTGGCGCATTTCTCGGTATAGTAAAAGCTAATGAACCGTATGGCTTTTGGCAGGATTGGGCAATATACATGCTCCATTTGGAGCAGAATAAGTCCTTGGAGTCTCTGCCTGTGTGAACAACCTCAGGCTGTCTCTTGCACTTCATGGGTCTGTAAATATCATAGCTGTGGTCACTGCTCAGAATTATTAATATTTCAGAGGCCTGCTTTGACCCTACCCCCTACAGAGGAGGCTTTAGTAACACACAGCTTCACATTGGACCCCGTCCAATTGGAATTTATGACTGGAAGTGGCAAAAGGCCTGCATTATAGCAATGTCTCACCTTCAGCTGGCTCCACAGCTTGGACCCTAAGGACATCATGGTATTCAGTCAATTCAAAACCCATTTATTGTGTTCCTAACACGTGCTGAGCACTGTGTTTAGATGCTAGAAATGGAAACATGATAATGACCCAATCCTTGCCCTAAAGAAAGTGGTCTGGTAAAGAGAGAGGGCCATGAAAATAGGGTCCCTTGTGCTAATAGATTTCATGTACAGCCCTTTACGGATTTTAAATTAAAGCTGCCCATTCTTTCATTTGGGTTTCCTGAACGCTTGCTGCTTGCAGTGTGGTCCTCAGACCAGCAGCACAACCTTGAAGCTTGTTTAAAATGCAGAACCTTGGACGCCACCACAGACTGAATCAGATTACAGTTTCAGATGCCTCAATCTAAATCAGGGCCTCCCAAACCCAGATAGGTTCAAAAATCACCTGGTGGTCCCACGTTTGTTTTGAGTGTCAGGATAAATATTTTCAAGTGCCTATTCTTGGGCTTTACCCTTAGAAATTCTGGCATGTTAGGTCTGAAGTAGGGCTGGAGATTGCTTTATAAGCACTCCAGGTATTTCTGATACCGCTGATCTGTGGACTGGCATTTGGGAACTAGCCTCTAAATCTGTGGTTCTCAAATCTAGCTGAACATTAGTGTCACCTGAAGAGCTTTCAAAATTCTCGATGCCCAACCAACATTCTGGGCAATTAAATCAGGAACTATGGGGGTGGTGCTGAGGCATCAATACTTTTAAAGATCTTCTAGGTCACTAGTGTGCAGCTAAGGTTGAAGACTACATTTTGAAACCACCATTACCAAAATTTTAACTACATAATATTCACTTGACACAACTCCCAGTCCCCACCTCTAGAAATTCCGTCAATTTAAGACACCAATTTGAATAGCAATGCTCCAAGCAATACAATGGGGTCAGCAGAATCCTGGTAATACCAAATTGAGAAGGAGGCAGAGCTAGGGCTGAAACAACTTTCCTGGCCCTAAGCAGGGTACATGCTGCCTGCACACTTGTCAGGCAGTATACTGAGGGCTACACTGGGACTACCTTCATCCTTTGTGATGACAAATTGAAGTTGAGACTCATAGTTCAATAGCCTTAGTCCTTCTAGTCTTCTCGTGAGCTCAAGTTTCAATGGTTCATTCCTGTTTCGTTTTCTGGGGTCAAAGGCTATCTATATAGCTGGTTCAGAGTCTCACCTCCTCCAAGACAGAAGTGCTTTTCTCACCCACACTGAGCTCAAGACATATTGGCTTTCTTTCATTTTCTCAAATGCATTATCTTCCTTCTACTTCAGGACCCTTTGCCATACATGCTCTCCTCTCTCTCCCATTCCGAAGAGCTGTTCCCTTTTAAAAGATCCAGGGCCCAGGTTCCTCACCATACCAATCAATTTAGAACCTCCAGGGATTGGATCTAGGCACCAGTATTCCCTTTGCCAGAAATGCACAAGCTGTTCCCTTTGCCAGAAATGCTCTCCTCTCTCTCTAGTACTTCTTCAAGAAAGACTTTTCTGAGACCCCCAAATGAAATCAGATTCTGCTATTCGATGCTTGTATAGCACCTTGTACCTTTCCTTCATCATGCTTGCTACAGTTTTGTTATGCCTTATGTAAATATTTGAACAATTTCTCTAAATAAGTCTAATTAAGGCAGAAACCATATCTCTTTTGCTCAGAACTGCATTCCAGCCACTTGCATTGTGCGCAGAACACAGTAGGGCCTCAATAAATACTTGTAAATGTAAAGCACTCTTTCTAGACATTGGAGGTCCTTACATATTCGCCCCATCCACCCAAGATGATAACTCATTTGCCTTAGACAGGTACCATTCTCATCCTAAGACACCCATTCTAGGCCCTGCTAAATCTTCTGGGCATCTGCCACCTCCCTGCTGGCTTACTACATACTCCCAAATTTTAGACTCTGTCAGTCTACATGAGGCTCCCTGTCACTTCCAGGCATAGCTATTACCATTCCCCATCTCCCACTCCAAACTGTCTGAGCCTCCATGGATCCTTTTTTTTGGCAGAGGAGAGCACTCTGGCACTGACCTGACAGAGTTCCCCAGGTGTTTACTCTCCATTACACTATTAAGCAGGAAATATGATTACCACTGTTTTTAAATATCTTGTGATCCTCACGTATAAAGCAGGAATAATGGTGCCTACCTCAAAGGGCTGATGGAGAATTATATGAGATAACCTGCATTCACAGTACATTGCACAGTAA
Source organism: Piliocolobus tephrosceles (assembly GCF_002776525.5). Taxonomy (NCBI): domain Eukaryota; kingdom Metazoa; phylum Chordata; class Mammalia; order Primates; family Cercopithecidae; genus Piliocolobus; species Piliocolobus tephrosceles. The sequence continues at coordinate 100,367,481 of NC_045443.1, forward strand.
ATATATATTTGGAATTTTTATTACTAGTAATAACTTCAAAAATCCCCACTGGACCCCACAAAATGTATTAGCGCTGCTGTTTGTACTTACTAAGATGATGGAAAGCTAATATGGATTTGATAATTTTAAATGAGCTCGCATTTTATTTGTTATGACAGTATTACAATCCAATAGTACATCTAGGAGTGGAGAATAAAGCTTATTTCCACTTCAAGAAAATATATGACATGGCCGAGGATTAAGGTCCTTTGCACAATTCCATGCCCTAATCCTCCCACACTATGTCCTCCGCCTTCAGGTTGAGAAACACAGCTTGAGACTCTAAGCTGAAAGTAAATACTTTGGAAAATTTTATGCGTCCGGTCTCTTCCCTCTCATTTGATTCTTTCTTTAAACATGTTCTGTCAAACAAGCCAGAATACCAGCCCTTTGATGCAGAAGCTGCTGCTGTCCAGGCATATAAAGATTGGGACTTTTAGCCCATCCATTTTGTGGCAGAGAACTTAAAAGATGTCAAGGCTGAGCTCCAGTGAGTGTGGGATGGGGTGGAGAGTGTGGGGAGGAAATCTCAGTGTGGCTTTAATCCCACCACAGAAGGCGTGGGCAGGCTTGAAAGGAGAATAGCTCATGCCTCTATTCTTTCACTCAATAAATCTTTATTGAACACCCTACTAGGTGCCAGGAACTGAATACAGCACTACGGACTTCTAAGCAGTGTGACCTGAGGCAAGTTCACTTTCTTAAACCTCCAATTGTCACCTGGGAAATGGAGATAAGAGGGTTGCAGTGGGTCTTAACTAAGGTAATAGAGGCACAGGGACTGGCACATGATCAGTGTGCACCGAATGCTCATTCCTGAGCTGTTGTTCACATGTGAGCAAGGCGGCTGCCGTGTTGCCATCATGAAATTTCGAGGCAAATGGGACACAGAGAAAAGTACACAGGAAATTACAATAGCTCTTGATAAGAGTAACATAGGTGCGTGGAGCACACAGGGGCACCTAATTCAGACTTCCTGGAGGAAAAAAAAACATTAAAGCATACACTGAGACATTAAAGGTGAGTGTCAGTTCCTCAGGTGAAGAGGGCAAATAGAGGCACATTCACTCCTCTCCTACAAAGAACACCCATTTCCAACAGAGGGACTAACCTTCGCTGCACACTGGAATCACCCCAGGATCTTTAAAAAATACTGGTACATAGTTCCCACCTGAGAGGTTCTACATTAGTTGGTATGGTGAGAAGCATGGGTTCTGGGGCTTTTAAAAGCAGTCAGGGCTATAAGCCACTAGGTCTCTTCACAGCAAGGATGGGGCCTTTGCCCCAAGCATATCAGGCTTTTATCAGCCTGCCTCTCTTTCCCACCTAACCAGAGGTACCCAAATTGTTCTCTTTGGGGGAATCAATGGTAGTCATTCTGCCGTGATGGAGTCAATGTTTCTCAGACTTTAAAGTGCATATAAATCACCCGGTCATCTTGTTAAAATGCAGGTTTCAATTCAGTCAGTCTGGGATGGGGCCTCGATTTTGCGTGGCTAACGAGCTCCCGGGTGATATTGATTCTACTGGCCATCAGACTGGGATATGGCTAGCAAGGACTTTTATCTAAAGTTTTCCAGTATTTCAAAATTTGAAAGAGTATAATTTTAATTGCATAGAAAAGCATAACAGAGTAAATTCCAAATGAGTGCTGGAACTATAAAAGCAATAGAGTATGTTATGCCTATCCCTGTTCACATGATATGCTTTATTTTTTTGTAGGCTAGTTAGTAGGAAATTGGCAATAAAATGCACAGTTATGCAACAAACTAGGTTTGGGCAATTGGTTTTTGTTATCAAAGTAAAAATATATGTTCTCAGAGAGCTCCCTATAGAATGTCTTGGAAACCACTGAAGAGGAAGAAGTCACAGATAAAGCCACATAGAGAAGAATATAGCAAAATTATTGAAAATTTTGTCTCTGAATTCAGACTCCTTGGGTTTAAGACTGATTTCTACCATTTTTTGCTGTGTATCCTGGGATAAGGTAATAAACCTCTCTGTGCTTCTTTTCCTCACTTATTAAATAAACAGAATAACCTATTTCCTTGAGTCGTTGTGAAGATTAAATGAAATAAATGCAAGGAGCTGAGAAAAGTGTGTCTCTAGAGGATAATGTATGATCAGTAAAAGTTAGCCATGATTTCCTCACTTAGCCTGGGATATATTTGCACATTGATTAGGTCGTAACCCTGTGACTTTTATGAATTCACTGCTGGCTCACCCAGTCTTTGAGATAGCACTCTGCCCAAACACCCCTGTATTGTAGCTGCTTCCCTAACTCTCCTAAGCATAGACTCTTTAACTCAATGCTATGCAGTTATTCATTCAGCTACTACTATGTGCCCACCACCTACCAATCACTGTGCCAAGTTCCAGGCTAATGAAAGACACATCTTTTGCCCTCAAAAATCTTACAGGTAGGAAAGGTGAAACCTTTGCAAATAAAACAGTAACTAGAATAATAACAATGATTACTTGTGATTAGAGGTAAAGACAGAAATAGACCTGAGGTTGGAGGATCATGGAGCAGCTTCTCATTCTATCTTATTTAGGATGGCCTTTGGCTCTCAAATTCAGAACTGCAACAATGCTTTATTATAAATGTTTGCCATTTGACCTGTAAGCTCCTCTTATTTGCAGTTTTGGGTTATGTAAAATTAAATAATGTCAAATTTCATTGATATCGTACCATTGAAATCCTACATTTTCAACCAACTGAAAATGACAGATATAAGTTAAGATACACTATCAGAACATAATTTTGTCACTGTCATCTAAGTCAGGGGTAAGCAAACTTTTTCTGTAAAGGGTCAGATGGTAAATATTTCAGGCTTTGTGGGTCTTGCAGTTTGTCACAATTACTCGACTGTATCATTGTAGTGCCAAACCAAACATAGACAACCTATAAATCATGTGGCTGTGTTCCAGTAAAACTTTATTTACAAAAATAGGCAGCAGATCTACAAATCTTAGTTTAGGGACCACCTCCCCATCTAAGTGCCCATTTTCATTTGACACTTTCTTTACTCAAACATTCAAGACAAAATGATCCCACACCTTCAAAGATATAACAATCTCACTGTCTTATTTGCATTTTTCATTTATTCATGAAGTGCTTGCTTATATGCGATCTATAAGATGCATTGTCAAAAAAGCGGTATTTATATCTTTATTTTTAATGGTAAAATTTTATGTAATGCATATGGCTGTTTTCTACAGTGACCAGAAAAGCTGCAGAAGGAAAACCCTAAAGATTGTATAAGAATTCATTATTTTTAGAAACTTAAATGAGAAAGCCAGAGAGATCACTTACACTAACAGACACAGTGGTTAAGAATGTGAACTCGCTCTCTCCTCCAGCCGCCCAAGATGCCGAAAGGAAAGAAGGCCAAGGGAAAGAAGGTGGCTCCGGCCCCTGCTGTTGTGAAAAAGCAGGAGGCCAAGAAAGTGGTGAATCCCCTGTTTGAGAAAAGACCTAAGAATTTTGGCATTGGACAGGACATCCAGCCCAAAAGAGACCTCACCCGCTTTGTGAAATGGCCCCGCTCTATCAGGTTGCAGCGGCAGAGAGCCATCCTCTATAAGTGGCTGAAAGTGCCTTCTGCCATTAACCAGTTCACCCAGGCCCTGGACTGCCAAACAGCTACTCAGCTGCTTAAGCTGGTCCACAAGTACAGGCCAGAGATGAAACAAGAGAGAGGCAGAGGCTGTTGGCTGGGGCCGAGAAGAAAGCTGCTGGCAAAGGGGACCTCCCCACTAAGACACCACCTGTCCTTCGAGCAGGAGTTAACACCATCACCACCTTGGTGGAGAACAAGAAAGCTCAGCTAGTAGTGATTGCACACGATGTGGACCCCATCGAGCTGGTTGTCTTCTTGCCTGCCCTGTGTCGTAAAATGGGGGTTCCTTACTGCATTATCAAGGGGAAGGCAAGACTGGGACGTCTAGTCCACAGGAAGACCTGTACCACTGCCGCCTTTACACAAGTGAACTCGGAAGAGGAAGGCTCTTTGGCTAAGCTGGTGGAAGCTATCAGGACCAATTACAACAACAGATACGATGAGATCCGCTGTCACTGGGGTGGCAATGTCCTGGGTCCCAAGTCTGTGGCTCGTATCGCCAAGCTCGAAAAGGCAAAGGCCTTGCCACTAAACTGGGTTAAATGTACACTGTTGAGTTTTCCATACATAAAAATAATTAAAATACAAATTTTCCGTAAAAAAAAAAAAAAAAAAGAATGTGAACTCTTGCTGTACTCCACAAGGTCAAGTCCTGGCTCCACCATTTACTAGCATGTGACTTTGGATTGTTCTTAAACATTTATTGCCTCAATTATTCCTCTATAAAATAGGGCTATTAATAGTTCTTCATAAGGTTATGGTGAAGATTAGATCAGATGACCAGTGTAATATTAATAGGACAGGGTAGGTACCCAATAAGCACTTAACAAATGTAGCTATTGTTTTTGTTCTTCTCACTTTTGCTTGTGGAAGGCAACCTTACCTTGTGCTTGCCTTATTTTTTCTGCCAGGAAATGTGCTCTGAAGATCAAGAGGTCCTTCTCAGCAGGCTACAATCTGATCAGCTGCAGCATAGATGTGTTGGACTCACCCCAAAGAGTCAAGATGGTCTTCAATGAAATGAGAGCAAATTTGGAATAACTCTGCTTTAACCTTGAGAAAGTTTCCTAAGCTTCAGCTACATATCTTGGGGTAGCTTTTATCTACCCTGGGATTTTTCCAAGACTGTTATATTAATCATGAGAAGGTTTCTTAGGCTGTCCTCACCATGTTTAAAAGCAAGAGTATTTGCTGGCTATTCCTACACAGTTATTTTTTCCTTTGCTGATTCCACTTTGTTTCTATTCTCATTGTCATCTCTACTGAGACATGTTTTGTGGTTGGAGCCAAAGTCTCTCATATATATGCATTTGGTAAAGGCCCAGAAGTCCTCTATTTTCGACCTTCTCCAATTTTTCAGCAATCACTATGCCTTGTAGACTTGTGCCAGCTTAGAATACTATGTAGAGTCAGTCTTGGACAGTTTTGTCCCACAGGCTATCAAAGGGCACTCCAGATTTGCTGGATGGATGGACTTTTAATTAAGCTGTATGTACCAAGGTGTCTGAAAACTTTGAAGCAAGAGAAAATTATGTGTAAATTACCTAACGTCGTGTCTGGCATGTTCTAGGACAACACTGTTGAATAGAACTTTATGTAATAATGGAAATATTGTATATTTGTGCTACCCACTACAGTAGCCACAGCCCCATGTGACTCTTGAGCACTTGAAATGTAGCTCTTGCGAGGAAGGAACTAATGAATTAATGTAATCTCTTTTAATTTATTGGCCACAGTGCAGTTATAGGACAGGTTGCATGTGTTCTGTAATTCTTGCAAGTCTTGTCAAAGCAAGTAGTACAGGTTGAGTATCCCTTATCTGAAATGTTGAGACTAAAGATCGTTCAGATTTCCACTTTTTTCCAGATTTTGGAATATTTGCATATACATAATGAGATATCGTGGGATGGGATCCAACTCTAAACACGAAATTCATTTATGTTTCACACAGACCTTATACAACTATCCCGCAGGTAATTTATACAGTATTTCCTAATAATTTTGTACATGAACTGAAGTTTGTTTTAGTACTTACACATGGAATTTTCCACTTGTGGTGAAATGTTTGTGCTCTAAAAGTTTCATATTTCGGAAAATTTCAGATTTGGGATTTCGGGGTTAGGGATATTCAACCTGTATACACTTAACTGCTTTATAGAAAAAGGACAAAAATCTCAGAAAAGTGAAGAAATTTTCAAAGGTTCACCGAACTAGCAAGTTGCACATGGTCAGGAAGGGATTTACACACTTCTGTCTCTGAAGCCACCACACCAAGGGGGTTTTCTTCCACATCACACTACATAGTACTGTGCTGTAGCACTATATTACTATAATTCTTTTGAAATTACCATAACGTCAACTAAAGTTGTTACATGCTGGTAGAATTACTCTAACCTATTGTCTCCAGAGAATGAATTGGACAAATTGACTTGTGCCTAGGGAGAGAATTTGCAACTGCCTATGGAAAACCTGGTATTCCTTCCCCCTTGAAGACACTTCAGAGTAGGTTGTACCTCTCCCTTTCCTTACCACTGTGACAATGGACTATGATCTCAAAAGAACAGTCAGATAGCACAGCAAGCTGGTAGTTTGGGGACAGCAGTGCTCTTCTTTTGCAAACTTATACCAAATTGATTTCCCAATACATGTTTGTAGATGTGCTCTCCTGAGCTCCACACACAGAGAACCATTTCCCTTTTGAACAGCTTGTCTGGTTACATCTTGTAGTAATTTATCTGCGTGCTCTCTGCCAACTAGTTTGTAGGGAAAACATGTTTGATGCGTAACAATAGATTGTTTGGGGATAAATCAAACTCTTAATGAAGTCCTGCTTCTCTTCAGCCAGGCATTTCACTCTGAAGAGTCTCTCTGAGGTGCTAGTGAATTGAAGAAAGGGAACGTGGGTGCCCCAGTCTGCGAGACAAGTAGACGCATGGAAAGCTGGGTTTCTCCAAGACAAGACTAAAGACACAGCATCCCTGGGGTCCCTTCTCATGGAGTCCAACTAAAACCACTGAAGTTGGATTGGAGACTAGAGCCTGGAGACAGTTCAGATTAGACCTATGTTTGGAAGAAATGAGAGATCTATTTTGCCCAAAGCCTCACACTTTCCTTGGAGGGGAGCCATGACCGCCCACACACCCTTGTCTTTCCCAGTTCCTGTAGGGAAAAGGAAAGTTACAAGGAGATAGAAAGTAAAAAGAAAAGAGGGAACGGAGGGGGAAGAAGTAAGAATGAGCTGAAAAGAAAAGCTGAAAGGAAAGAGAAATGAAGTGGGAAGTGAGCAAGAAGGAAGGGAGAAAGAAAGAAGAAATACATCAGAAGTTTCCGTTTACAACCCTGTGTATCATAAACATTGTTACTAACAAGTTCTGACCGAATTCCTGTCATGTGCCAGACCCCATTGCCAGACAGGATGCTAGGTGTTTTCAACCACTGCTAAGGACTAAGTGAGACCTCAAGAGCTTGAGATAACAGTAGTTCAATTCCTGCAAAGCCCTTACCTGGAGAATCTACACCACATAGATGCCACCAAGAAAGTATACAATCTGTCTTATAACCATTTTACTCTGGATATCCAGAAGTGGAGGGATCAGAGACTGAACAGTGGAGAGAAAGGGCACCACTGAGCATCAGCTGATATAAAGTGTATAACCATATCGGTCTGTCCTCGTTTGAGGACATGCATCACCCATAGATACGCTTAAATGCCAAGTAAAACATATCTTGTGCTTTGAGTCTGAACTCATGAACTCTCCCCGGGAGCCTTTGCAGGGACTGGTATATTCTTTTCCCTGAGTTGGGGGTGCATTTAAAGCTAAATTCTGTGATTGTTTTCTAAGGAGAAAAATGAGCTGTGCTGGTGCTTTTCTTTAGTGAATGAGGAACTCTTTCATCAAGTAAACCCTTTTCCCCAGTCTTCTCTGGCTCCCACTGCCTCCAGGATCAAGTCCAAACCCTTTGTCCTGCAATCCAAGGCCTTCCACAGGCCGGCTCCAGACAGCCTTATCAACAGTGTTTTTCCAGCCCTCTCCACTGTGAATGATCAATCCAGTAAGGCTTGTCTGCTCACACTCCCTCTCCCCCAGCACATAATACTGCCCCTGAATTCACCTTCCTATGCCTTTGTTCCCATGGTTCCTTTCAACTAGGAGGCTCTTGCTGCATCTCATCCTCTTCTAAAATGTAAACAAAAGCTTCAAAGCCCCATTGAAGGCCGGTCCCCTTGGGAAGAATTCTAAATCCATGGTGACCTCTTCTTCCTCTGACCCTTCTCGATATCCAGTGTTGGTGCTACGGTGGTGGGGGCAATAGGATGTCATCCAGCAATGCCCCCGGGTCCCTATGAAAGAGGTTATTCTCTCTGTCGTGCTGTGCTTCCAGATCTCTTATATTCTTTTTTTCCTGTTGCCTTTCTTCATGTCCATCAACATTGTCCTGTTGTCAGTGTCTCCTGGTAAAGTGTTCTCCGTCTATCATTGCCTCCCCTCATTGCTAGGAAGCCAGATTACCAAGCAGCCCCCTAACCCCTGTTAAAGAGAATAACTTTCTCCTCTCTCTCCCCTAAGGACTCTGAGGATCTGCAACTATTTACTGTACTGTTTGTTTCATTCTGCACGATGAATAGCAATTCATAGACATTTTCTGTCTTCCAAATTAGATTGTAAGCCCCTTGAGTGCGGGAAATTGGGTCATCTTTGTTTCCCTCTCAGTCTTTACCATATTGGATCATATACAGATGATGCTCAATAAATGCTTATGAAATGTATTTTCAAAATTATTGTATTTCCCGACTGTGCCTTAAATATAGGCAGATATGCTGAGTGAAGGCTTAGAGAGCCTTCTGATGAGTGAAAGCATTTCTGGAGAAATAGGAAACATCTGAAATATTTAGGGTATAAGTCTTCTCTCCCCTGTGCATAGGATTCATTCTCAGATAATCTTAGTTCTCATATTGGAATGGTTCCTTTAAGGAAATTCACGGTATTAGTTCCCTAAGAAGAAGGGTGGATATAGGATGACTGGGACAATTTTTTTCTAAGTCAGGTACATCCAAGAATTGGAAACCAAGTCCACCAGTTTTCAACAGAGCTAGAATTGAGAATGAAGTCAAGGAGACAAAGCTGTGCTCTCAGCCTTTCAGGCAACCTTGTGTCTCATCACTTGCTCTTTCAGTGCATGAAGTCCATTTTCCTCTCTCCAAGGATTTTCTCTACCACCCAGCTCAGCTTGCATAGGGCTTTGACTTGCTGTGATGCTAAGTGCATTTTGCAATGTCTCCAATTTTCTCCGCCACTAACTGGAAACAGTTGCTCAGCTTTCTAATTCCAAGCTCTGAGCAAAGAATGTGATTATCCTTATTCACTCTTTCTTGTCAGGCCAGAAGTCCCTGGCAAGCTTCAGGATGGGCCACCTCTGATTCAGGCACCATTTCTGGTGAAGTCAACCCAGGGTGAGAAGTGGAGAGGTAGAGTGAGAGGTAACATCATAAAAAATACAACTGCCCAAGCCCATCCCACCAGCAGAGCCTAGGAACAGGTATGGTCATGATTACCCTTTCATGCAACCTGTTTACGAAGACAGACACTTTTATAATGGTAGAAAACACAAATTCCTAAAGGGATTAGACAAGCAATATACATGAGTGAAACAGTTCTGGTGTAAGGCAATGGGAGATGGTGGCTCCAATAAATTGTTGATGCGTTGACATGTTGCCATATCTTTCAGTTTTTAAAGAGATGCTGTTAAGTATGGATTTTAGTGTAAAGTTTCTGAGTTTTAAAACAATTGTGCAAGCCAAACCAAACCTGTCTATGGGCCATATTAGTCCTGCAGGATGTGAGTTTTCGGGCCCTACTTTAAAAATTGATATACAAGGCAGATATCCTAAAAGTAAGATAAATGAGATATGGGCAGCGGGCTCATTATTGTAATTTATGTTTTCACCATATATCATTTGCATATTAATCCCTCACTAAGTATTTATTGGCTAACTTTTTTTAGATTATTTTATTTTATTTTATTTTTGAGACAGAGTCTTGCTCTGTTACCCAGGCTGGAGTGCAGTAGCGCGATCTCGGCTCATTGCACGCTCCGCCTCCTGGGTTCACCCAATTCTCCGCCTCAGCCTCCCGAGTAGCTGGGACTACAGGTGCCCACCACAATACCTGGCTAATTTTGTGTTTGTATTTTTAGTAGAGACAGGGTTTCACCGTGTTAGCCAGGATGGTCTCAATCTCCTGACCTTGTGATCCACCTGCTCGGCTTCCCAAAGTGCTGGGATTACAGGCGTGAGCCACTGCACCTGGCCTTGGCTAACTTATTAAAATAAATTATTTGCTTTGGATTATTTTGAGACGTGTATTTGCATTTTCGTCATTTCAGAGCTCCTCCAACTTCTTGCCCAAGCTCACGTGATACTATCCTTATCCAACTAGGAGAAGACAAGACTCCAGGGAGATTTTAGCCTGAGGCTTCATAAAAGATCACTTTTGGGAGATGATCTGTCATTAATGACCTTTCCTCTGGTTTCTCAAAGACCACCCAGGCCTCTGGCTTGAAGATGAAGCCAGGACTAAGCCAGCAGGGTAATCAGAAAAAACCCAAACCCTCATGCCTTGGGAGCTGTAGAAGGTAGATTTTGCAAGGTTGGTTGCAAAAGCCAGAACAAATAGGCACGTATATAGTCAGGGGAAGGTGGTGAATAGACGGACAGTGGAAACATGTGATCACCAAGTTCACCAAGTTATTCACAAGATTGACCATGCCTTGTTGAGAAATCTCCACAATACTCAATGGTTAGGGCAAGTTGCCAAATGCAATGAGTGTTGGCTGTTCCTCCCAATCAAGAATAACCCTACCCCACAGGGTTGAGTGATGCTTAAACACCTCTCCAAGGGGAAGATGAATGTGGCCCATGGGCTGTTTCTTACAGAAATACATGATTTGGGAAGAACCAGTGTCATTTCCATTTGCCAAACATTATACCACATGATTGGGGGAAAAAAGAAATCCCCAAATGTCAGTTGAATGTTTTATCCCAGAGATGAGTTTTGAGAAATAGAGCCAATGCAAACCTAGCCTAGAAATACCTATGACTGGGGTCTTCTCCCTTCTTTTTAAAATGCCATGTGTTTGTGTGTGTGTGTGTGTTTGTATGTGTGCATGTGCATACATGTGTGCATGCCCGTGTGTTTTCTTGAAGTAGGATATTTTTATGGAAGAAAAATTTGTTAAATGTATTGATGAATAAATTATCACAAAATGAACATATTCATATAATCACCATCCAGGTTAAGAAATAGAATATTATCAGTACTCCATAAGCCCCCCTACCATGCCACTCCTAGGTTTTTGCCCACTCCAATTCCCCAAAGATAACCATATCTTGGTTTCTAACACCATAGTTTAGTTTTATCTGTTTTTCAACTTCATATAAAATAAAACATATTGAACATACTTTCTGTATCTGCTTTTTGCAATTAATTATTATACAGTAATTGATTGCAATAATTGATTAATATACAGTAGTAACTATAATATTTCATCATAAGAATATAGGACATTCTTATGATGAAATAATACATTTTTATTCTACTATTGATGAAAATCTAATTTATTTTCAGCTTGATGCCATTATACATAATGCTGCCGTGAAATTCTTGCTCAGACTTTAGGTGTCCTTAGAAATGTAGGAATTTCTGTTTGATCTATATCTAGAAGTAAAATTCTTCGGTCATAGGGAAGACATATTTCAACATGGATAGGCACCATAAAAGAATTGTCCAAAGTGGTTGTACCAATTTATACCAATGAGTGAGAATTCCTATTGGGTTTTGCGTTTTCACCAGCACTTGTATTATTGGGCTTTTTAACTTTAGCCATTCCGATGTATGTTTTCATCCAGCGGTTAGAAACACAGCAATTTTTTAGGTTTATTATACTATGCAAACTTCTGGTTGCATGTGACTTGGTTGTCACTTGAATATAGAACCAATATTTTAAAAATCTTTTATTATAGTATTTTTAGTGTACTCATATAGATGACGTTTATACAGAATTTAAAACAATATCCAGTAGGCCTTAAATTGAATCTGAAAAAATGCAGAACCAATCTTCATGCCCTTGTTTATATGCCCCACCACCACCCAGCGCTCTTCCCACCATCTTTCACCCTTTTAGAACTCTCTAATTCTGCAGGACTGAGCTCCATCCCCTAACCATGCCCCCTACAACCTCCCCACCCCCACCAGCCAAGCCTTCTTTGATTACATCACCCCTCATTTACTGCTCACTCTTTGCAATTTCTATAGCACCTTCAGTGTTTTTCAGGCTTTTCTGAAGTATTTGTAAAATTACAAACTATTAGGCCTCATTCTGGGAGACAGTGGTTGGAAGTGTTCTGGTTTACAAGTACCCCAGGTGATTACGATCACTGGGGAAATCTGATGAATATCCAATGCCACAGAATTTAAGAGAAATAGATAAAAGTAGTCCCAAATTATGACCACTCCAGTTAAGAACAATTTCTAAATATGACTGGTTACTTACTCAGTTCCACCAAATCTCCTCCTCCTGCCATTCTCATGCCTTCCGCAGACCCCACCCCAAGAACTGCAGAAGATGTAGATTCTAGAGACTTCACCTATTAACCAACCCATTGGAAAGTAAATAATACAGCCTTGCTACTCAAAGTGTGGTCCCTGGACCACAGCATCAGTACCACCTGGAAACTTGCTAAAAAGGCAGAACCTCAGGTCCATTCCAGACTTACTGAACCAGCATCTGAAGTTTATCAAGATCTCCAGGTGATTCATATCTACACTAACATTTGAGAAGCACTACCTTATTATGTGTTTGTGGAGAACTACTAGATGGTCTGGGGATCCCAGTACCTAAGCAACATAGAAATGGCATGAGCTTTGGAATCAGACAATCATTAGTTTGAATCTCAGTTGTGTGGCTGGCATGAGCTTCGGAATAAAATGGTCTTTAGTTTGAGTCCCAGCTGTGTGGCTGACAGGAAAGGTACTTAATTTCCATATCATCAAAAGTCATCGGCAAAATGGGGCCAATAATTTCTACCACATGGGGATGTCATAAGAGTTAATGAGGTCACCTAAGTAAAGTATCTGCTTCACAATAGGTGCTCACTCACTGATGGCAATTTGCTTTTCATAATGCCTGGCACACAACGAGTGCTCAAAATGCTATTACAGCTGCTGGTCTTGGAGGAGGTGGTCTAGATATTATTATTATTATTATTATATTTTGAGATGGAGTCTTGCTATGTCACACAGGCTGGAGTGCAGCAGCATGATCTCAGCTCACTGCAGCTCCCAGATTCAAGTGATTCTCCTGCCTCAGCCTCCGGAGTAGCTGGGATTACAGGCACCTGCCACCACACCCAGCTAATATTTTTATTTTTATTTTTAGGAACTACAGGGTTTCGCCATGTTGGCCAGGCTGGTCTTGAACTCCTGACCTCAAGCAATCCACCTGTCTCACCCTCCCACAGTGCTGAGATTACAGGCATGAACCACTGCATGGCCGATAATATCATTATTGTTAATCTGAAAGTGTTTCCAATCTAGGAATAGACAAAGTAAACACATAAAAAGTTGAAAAACAAAAGATTAGTATTACAAGAGGATCCTTCCCCACATTGCAGGTCCTGTAAGAATTAGGATTCTAAGAAAGTAAGCATTAAATATATTTCAGAGCAGAGCAACTAACATATCTAAGCCTTTAGTTTATGGTACACATAGATTTAACTGTCTCATTCCATATACCCAAGTATAAATTAGACAGGTACTATTACAATTGCTCCCATTTTACCACTGAAGCAATTGAACCTCACAAGGTTAAGTAACTTGTCCAAAGTCACTTGAATATTAAGTGGTGAAGCCAAGTCTCCAGAACACAGACTTTTTTTTTCTCTTTTCTTGTTTCTTTTTTTTTTAGATAGGTTCTCACTCTGATGCCCAGGCTGGAGTGCAGTGGTGCCATAAGGCTCACTGCAGCCTCAACTTCGTGGGCTCAGTTGATTCTCCTAACTCAACCTTTCGAGTAGCTGGGACTACAGGCATATGCCACCTTGCTGGGCTAAATTTTGTATTTTTTTATAGAGGCGAAATCTCACTATGTGGCCCAGGCTGGTCTCAGACTCCTGGGCTCAAGTGATCCTCCTACCTCAGCCTCCCAAAGTGCTGAGATGAGATTACAGGCATGAGCCACCGCTCCTGGCCAAAACACAAACTTGTAATGCTGAACAATTCTCTTCAAGTGATTCTTCAAAAGTGAGAGAAGCCACTATGGCTGGAATGAGTTAGGAGACTTCTCTGAGGAGACTAGGATTCATCAGAGCAGTACAGACTATATAGAATTTGACAGAGAGGTATTCAAGAGAGATACATTCTTATACCACTGGCAACATCTTGGATACATGATTATGTCATAGTTCACAAAGTGTATTCACAAACTTTCATTCAGGGTGGCGAAGATAGAATGTAAATCATCCCTGTCTTGATGATCTTAATATCTATAGCTTTAAATTTATTCTTCAGCTACCAAAGGAGCTTGGTATTATCTTCATTATGCAGATAAGATAAAGAGAAGTTTAAGTGGCTCACATAAGATAACAGCAATAATAGGTGATGATCCTGGAAGTTGAATTCAGATCTCCAGAATCTAAGTCTAAGGTAATTTTATTATTTTCCCCTTTAGGAAGAGATAGATGCTAGGATAACCAACAGTCATGTTTTTTTCAGAATAGAAGATTTTCTCAGGATGCAGGACTTATAGGAAAGTCCTGGGTAAACTGAGGCAAGCTGGCCACCCCAATAGAAACTTAAGCCCCAAATGTATGCTTGAGAAACACCCCCTTTGGCTGAACCAAAGGGTTTATTGTGCTAAGGTAGAAATGCTGCTCTCACCAGTAAAAGATCCGGTACTCCACACTGTGTCCATTACCTACTCACTTCTTAGTTCTCAGCAATGCAGTGGCTACAGAGCAGGCCTTCCTTCTTTGAGCACAGACTACACTCCAAATTTTTATCTCTGTACTTAACTTCTTCCCTCAGAACTTGCTGCTGCTGTTGTGTGTGCGTGTGTTGTGGTGTAGACCAGTGCTTCTCGACCTTTAATGTACACACAAATCATGTGGGGATCTTGTTAAAAGGCAGGTTCTGATTCATTAGGGTTGAGTTAAAGTCCAAGACTGCATTTCCAATAAGCTCTCCGATGTGAAGGTTGCTGGCCATGGACTACACTCAGTAGAAGAAAGAACATCCATTTTTGAAAAAGGGAATGGGATCCCTTAGTCTTAAACAGCATTTAAATTGGTTGAATCCAAATAAACAGTTGATTTCCCTCTACCCTGAGACCTTCCCCTGGTGTCTGACAAGTACAAGCTTGCTCTCAAACAATCTGGATTAATACCTACCACTGGCTAATGGGGTTACCTGGCAAATTATCTAATTTCACTAAGCTTCAGGTTCCTCACTGGTCAGGCCAGCTTGTTATTCTACTCACAGTCTTAATGTGAAGAATAAAGATAATGTCTATTGAGTATACACCACATTCCCAAATAAACACACATTATCTTTATTCTTCATGAAAAGACTGATCTGTTGATATGGTCTGGCTGTGTCCCCACCAAAATGTCACCTTGAATTGTAATAATCCCCATGTGTCAAGGGTGGGGCCAGGTGCAGGTAATTGAATCATGGGGACGGTTTCCCTCATGCTTTTCTTGTGGTAGTGAAAAAGTCTCACGAGATCTGATGGTTTTACAAATGGGAGTTCCCCTACATAAGTCCTCCTGCCTGCCGCCATGTAAGGCATGACTTTGCTCCTCATTCACCTTCCACCATGATTGTGAGGCCTCCCAGCCATGTGGAACTATGAGTCAATTAAACCTCTTTCCTTTGTAAATTACCCAGTCTCAGGTGTGTCTTTATTAACAGTGTGAGAACAGACTAATACATTCATGTTACTGTTAAAAGTTTCCCTTGTTGGAATGCTTATACACTGCTGGTGGGAAAGTAAATTAGGGCAGTCAATGTGGAAAGCAGTGTAGTGATTACTCGAAGAACTTAAAGCAGAATTACCATTCTAACCAGCAATCCCATTATTGGGTGGATATCCAAAGGAATATAAATCATTCTACCATAAAAACATATGCATATGTATGCGCATTACAGCACTATTCAGAATAGTAAAGACATATAATCAACCTAAATGCCCATCAACAGCAGACTGGATAAAGAAAATGTAGTATATACACACTGTGGAATACTCTGTGGCCATAAAAAGTAATAGTATTGGCCTGGTGTGGTGGCTCACTCCCATAATCCCAGCACTTTGGGAGGCCGAGGCAGGCAATCACGAGGTCAGGAGTTCGAGACAAGCCTGGCCAACATGGTGAAACCCCATCTCTAGTAAAAATAAAAATGTTTTTATTTTTAGCTGAGCGTGGTGGTGAGCACCTGTAATCACAGCTATTTAGGAGGCTGAAGCAGGAGAATTGTTTGAACCCAGGAGGTGGAGGTTGCAGTGAGCCAAGATCACACCATTGCACTCCAGTCTGGGCGACAGGGTTAGACTCTGTCTCAAAATAATAAGAATAAGAATAAGAATAAGAATAAGAATAAGAATAAGAATAAGATCATGGTCCTTCACAGCAACATGGATGGAGCTGGATGTCATTATGCTAAGCAAACTAACACAGGAACCAAAAACCAAATAGTCCATGTTCTCACTTATAAGTGAGAGCTAAACAACGAGAATACATGGACACAAAGAAGGGAACAACCAACACGGGGGCCTACTTGAGGATGGATGAGGGAGAAGATCAAAAAACTACCTGTTAGATACTATGCTGATATGGTTTGGCTGAGTCCCCACCCAAATCTCATCTTGAATTGTAGTTCCCATAATTCCCCCATGTCATAGGAGGGACCCAGTGGGAGATCATGGGGCAGTTTCCCCCATGTTATTCTCGTGATAGTGAGTGAGTTCTCAGGAGATCTGGTGGTTTTATAAGGAGCTTCCCCCTTCACTCAGCACTCATTCTCTCTCCTGCTGCCCTGTGAAGAGGTGCCTTCCCCCATGATTGTAAGTTTCCTGAGTCCTCCCCAGCCATGCAGAACTGTGAGTCAATTAAACCACTTTTCTTATAAATTACCCAGTCTCAGATATTTCTTCATAGCAGCGTGAGAACATACTAATACATATGTTCATTTCCTGGGTGATGAAATAATCTGTACACCAAACGCCTGTGACATGCAATTTACCCATATAATAAACCCATACATGTATTCCTGAACCTAAAATAAAAAAATTGTTTTAAAGTTTCCCTTGTTCAAAAGGATGGAAAAAACTTTGAAAATCCACAGCATCATGAGTTAAGAAAGTGGAAACTGTGACCTATTTCTCAGATATATTTGCCTGAAAGCTCTGATGACCCATAGAAATTCATCTTCAAATAGCAGCATTTCTGGTTTCCTTCATCCATTTATTCAACAATATTTATTCAGGCATGTACGTGATGTGCACACACAGGAATGAACAGAACAGGCCAGGCTCCTGCTTCCCCAAAGCTTCCCTTCTCAGCAAGGTTTTAAAAAAAAGCAGAGCAAGGGACTCAGAACGATGAAAACGACCTTCAAATCACATTCCAAGGGTTTTTGAGCATCCAGGAATGACCCCCCGTTCTAATATTGGGGGTGCCCTTGCATGAAGCCATTGCCCACAGACTGCTTCTTGGTCTGGCTACTGAATGCTCCAGTGGAGTAATCAACACACTGACCTTTACTTTCCTAATAGATCACAAAAAATGTGAGGTGAAGAGAAGATTTCAACAATATTGAGAAGAGGCCACTTCTAGAAAATGTGCATGTTGGGGGCAAAGTCTTTTCCTGGCCTGCACTGTACCACACACATAGATGGACTTGCTAACTCATGTTGGACATGTGTCCACATGAGAAATGGCAGGCAAAACTACTGTACGTGGTAGATGAGTAGATAAATTGAGCTACAGGTGGAGGACTATGAAGAGAACCTGTTCACAGGGATGTTAAGCTGCATCGGTGCCTGTCCTCCAACTAGGAGTCTTGAGTTTAAAAGTATGTGGCTCACAATGTCTTTGTGGATGAAGACTGAGTGACTGAATTCACGCATCACTGGCAATGGCATAAACTAACATCCAAAGGCTACATCCCAGCAAGCAGGAAGAATCCACTTCAAGCTCTGCAACAGACTAAAGCTTGGCACTTCCTGACAAAATTATTCCAGCTGGTTTCTATCCACACAAGACGCTAATGTGTGTTAAATGCGCTTGGTAAGCAGGGGTGCTCCATTTCATCTTCCTTTTACTGAGCAGCTATCTCCCAGGGAGGAAGATCCAATAAATGTCAGAGAAGATTATAACTCCAGGCGGTCCAAGGAGATGAGGTAGGTAGCTGGCTTTTGCACGAGGGAATTTAGAAGATTATCAGAACGCCTAATTACAAGAGATTTTGTTAAGCTCCTTCTGCCAACTTTCCTATAGATAAGGTTCAAACTGTGGGGCCCTGTTCTGGACCATGAGAGAAGCTAGCAGCCTCCTCATGCCAAGAGCCTCCTCTTGGCATGACATACCCTTCGAGTTAGTGGAATCTATGTAAACAGCTGATTCCACTGATCTCGGAGGCCTCCCTCTGGTGTCTAATAAGTAAAGGTTCCCTTTCAGTGTTTGCCTCT
Source organism: Piliocolobus tephrosceles (assembly GCF_002776525.5). Taxonomy (NCBI): domain Eukaryota; kingdom Metazoa; phylum Chordata; class Mammalia; order Primates; family Cercopithecidae; genus Piliocolobus; species Piliocolobus tephrosceles. Next base: position 100,385,885 of record NC_045443.1, read on the forward strand.
TCTCCATGTCTCCCTTATGAAATGTGATGCTAGCTGTAGAATTGGAAGCACAAAAGAGCTGAGTAAGTGTGATTTATTATCAAGGATTGTTTTCAACCTTTTTCCAATTATACACATTTTTCTTCTGGCTTTGACAGACCTGGATTTATGAGTCTGTTCTTGTGGTCACTAATGGGCCAAAAAAATTGGGCCCCAAGTATTTCCTAAGGGATGTATCACTGGCCTTTAGTAAGTTGCTTATGGCATTAGTTCTGTTGATGCAGTTAATTAAACGAGAAAACTAATGCTTACTCCTGCTTCTCCCCACTCGCCACCTTCCTGCCCTCCATGTACACTAATACTTAACTTGGGCTCATTTCAGAAGGGAACCAGGAACCTGTCGGATCAACAGAGTTGGAACCCCAGGCTGGTTTGGAGTGCTATCTTCAGAATGTGTCTATTCTCACCTGCTGGGGAGAAAATAATGGGCTTAGGAAAGACAAAAGGGCTGTATTTTAAAGTTGTGGGGCAAAAAGCAATGGGTTGGTGGACATGGACCCTGGTTTATGGTCCCAGGTTGGATGCTGATTTGATGTGTGACCTTGAACAAGTCACTTCTGTCTTTGTATTGCAGGTTCCTGATCTGTAAGTAGTGGATAAGGATACTACCCATATCTTGTTTCTTGGCTTTCTTGTGGATCAGAGGCTCATTCTTTTATCCCACCCACTTACCTGTTAGCATTCTTTAGAACATTGGTTTGTGTTCCATTCTTCCTCTGTCTTCTAGCCATGATCTCCATTCTAATCTGTAGCTCTGGCATCTATGCAGGTGACCACAAAATTTGTATCACCAGCTTCAACTTCTCTCCCAAGTTACAATCTTAAATAGCCAAAATACTAATTTGGATACCTTGTAGGTGGGTATTTTGCTTTATAAAATTTATAAATTTGTCCTTCTATCAAAACTCACCCAGGACACACTACAATCTTTAAATACGGACCACAATATGGCATAAGCAGGGTATAAACTCTGAGTTCCAAATCTAGTACTTCTAACTGTGTGACTTGGGTGAGCCACTTAAGCATACCAAGCTTGAAATGGTGATGGTCAGGCTACGGTAAAGACTGGAGACAGGATAGAGAAAAGTATTGGCAGACTACCTGGTATGTCATAGAAATTCAGTAAATCATATCATTCCTCTTGTTATTAAGCTTTTCTTGGAATTTATATAATGCCTTTACTCTCAGATTATCTTTTATGTCTATTGCCCATATTTCTCAAATATAGAACAAAGGAGTACTTAAAAGGTTGACTGTGTAGAGACTTTCTAGACACTGAGCCTTATTTTCTCATTGAGTTCCACTATTCATTTGGAGATAAGTTCATCTGGAGACAATAATAATTTTAAATTACCCTAAAACTCTAAGAATGCAACGAAGTCTTCTTCAAAACAGAATATTGATAATGTTATGATAAAATGCTAGTATTAGCATTCAACAATCCATCACTCACATAAAAATGTGTGTAAACTGAAAATACTGTGTCCAGATTGTGGGAAACAGTTGGATATGAAAGGTTCCTTCTCCTCATTGGATTTAGGTAATTTTCTTAATGGTTTTAAGGTGCTTTGGCACTGGTGGTTTCATAGCTAATCAAGGCAGAGTTTCTATCCAGCTTGCATTAGTCCATGTTCACGCTGCTGATAAAGACATACCTGGCACGGGAAAAAAGAGGTTTAATTGAACTTACAGTTCCACATGGCTGGGGAGGTCTCAGAATCATGGCAGGAGGCAAAAGGCACTTCTTATATGGCAGCAGCAAGAGAAAATGAGGAAGAAGCAAAAATAGGAACACCTGATAAACCCATCAGATCTCATGAGACTTATTCACTATCACGATAATAGCACAGGAAAGACGGACTCTCATGATTCAATTACCTTTCCCTGGGTCCCTCCCACAACCCATGGGAATTCTGGGAGATACAATTCAATTGAGATTTAGGTGGGGTCACAGCTTTTTTAAAGCTTCTCAGACCTTTTAAAATAATGGCCTCTCTTCAGAGACCACATTTATACATTTGCCACAAGATATAATGAAAAAAAAAAAAAACCCATAAATATACCCCCAAAGAGGAGGGTCAAGAACCTTGAAATACAAAGGCAAGTGGAATTGGTCTGGAAGCTCTGGTCCAGTCACTCACGTGTGGTCAGTTATATTTCTATTTCTCACCTGTCCTCCTCAGACCCAGTACTGGGAACGAATGCCTGTCTAAGTGTTGTATTGTCTCTGTTACTGTTATTGTCATCATTGTCATCATCTTATTGTAGTTTTAGGGCTTTTCTATTTGCAAAACTCAGTGCTTCATCATTAATAGTTAAGTGGAAGTGAACATACTTCTTTTGAAATTGGCTCTCTGCTATGTATGCAATGTTGTAATAGAAACATATATTTAGATTAGTGAGCTAATGAAGGATGGTGGTATCATAATTGTCAAAATATGTCTGTTGGAGGTAGAGAAGATATAGATTACTCCTTTTTTAACAGGAAGGAAAACTGTGTAAAACCAGTTATATTTTTTGCTCAAAGCAAAAATGTGTGTGTGTGGCCCTCTTAAATGATGCTTTGCCACTAGTACCAAATTGGAGGTGGGAGAGGGTCATCATTTTCCTACAAGTAAGAAAAATACCAAGAACACACAGACACACACACAAGCATATGGACATAGAGACAAACACACAAACACATACTTGCACGTTTCTGACTTAGACATGACGGCTTAAAGGAAGAATTGAGGGAATAGAACAGACCCTTAGCTTGTAGTAAAAACTTTTACCACTGGAAAGTTCTAACTTTAGAAGGCGTTCTGAGCTCCAGTGGGCAAGAAGCTATTTGGCATACTGTAAATAGACTAGAACCACAACATCAAGGGTAGGAGACTGCTATTTACAGATTCCTCCTTAGAGATTCTGTAGTTACTAATTGTCATAATCTCTATTAGTGAAAAAAAAAAAGCATCCTTAGAAATTTGGACTAGAAATTGCCTATTTTCCTGTCTTTTACATGGTTCCCTTTTCAAGCACTTTCTCATATTCTGAAAGAAGAGATTCAATAAGCAACTGGACATTATGCAAGTGATTCAAACATTAGAAATGTAATTGAATTTAATGAACTTGATGGTCCTTGCCTACCCTAAGATGCTGTGATCCTATAACTTTTACGTCATACAGCTATGATGACACCATCATCCTTCTGCATCCTCTGATGTCATTGTTTAGTACCATAGCATGTGAGATATGCACCTGTGTGTTCATGTGAAAACCATCCAGGAGAACAGTAACGAATTTTTATATCAGTTAAAGAACAACTGGTTAATAAATTAATGTCTCTTGGGATCATAACATTCAACTCCTTGGGATATTGTACAAATCTAACCTTGTCAACACCAACCAAAAACCCATGTGTTCAGTATAAGATGACCAGAATCAACACTTGCATTTTGCATTTAGAACAGTGAAAACTGAAAAGGCAGGAATCAAAGGCTAAGGTTACATGAAGATCCAGGTCTCTGCTATTTGCGTTCCACAGTTTTCTTGGTAAGCTCCCTTTTCTTCATGTTGAACTGTACCCAATTTTTTAAAAAAGATAATTCAGTGACAAAGTTCTGAATGGCATGGAACGGTCGCCATGAGTGCATGTGGGAACCCAGGAGAAAATAAATGTTTGCTGTAATACAAAAGAGATGGTAAGTTGCCTTGAGTGTATTTCAGTGTTATTGATATTTTGTCCACAAGATGGTAGCGTACACTTTCCGGTTAATGTAAAGCTGGCCTGTGATCCTAATTTCCCGTAAACTAGAGAATGGTTGGTGTTGAACGGAGGCCAACCACCCTGGATATCACTCAGTAATTTTTTTTTTATTGTGATGAATTGTTGATTTGAAGTATATTTAGTACTGCTATAGCAAGATGGGGATTCAACTGAAATAAAGAAAACCCAGAAATGCATCGCATTCCAGCCTCTTAAAGGGAATTTGAGAAGTGGGAATACTTTGGACATCTAAAAACCACACACCAAGGATCAGATACTGACATTTTTTTAAAAAACTCCACCTTAGTACATTATGCAAAAAGACATTCAGGATGTCAAGTTCAATTAATCTTTGGTGAAATTTTGCACAGTAACAAAGTTCCTTCCATGAAATGAGTTCAAGAGTACTATAGATATTTTCCCCTCAAACCCAGAGGGAAAGTAAGACCTTAGATGTTATGACATTTCCCTGAGCTAAAGAAGAGGGCAGTATTAGCAAGCTAGCCTGCTCTTCTGTTGTGTGCTTGTCTCCCTCAGCTAGCCCCATGTCAGAGGGGACAAGACACAGATGGGAAAAACATCTGGCCTGTCTGCCTCTATTGACCAGAGGGCCTTCTTTGAGGTTCTCAGGATCACTTTATCTTTTTTTGAACTCTTTTTAAAATGAGAAGCTCAAATGGGATTTCCTTTCATCTTACTATATTATTTTCAAATTAAATTAGGTCTAATGCCCTGTATCAGAATTACAAAAGCAGGGCTCCAGGGCATATAAGTGACTTCCTATTTTGTTTTTCAGAACAGCTGAGCTCCCCACCTGGGAAGGAGAGAGAGAGAGATCAGCCAGGAGCAGAAGTTGGGGTAGAATAAGAGCTGAGCTGGCAGGAGGGGAGGCCCTGTAGCCTCAACTCTAGGGTTTGCCTTTCCAATGGGCTTCAGCATCAAATCAAGCTTCCTCAGACCTCCAGAGTCGAGCCCTATCATAGCTATCTATTTTATTCCCCTTGTTCTGCAACACGCATCCTCTGATCTAACCTTAGAGAGGTCACTTTGCTGCGATCTATTTGGTTCTCACTGTCTTTATTGTTAGACTTTGCCTTTCACATTGTTTTTGGTTCCAGTAACTGCAACCTCAATCAGAAATTCCATGGCTCCAGCGTACTTACTAGAGTTTATTTTTCAAACTTTCTCAAGAAGCAGTGCAAATGGTGGATGTAGTCACCTTTTTTTTTTTTTTAAGGAATATAGAATGATGAATAAGAGAAAAGTACACTTTAAAACATAGAAATAAGCAGCTTTTAAGTTTAGCCATGATTATGACTGGGTAACTCTTCTGCTTTCCATAAAAACTGAGTATCTTCTCTTCTAGGTCAACATGGTTCATGATATGTCTGCCTAACTATATGGCAAATCCAGTGAAACCTGATGGGGTTTTCTGTCCCTCTTACCCCTGATAGGATGTTCATTACTATAAATAACCCCATAAATTATACGTGATGAGCTAAATATTAGCAAGAGGAGTTCACCTCAAAAGTGCTTCATTCTCAGAGCTTGCAGTGAGCTGAGATTGCGCCGCTGCACTACAGCCTGGGTGACAGAGCCAGACTCCGTCTCAAAAACAAACAAACAAAAAGCCTCACTTTGTAACCCCCAGAAGCCTTAAGCCTGCTTCTGTTGAGAATTGCAAGGCTCTGTTAAGGCCAGAGTGATGTTAAGATGCTGCAGAAATGTGTAAAGGGGTGGGAAAACCGTAGAGATAGAGAGAAAGCAAAGAGGGAGAGAGAGCAGAAGAAGAAGGACCCCCGATGACCACTGGTGACTCTTTGAACAGACTGAAAGGAAACTCTGGTGTTACACTATGCTCTGGATTTTCTACATTTTTGCATATGAATAATAGGTGTAATTGTTTCCTCCTAGAAATACACTCTGTCTGCTTGTCTTTCTATATAGCACAGGGCAAAACAGAGAGTTATAGAAACATAGTTCCTCGGTTTGAGATTGAGTGTTTTGAAGAGCTCTTCAGTGTTTTGAGGCACTCATCATCCTTCATGCTTAATCCATTTATCATCTATCTACCTATCATCTATCTAGCTATATTATATTACAGTGTAATAATTTGTTTTTCTTCACTTAATAATCATCAACATTTTCCCAGATGGTTAAATAATTTTTAAGATACGATCTTCAATAGCTGCATTACATTCTATCATATGGAAGCACCAGGTGTGCTTTGGCCATCTGCACATGGTTGGGCATCATTTGACGGAAGCTGTGTGAAGATGGAGTGACTGATCTCCAAGACATTGTTATCTCCTTGCCCATAGAAGAGGCAAATCGTAGGCTGGAGTGCACATGTTGAGGAGGAACATTAGCCCTGAGTAGGTGATCGTGCCACACCTTCAGACTGAAAGTCTGAGACTCCAGCTGATTTAATGGACTTTCAGTCATCCAGGCCAGAGCACTGCAGGAGGAAAAAGACAGACAAGTGCCATGACCTGGGGCCATTGTTCAGCTCTCTGAAATTGTGGACTCTTTTCCACTGGAAAGAAGGTCCTGACCTTATAGTCTAAAGGACATGTGCTTGACCCCAGAGTCACCTATGAAGGCAAGTATCGATTGACTTAAGCTCACGCAAAGATTTATGTGTGGGAAAGTGGTACTATCTGAGGCCCACACTTAAGATTTACAGATGTTCTGCACATAATGTCACTCCTCTGTGTAGTGGAAATGAAGAAAATGTTCTGTTCTTAATTAAGAATGTAGGTGGAGTTCAGGAGAAGGCACAACCCAAAGTGAGCCCAGGGATCTGGGAGGTGGACTGGTGCCTGGACAGGGTGACTAGAGAGCCTACATACAGGTTCTTTGTGCTACTGAGAAGGTGGAACAGAGTCTAAGTCCTATTACTATTATGATCAAATGCCCTCATTTCCTCTTTTATCCTAGCTTTTGTCTTTTTTAATAAAAAATAAATGTTCTGCCACAGGGCTGGAGATGAGGCATGCAAGTGGGAAATTGATAGGTTCCCACTGACTATACTCCCCCTTCCCCTTATGCACTGTGCTGAGGTGGTAAAGAGAAGCAATGTGAACAAGTACAGGTGGGCTTAGGGGCTACTAGCACTCACCCAGGAATAGGGAGGGCTGGGTCAAAGAACCAAGAAGAATGAACCAGAATGTGACTCCTGATGCCACCCCCATCGGAAACCTCAGCTCCAATTCAAACCAATATTTACTAAGCCCTACTTCTATGTCAGGGACTGTACTAAAAAGTGATAATCAAAAGATAAATTTATTTGTTCATACTACAAATATTTATTGCTGGCCTGTAATATGCTAGGCACAATGATAGGCCCTGGGGAAGCAATGATGAAACAGATAGAAGATCTCTGCTTTCATTGACCTTCCAGTCTAGCAGACAATACAGATACTCAATTCAAAACAATTTAGCATTTAAAAAAATCATGTCATTATATCATTCTCTTCCTCACCCAAGTTCTGGATCACCTGAGAGAGATACGGGAGTCAGAACGGTAGAAATCAAAACACCAGGCCTGGCACGGTGGTTCACACCTCTAATCTCAGCAGTTTGGGAGGCAGAGGCAGGTGGTTCAGTTGAGCCCAGGGGTTTGAGACCAGCCTGGGTAACATGGCAAAACCCCATCTCTACAAACATACAAAAATTAGCTGGGCATGGTGGTGCTTGCTTGTAGTCCCAGCTACTTGTGGGGCTGAGGTGGGAGGATCACTTGGACCCAAGAGGTCAAGGCTGCAGTCAGCCATGTTTGCACTACTACACTCCACCCTGGATAACAAAATGAGACCCTGTCTCAAAAAAGAAAAGGAAAGAAAGAGGAAAAGAAAATAAAAGAAAGGAAAGAAAAAGAAATAAGCACACCAGCTTTATGACTGATAAAACTGTTTGGAGCATGTGGCTTACTTACCCAAGAGGGCTTTACAGTGTGCCCCTGAACTGAATTTTTTCCACAAAACTATAGGCCTCCTTCACAGGGGACTAATTTAATCATCTGATTTATCGTCCCTGCAGAAAGACAGAGCCAAACATCATTAAGATTCTCTGCCAATAGCACCCATTGCCAAGCAATCTGTGCCCACTTTCACCTTCTCCTATCTGACCAGCAGCCAACTCAGGATGGCCCCTACCAATCAGTTGGGCCACACCTCTGGCTAAGCTCAGTTGGTTAAGAGAACAAAAAGCTGGGATGGAATAAGAAACCAGAATTTTTACTCTAATAGAGACCCCTCCAGAGAAAGTCAAAAGAGTGCAGGCTAAACACACTCCTTACAATTATGAGAGTGCTCCAGAGAGAGCAGCCCAGGGGATCATGAAAGAGCATGACACAGGGGCCTAACTTATTCCAGAAGTGGGGTGTATGAGCAAGGCATGGTTTCTGCTCTCAGGTAATTTACAGGCTCACCAATGGGGAGGGGGAGTCATCATAAAACAGTGAGGATAAATTCTCTACTAGCAACATAAATTAGGTTCAGAAGAAGTATGAGCGGGGGTAGCAATTGATGATTGGCCATCATTATTTCCTGTTCATCTTTTAAGTATTCCTCTTATTCCTATTATCTATAGTATTAGAAGACAATGTCATGCAGAGATGGTCTCTACTATTTCAGTGTGAGAATAAATCAATTATAAAGTAAAAATTTCAGTCATTTCAGGATAAATTCCAAATCTGGATATTTAGGGATTTGTTTGTTTGTTTGTTTGTTTGTTTGTTTTGCTTTTATGCTTTGTTATTAGATCTGTTGGCTGTCCAAGAAACCACCATATCAATTGAGCTTTATGACATCATGTAAGCAAAATCTGAAATCCACCCAAAAGTGCAAACACATCTCAAAATACTTAAAATAAAAGCTGTTTTTTATTATAAAGTTAGTGCATGTTTGTTAAATATTTTAGAAAATGCAGAAGTGCCCCATCATTTAAACTCATCCATAGATACCATTTTGATATATTACTTCCTCTGCTTTGATCTGTTTTCCTCTGCATAGTCTTTATTTTGTTTTCTTAGTGGTTGTGTTTTGCATGCATAATCAACTCTCAATCATCTGCAATGGATTAACTAATTTGTGGATTAACCATCATTACATATCAGGCAAATAATCTGAGAAAATATTAAAGCTATCACAAGTCAGCGAAAACCTTTCTTAAACACATATCTATTGAATGCTTATTATGTGCCAATTACTCTTCTGTGTGCTGGGGAATCAGAGGTGAACAAGAAAATATGACTCCCCTTCCCATTTAGCCTACATTTATCACCCCTGTATTGGAAGGCATCTATTGTCTGGCATTGTAATCAGCTGGCACACAGAATTAGCTACGTGAGGGAACATTTTCTCTTCTCTCACCTACAAGGAAAGGAGTCATTCTTCACAGTGTCCACTCTGCCCCTCATAACCCAGCCAAACCAGGTTGGTGGCCCAGCAAAGGGAAACACTTGTAACAAATGTGAATTTTATAAACTCAAGGCTAGAGAGGGAGGTGTTAGGTGAGAAAAAGCAAGATAAAAGAGGAAGCACACTTCAATTCCACTCCTACATTCGGTTTTGGTTTTGCTTTGCTGTGTTTTGTTTTGAAACAGAGTCTAGCTCTGTCCCCCAGGCTGGAGGGTAGTGGCATGATCTCAGCTCACTGCACTTTCTACCTCCTGGGTACAAGTGATTCCCGTGCCTCAGCCTGTCAAAGTTGCTGGGATTACAGGCATGCACCACCACATCTGGCTAATTTTTGCATTTTTTTAGGAGAGACAGGGTTTTACCATATTGCCCAGGCTGGTCTCAAACTCTTAGCCATAAGAGATCCTCTTGCCTCAGCCTCCCAAAACGCTGGGACCACAGGCATGAGCCACCACACACAGCCTGTTCATTTGAATTTGAAGCTTATTTATATTAACTCTATGTATTGATTTGTAAAGAAACACCTTTTAAAAACATTTATTCTAGGCCCCACCCTCTCCAGAAGAAGCTCTCAGTTTATTAAAATCTTTTATGCCTCTCTTAGTCCATGACTAGTATTTTATGACTAGTATTTTATAATATATATAAAATATTGGGATAGTACATATAGTTACATGGATATATGGATATTATATCTGATACATTACTATGTATCCATTATACACACTTACATATTTATATATTTTATATATATTACCGTTGATATATTTTTCATGTTTTCAGGTTATTAGATATCTATAAAGGAATCTTGCTTATTCATATTGTCTCAAATTTTTAAAACACTAATTATTTTTCAATTGATTCTTTTTAAAGTATCAAATCATCTATAAATAACAATAATATTCTATCTTCCTTTTTTTTTTTTGAAATGGAGTCTCACTCTGTCACCCAGACTGGAATGCACTGGCGTGATCTCGGCTCAGTACAACCTCCACCTCCCAGGTTCAAGCAATTCTCCTGCCTCAGCCTCCCAAGTAGCTGGGACTACAGGTGCATGTCACCACACCCAGCTAAGTTTTGTATTTTTAGTAGAGACGGGATTTCATCACGTTGGCCAGGATGGTCTCGATCTCTTGACCACATGATACGCCTGCCTCGGCCTCCCAAAAAGTGCTGGGACTATAGGCGTGAGCCACCCTGCCTGGCCTCTATCTTCCTTTTTAAAGCATCTGCCTTTTATACCTGTTCCATGTCTTTTACTCCTGTTCCATTGGGATTAGAACTTTCAATGAATAATAATAGTGGTGATAGCAACATATTTCTTTTGATCTTAGTTTTTGTCAAATATTCTGATATTTTAAGTGTTATCTTTGGTTTATGATAGTTATTTTTACCATGTTAAGAAAAGTCTTCTGTTATTAGTGTTTTAGATTTTCACAGAGATGCACATTATAATTTATTCAATAGGTTTTGGGCACTCATTTAATGATCAAAAGATTTCTTTTTTATCTCATATATTATTGGATTCATAATTATAAAAATATTTGCATTTTTTACTTAGATATTCCTTGGTTCAAGTGGAATTGTATTAAAGAATTAAACTATCTAATACTTCATATATACATTCCCTCCCATATTTATGAGAGGACGGTTTAGAGTTTTCTTTTACCACAGTATTTTTTTTGTCAATTTTGGGCATCAGATTCATGACACTTTATGGATCAACTGGGAAATTTTCCACTTTTTGTATGTACAATTTTTTATTTTAAGATGGAGTTTTGCTCTTGTTGCCTAGGCTGGAGTGTAATGGCACGATCTCGGCTCACCACAATCTCCACCTCCCGTGTTCAAGCGATTCTCCTGCCTCAGCCTCCCTAGTAGCTGGGATTACAGGCATGAACCGCCATGCCTGGCTTATTTTGTATTTTTAGTAGAGACAGAGTTTCTCCATGTTGTTCAGGCTGGTATCGAGCTCTTGACCTCAGGTGATCTGCCCACCTCAGCCTCCCAAAGTGCTGGGATTACAGGCGTGAGCCACTGTGCCTGGCCTGTATGTACAAAACTTTTAATTAGCATCATAAGCATTGTATTTTCTTTAAAAGTTTGTAAGAAACTCATCAATGAAATCATTTGGCTTTTCAGCCTTTTTTGTTTATTTTTGTTTATTTTTTCTTTTTCCGTAGGATATAGATCCTGATGCTTTCTACATCTTCTTGAATCATCTTTGTTAATTGATACTTTTACATAAATATTGTTCACAGTTCATTGAGGTATCTAATTAGACATTTCACTTATTCTAATTGTACTCAGAGGAGTTGTTTAAAATAATTTCTTAATCAACTCCCTGTTTAAATGAGTGCAGTTCTTACCTCCAGTGAGTTCTATTATATTTAACTCATGATGAAGTTTTTACTTTTGACTCATCTCTCAGTCACCTGTCACAAGTTTTTTGTTTGTTTGTTTGTTTTGAGACGGAGTCTTGCTCTGTCACCCAGGCTGGAGTGCAGTGATGCAATCTCAGCTCACTGTAAGCTCTGCCTCTCGGGTTCACGCCATTCTCCTGCCTCAGCCTCCTGAGTAGCTGGGACTACAGGTGCCCGCCACCACGCCTGGTTAATTTTTTTTTTTTTTTTTTTTTTTTTGTATTTTTAGTA
>NC_045443.1:100437748-100458096 GCF_002776525.5 Piliocolobus tephrosceles
ATTCCTCAAGGATCTAGAACTAGATGTACCATATGACCCAGCCATCCCACTACTGGGTATATACCCAAAGGATTATAAATTATTCTACTACAAAGACACATGCACACGTATGTTTATTGCGGCACTATTCACAATAGCAAAGACTTGGAATCAACCCAAATGTCCATCTGTGACAGACTGGATTAAGGTCTATTCTGAATGCTTTTCATGTTTTATTTTATTTCTTCCTCATGCAATCCCAAGAGGCTATCAGGACTATTATTTTAATTCTGAAATAAAGAATGGAGATGTAAAGAGTTTAATTAACTTTTTAAGGTCACACCAGCTTATAGGCAGGATAGAAGCAGAATTCCTGCCTAGGCAATCTACCTTCAGGGATTGTATTTATTTTTTATTTTTTTGAGACAGAGTCTCGCTCTGTCACCCAGGTTGGAGTGCAGTGGCTTGATCTTGGCTCACCGCAACCTCCGCCTCCCAGGTTCAAGCAATTCTCCTGCCTCAGCCTCCCAAGTAGCTGGGATTACAGCTGTGTGCCACCACACCCAGCTAATTTTTATATTTTTAGTAGATGGGGCTTCACCGTGTGGGCCAGGCTCTTCTTGATCTCCTGACCTAATGATCCACCTGCCTCGGCCTCCCAAAGTGCTGGGGTTACAGGCATGAGCCACTGCGCCCAGCCCAGGGACTGTATTCTTAACTTCTATGCTATATTGTATCCTCTCTTTGACTACTGGCCCTGCAGGAGATTTGTGCACATGGAGGGATAAACATGTTTCACTCCTTGTGTTGAGGATCTTTTGCTTGAAGGAGACATTCCTTGTACTGAGTTTCCCTTATTTACCCTTCAGGACTGAGCATCATCCTCTCTGAGATAGTTGTCCCTAATCTTTTCCAGAAGAAGCCAGATATCACTTTCTGTAATTCTATAAAATCTTTTGTTCTCCTTTTTCATGTGACCTCAACTGTAATCATCCAGTTTCTTGTCTGCTGCTCCCATGAGTCTGAGTTCCTTAAGATCAGAAACTTTTCAACTCTCAGTGCCTAGCACCCAGTGCTCAATAGTTTGTTTAATTAATTAGTTAATTTTTTAAAATGTAATTTGCTTCCAATTTTTCAAGAGCCTGATGGAAAGAATGTTTATTCACTTATTACATCTGGTCATTTATTCATTGTTTCAATAGATACTTATTAAGAGAGGATCTGTTTATGTTAAGCATTCTTCTGTGGACTGGGAATACCAAGGTGAAAAAATATATACATGGTTCTTGTTCATAAGAGGCCTATAGTCTATTATTGGGGGGTCTAGATATATTAACCAGAATTGCCAAAAATTTCAGAAAATTATAGAGCGTTATGCGGAAATGTAGAGCTAAACAGAAGGGTCCCTGGGCCTCAGAGAAAGCCTCCAATCTTCCCAAGTTTATATGAACTCGAGGTATATTCTAGAGAGTCAAAGGATGACACATTTGATATCCTTTGACTCTCTAGGATATGACCAAATATGTAATCGTGGACTCTCTAGGATATGATCAAATGTGTCATCCTTTGACTCTCTAAGATATGACCAAATGTGTCATCATTTGCTCTAGGATATGACCAAATGTGTCATCCTTTGACTCTCCAGGATATACCTCAAGTCAATAGCCACTTCTTATTGCAGGCCAATTAAATGCAGATTTGGACAAGTCTGGAAAAGTCAATACATTATTCTTTCAAGAAGTCTTAGAATGATTGAGTTAAAGAGACCTCAACAATCATTGAATCCAAACTTCACATACAGTGGAAGAGCTCACAATAAACTTCTGGGTAAACTGATTGTTCATGGAGAATATGAATCTGTGCCACTTTATAAGGATTTACTCAATGTCCCAACACTATTCCCAGGAACAAATGGAGACCAGTGTCTTCCCAGAAACTTTATGAGGCATTTACAGACATCTTGGTGGCCTCAGATACTTTTACACAGAATCCAGAACAAATCATCCCAAACCATGTCTGAGTTTTGTCACGGATTTATTCGGAATTCATCTTGGTGCTACCCTCTGGTGGGTAAAATCAGATAGCAGAGTTTGAACTTCTAATCCTGAAGAACTTTCTGATGGAGTGATTTTTTGTTTTATTTAGAGGAGGGATCATAAGATATTATTAAAACAACTAGAACATCTGGTTTGGGAATAAAGTCATTTAATTGAGCGACTGCCAAGCCACAGAGCCAAGCTTACCAAGAAAGCCTTCTTTCCTCCCAGCCTTACATAAAGCCTAATACCCAACTATAACAATATGAACCCTCCAACACAAATGAAGAGTGAAAGGAAGCAGAATGGGGTCTTTACGTCAATGAAAATTCACCTGGTAGTTGGAAAGCCAGAACCTGTTTTCTCAAGCTGCTTACCCCCTATTCAAACTCTCAGTGAATACTATAAAGAAGTAATATCAAAAAGAGGCGTTCACTGAATCCCAGGAAAATTCCTCCTCCCACCACCACTGCCCTTTCCTCTATGAAGTTGAAGGTCTGAGGTCAGTCTTAGAGGAAATAAGGATCAGATTTGGCAAGGACCCTTAAAGGACAAATGGAATGAGGTTATTCTAACTATGTGAGTCCAGTACTAGTGGAGCCTTGTCCTGCTGTTGGCCAAATGCTCAAGATACGGTCCTTAAGCTATTTAGACTCATTCATTTATTCAAAACGTATTGAGCACCTATCAGCTAATAGGCTCTATATCAAGCACAGGGCTCTATCACGGGATGGCACTTATATTTTAGGCAGCTAAAATACACTAAACAGATACACACATATAACTATTGCTAGGGCAAAAGAACTATGAAAGAAACACACAAAACTCTGGGAATTCTTCCTATCACATCTATGGCAGACCTGTTGGTCAACCATTACACCCTTTCCCACATTCCTCTCAGTGAAAACCAATGGCAAAAAGTTGAAGTCTACCTGCTATCACCAAACCTGTGTTTTCCAATAAGGACACTGACACCCCTAAACAGGACATATCTATGTCATACCTGCTTAGTCACTGTATCAGAGTTGGAAAACAGACTAGAGATCCGCTTTGCTGAGGCCCCTTGTTTTGCAGTGACCCACAATGGGGAAGTAACCTGCCCCAATTCTCAGGATGTTACCAGAGGCAAAGGCCTGGTTAGAACTCAAGTCTCATAACTTTAATCTAGGAACTTTGCCTGTTGTCTTCAGTGGAGACTAACATTTTTGTTTTTTCCTACCCAGTCATCTCCATCTACTTACTGTGCTTTCATAACTTGAAGAAACTTGTGAGGGAGGAAAGTTTACAAAGGTCAGGAGTTAAGTAATTTTTGTGGTTGGCAAGATGTATCAATGAGCGGTAGATTATGAATGCTTAAACGGGAAAAGCATATCAGAGCCTGGCAACTGAACAGGGATTAGGATCTTTCTTTCTTAAATGTCAGAATTTCAGAATGTGGAAAAATCATCTTCCTTCTGAGTCTTCAATTCATGTTTTCAGGGGTAGGAATTTGGGAAAAGATAGGAGAAGGGGCAAGAGAGGAGGGAGACAGAGGGGCAGGAATTG
This sequence comes from Piliocolobus tephrosceles, assembly GCF_002776525.5. Taxonomy (NCBI): domain Eukaryota; kingdom Metazoa; phylum Chordata; class Mammalia; order Primates; family Cercopithecidae; genus Piliocolobus; species Piliocolobus tephrosceles. The sequence continues at coordinate 100,441,309 of NC_045443.1, forward strand.
GATTTTTAAGATATATTTGTGATCTGTTCTTGCACTGACTACCTACCTAATGCAAATGCTGAGAATGGTCCAGTATGTGCCAAATTGATGGTGCTATTTTTTGCATCTTATAGCAGTTTGCCAGAGGAAGTCAACTATAAACAGGTTTTTAGGCTGGCAATACAAGACTCCTTACAGGATTGACTCAGCAGTTATTTTGTCCAAGGTACATAGAACAAGTTTAATAAGTCTGGGTCATTCTGATAAATTCTTGAAAACAGGGACCTAGACAGCAAGGGGAGAACATCAAAGATCTCCTGGGGCTGTAACCATAGTTGGCAACTGGCCTGTGTCCTCACTTCACTCCCATCCTGGGGCCTACAGCAAAAGGAAACTCACAAGGCAGAAGTCCTCCTTTGCCCTCCTTAAGCCATCTGCTTTGATATGGCTCTCCTGAAGAATCAGAGATTCTAGATTTCAAAAAATCTTACCAGATCATCTATTCCAGCCTCTACTTTACCTTTACTTGCACTTTACCTCATGGAGATAAATTAAAATTGTCATTAATAAGACCATACTACAGGCTCTTATGTGGAAAGAAGAACGGTTAGAGCACTGAGTGAGCACAGGGGTCCCCAAAGACCTCTGGGAACAGAAAGTAAGTGGCTCCCTAGCTTAGGTAGGAAAAAAACAGGATATAAGAAAATAGTAGTACTCAAACTTTGGCACACACCAGAATCACCGACAGGGCTTTCAAAACACAAATCCCTGGACCTTACCCCCAGAACCTCTAATTCTGTTGGGTCTGGGACACTGGAATTCACATTTATTTTATTTATTTATTTGTATATATATATTTTTGAGATGGAGTCTCGCTCTATTACCCAGGCTGGAGTGCAGTGGCGCTATCTTGGTTCACTGGAAGCTCCGCCTCCTGGGTTCAAGCAATTCTGCCGAGCCTCCTGAGCAGCTGGGATTACAGGTGTGCGCCACCACACCTGGCTAATTTTTGTGTTTTTAGTAGAGATGAGGTTTCACCATATGGGTCAGGCTGGTCTTGAACTCCTGACCTCGTGATCCACCTGCCTTGGCCTCCCAAAACGTTGGGATATGGGTGTGAATCACTGCGCCCAGCCTAGAATTTGCATTTCTAGCAAGTTCCCAGTGATGTCAATGCTGCTGGTACAGAAACCACACTTTGAAAACTTCTGTAATAGATAAAAAGAGAAAAAAAAGAAGGCAACTGTATGAAGCCACTCAATTCCCTTATCCTCTAAAGGCTTCAGAGAGGGAGTCAGTGAGTAGATATTTTCCCTAGTTAGGTAGATGGATGCAGTCTTTTCTTTCCATTAACTGTCATATTTGAACTTGGTGAGGGTGGTATGTAAGGAAGGGCTATGCCAGCTGGCATAGTTCACAAAACATAATTCCCTGTGGAAATTCACTAAAAAATCACAAAGAGGTGAAGTCAGATGCTACCCAAGAGTCACATGGTTGAGCCCTGGAGGGAGTGAGGGACTGGCTTGGGTCTGGTGAATTGCGATGGGAGTGAGGTGGTAAACAGGAGAGAGAAGCAGATCCAGCTCTCCTGTTTGCCATTGCTCATCACTAAGTATATTACAGGTTGTCAATTATAAGTAACTTCATTTTTCTAATTCTATTAACTTTTATTCATATTTAGGGGATATTCCAATGTGGGAGAAAGGGCCCTGGACAGGGATCTGGCAAGTCACAATCCTGGCTCCACCCCAGTTAGTATTGTGATAATTAGTGTTCCTCTCTGCAGCTGCGCTTCCTTATTAGTAAACTGAAATAAAAACGTTTCTAAACACTCCTTGAGGGTTCAGTGAGATAAAGTATAAAGGCACTTTGCAGAAATACCTTTTTACTCACTCACTCATTCATTTGACAAAATTGTATTAGGAATCAATCATGTGCTGTACTCTGAGGACATCATGAAGAACAAAACAAACAAGATTCTTGCCTCATTAGGGGGAAAAGAGGAAATGATAAGTTTTCTTTTCAATCTCCTCCCCTGACCTTGCTACTACTGAGAAAACTTTTAGTGGGACCACAGGAGAGAGTTAATAGACACAGTTTTAGAGTTTTCCTGGGAGAGGGTCTTCAGGTGCCCTTGCATGCCCTCTCCAGACTACTACGTATTCTCATCTCTAAACAGAGATAGATAGATGAGGGAGAAGAGGTATTGAGCCAGTGAGGTGGGGAGTGGTAGAAAAGGCCTCACAGTAGAGTCAATGGGTCCCAAACCTGGTACTCAATGAGTGGCTTTGGATGAGTTATTTAACACCTCCATGGCCCAATTTTTATCTATTATATGGACATAAGTCATGGCTAAGATTCAGCAGTACTGGTTGGTGAAACATTGAAATATTTCTGTCCCAGTTGGTAAAAGTTACTGCCACTCAAGTATCTCCTATTCCTGCTACTCTGGGCATTCATGCCTTACCCTGTCCTAGGACCTTCCCACAGTCCAGCAAATAAGAACTAATGCCTGTCACAGTGGATGAATCCACTCTGCTTCAGTAAAACTTCGATAGTTTCTGGGTGGCTGATGACTGTGTCAAATGTATTGTTAAATATTTTGACCATCACTTGTCTATACAACTTTTGTGAGGATCTCATACAATCTCAATAAGCAAATGTCTTTTTGTGTGCTCAATATAGTCTTGTTTCCTCCTCCAGGCAAAAATGGACTGTTTGGTGATGGAGACTGAGCAGAGGTGGGCTAAAAGGAATGGAAGGAGAATAACTGGTGAAGAAGGAGCAAAGAGTGAGGCACAGTAAGTGAGTTGAGGGGGCAGATTCTCTCTGGACCTAGGATGCGCTTAGTAAGTCCCTTCTTGGAGTCCAGAGAGAAAGTAAAAGCTCAGGGTATGTCAAAGGGTTTGCAGTTCTTTGAATGGAACACAAAGTGTTATTGTTATATAGTAACAGCTCTTGCCCACATGGATAATTTATTCCATTCTAATTCTAATCTCTTCTTCACTGGGGAGACAAAAGTCTGCACATTTCTTCCTTGCACAGCCCTGCAACTTGCTACTGGGAGACTGGGAGAATGGTTTCCTTGTTTCCCAGAGACTCACATTTGCACTTTCTTGGCAAACCTGCCGAGAGGTATCAGAGTCACTGGACACACCCCAGAACATTGATATGTTTGGAATTTAATCAAAAGCCCCACAAAATGGGACTATTTACCTTACTTCTGGAAACACCCACTTGAAAAATATTTAAAAGCTATCAAAATACAAATTATTAGGACTCTGCCCTTCACAATGAGCTTTTTAGGATTTATGTATTTTGATATACGCCTCACTCTTCCCAAGAAACGAGATCAGGCATTTCCCCGATTCTGACATTTCAGTGCAGTGAGTAGTAAAAAGATGGCTAGGGTCCAACCCTGTTTTTCCATACTTCTTTACCTTGTTCTTTGGCATCTGTTTTCTTGCAGGAGAGGCCTGGAAAAGCTTCTCCCAGCAATCTGAGGTGGCATGGTCTTAGTGACTGGAATTGCCAACCTTGGAGTTCCAACCCTGTGTCTTTGAAGTCTGACTGGGAGCAGTCACCAACCTGAAAGTCAAGGCCCACAGGAGCCTGAGAGTCCAAGAGCCCAGAAAGAGACAGACAGACAGATAGGCAGACAAAGATAGGCAGAGAGACAGACACATATACACACACACACAAACACACACACACACACACACAGAACCAACTATGTTGCTGCTTACTAGCCTTTTACTTCCTTACTTGTTACTCTTATTGTGTCCTCTGACACCAGCCTAGGGGTTGTTTTAAAGCTTTTCCATGATTTTCAAATCTTCAGACTCACCCTCCCCACCTAGCTCTCTAAAATGCCACCAGCTCCCACTCTGCATTGGAAATATCCATCTTCCCTGCTCACTATTCCTCTCCATCTCAAAGTGTTCCTTTGTTCTTCACTCTCTTCCTTTCCTTTGGCATCTGGGGAAGGTTTGTTCTCCTTGTCAAATTGAAGGCCCCGACCTGGGCTGATGATCAAATATCACTCAGTGATCTCCTCTTGGGAAATTTCAGTCTCACCCTTTTCCCTTTCTATAAGAAGGACCCTCAGTCTTTCCCACACAATGCCCTCTCAATGTGCACCTCACCTCTCTTTTCTTTCCTTGTTAAATTAGTAGCCTGCACTGGCTAGCTCCTCTTTCTCACCTCATCTCATTCCAATCTGCAGATTGCAATCCTGATTGGGATCTTACTTCTGGTCAAATTGCAATATTGAAACATAATTGGTGGTGTAATGATTTTGCCATTGATGACTCTCAAATCATCCAAGTCAGTTTTTTCTTTCTTTCTCAGCCTTACTCTCACCCTTCCCTCACTGCAGGGCATAGGACACTGCTGACATCCCCTTGCTTCTTGAAATGAATGCTTCCTGCTACACTACTGTAGTAGTTCTCTTGCAACCAGGGATAGTTTTTCTCAAGTTTCCTAAATGATGCCTCCTTGGCACTCCTGAGATTCTTCTCCTCTCCTCCCTTTTTTTTCCTTCACTCTACCCTCCCCTCCCCTTGTCTCATGCACTGCCATGGTTTCGGTGACTACCCTTTACCTCTATAGAAATGACTCCCAAATCCTTGCCTCCAGAGTTCTCTTGCCTCCTGGATCATAGTCCCTCAATTCTACCTGCTGGATTTTTCTGCTAGTATACTGTTGGCATCTTAACCCAGAGTGTTCAATACCCAAATCATTCCCCTCTTCTTGAAACAGACTCAGCCTTTTCAGCCTCTTTACTTTTGTAAATGGTATAAACATTAGCTTAGTCATGCAAACTAAACTATTTGCCTCTACACTGCATCACTCTATTTATTTAACTCCCTTTTTCTGTTTGTTTGGTTGTTTTCTGCACTGGCTCTTGGTTCTACTCCCTGCTTTCCACTGCAGTTGCTCTCACCTGAATGTACAGTTTATCTTCCTGCTTGGATGCTTGCAATACTTGCGATAGCCTGTTTGGTGATTGTTTCCTTAATTTTATTTTCTCCTTTTCCAATTATCTAGCACACCTCAGATACATTGATCTTCTTTTTTTTTTTTTTTTTTTTTTGAGACAGAGTCTTGCTCTGTCACCAAAGGCTGGAGTGCAGTGGCACAATCTTGGCTCACTGCAACCTCTGGCAGGTTTAAGCAATTCTCGCGCCTCAGCCTCCCAAGTAGCTGGGGTTATAGGCACCTGCCACTATGCCCAGCTAATTTTTTTGTATTTTTAGTGGAGATGGAGCTTCACCACGTTGGCCAGGCTGGTCTTGAACTCCTGACCTCAAATGCTCCACCCGCCTTAGCAAATTGATCTTCTTAAAACCCACTTCTGATGAAAGTCTTTGCTGGTTTCACCTCTCTGCTAAATTAAGCTAGCCTTTAAAATGGCATTTAAGGTCCTAAAAGATCTTTCAAGACTCAATTCTCAGTAATATCCTAAAATTAATCTCTTGTCAAATCAAATGTGATGGCTCAAAATTTCCCAGTAATTTCCAATTTCTGCCCCTTGGTTTATATTCTTTCCTTTGCCTAGCTCCCCCAAGAGTACTTTTGCTCAAATGCAGTGGAATCAATTCCTTCTCTGAAACCCTATGAAACTTAGTTTGATCTTCCTGGTGACCTTGATCATTGTCTGCTTAATATTGCATATTTTAGTAGCCTAATTATTCTACTTCTATCTCTTCCAGTTTATAAAATCTTTGAAGGGAAAGAGTATATTGTAGGCTTTCTTAGAATCTTGCATGGCATCCGGGGCAGTATCTTTTGCATTGTAGGCCCCAATATATATTTGTTGAATGCTAAATAAAATAATCATATTTTTAGAAACTTTATATTCAGTTTCTTGTTTGGGAAAATATTTAAATTTTTTTCTTTTATTTATTTGTTATTTTAATTAATAACTGGAAAATATTAGTAACTATTCACCTCACATAAACATTCTCAAAACAAACTCATTTCTCCCCAAAGGTGACTACATTCATCAACATTTAGAGATAATTCTTCAGAAGCAAGATGGTGGACTGGAGGGCTCCACTAATTGTCCCTCCAACAAGGACACCAATTTAAGATGTATACACACACAAAAGCACCTTCATAAGAACCAATTATCATGTGACTATTCACAGTACTTGGTTTTAACTTGGTTTTATCACTGAAAGAGGCACAAAAGAGGCAAGAGAAACAGTCCTGAATCACTAATGCCACCCCTCCTGAAACCACTTGCAGTGGTGGCCTGGTGTGAAGCATTTCTATGCTCTGGGGAGAGGAAGAGTGGAGTAATTATGAGGCATTGACTCAGTGCTGCCTTGTTCAAGTAGAATGTAAAAACAGACCAAACTCACATGACACCCAGCCATGGATGTCATTTAAACCATGGAGGGGGCATTTAAACCAGCCCAAGACTGAGAGGAATTGCTGATCCCAGCATGGGAACATAAGTTTCCACAAGTCTTGTTCCTGTGGGCTAAAGTGGTCTGGGGCCTCAAATAAATTTCAAGGGCAGCCCAGGCCACAAGAACTGCAACTCCTAGGTGAGTCCTAATGCTGAAATGGGCCCAGAGCCAGTGGACTGTAGGGGGAATTAGACCTACTGAGACATCAGTTAGGGTGGCTAAGGAAGTGCTGGCATCACTCCTCCCCTAACTACAGGCTGCATAGTTTGCAGCTCCAAAAGAGACCCCTTCATTCTGCTTGAGGAGAGAAGAGGGAAGAGTGGGGAGGATTTTGTCTTGCATCTTGGATACCAGCTCAGCCACAGCAGGGTAGGGAACCCATTAGAGACGTGAGGCCCTAGCTCATGGATGATATTTCTAGACACACTATGGGTTAGAAGGAAACCTGTTGCCCTGAAAAGAAGAACCCACTCCTGGGAGTCCTGCTAACTTTAAAAGCCGTTGGACCTTAAATAACCAGCATCCATAACCAGGTAAACTATCCAGAACGTTGTGGGCCTTGGTAATACTCTGAGGCTTGCTGGCTTCAGGTGAGACTCAGCACATTCCCAGCTGTGGTGGCTATGGGGCAAGGATCTTTCCACTTGAGACAAGTAGAGAGAAATGTACAGGTGACTTGTCTTGCAGCTTAGGTACCAGCTCTGGCCACAGTGGGGTGGAGCACCAAGTGGACTTTTGGGGTCCCCAATACCAGCATTTGGCTTTTGGATGGCATTTCTGAACCTGCTCTGGGCCAGAGGGGAGCTCACTGCCCTGAAGGGTGAGTCCCAGACCAGGCAGCATTTAGCACAAACTGACTGAAGAGCCCTTGGGCCTTAAGGGAACATTGGTGGCAGTCTGGCAGTACTCACTGTGAGCTTGTGGTGGCAGTGGCCATGAAGTGAGGCTTCTCTGCCTTTGGAAAGTGTAGGGAAGAATGGGAAGGACTGCTTCTTGTGGTTTGAGTGTCAGCTCAGCTGCAGTACAATAGAACACCAGGTAGACTTCTCAGGTTTTTGACTCTAGTCCCTGGCTTCTGGACAGCACCTCTGGACCTGTCTGGGGACTGGGAAACTTGTCACCCTGAAGGGAAGGACACACGCATGGCTGGCTTTGCCATCTACTGATTTTGGAGCCCCAGGGCCTTGAGCAAACATAGATGGTAGCCAGGGAATGGTTACAGAGAACCTTGGGTGAGATTCAGTGCTGTGCTGCCTTCAGATCTGACTCAGTACAATCCTAGTGCTGGTGGCCAAAGGAGTGCTTGTGTCACTCTACCCCCGGCTCTAGGTGGCTCAGAACAGAGAGACTTTGTTTGGGAGAATATAAAGCAAGAGAATAAGAATCTCTGTCTGGTAATCCAGAGAATTGTGGATCGTGTTCAAGACTCTATGAGTCTACAGGAACCAGAGCATTACTAGACTTGGGGTGCCTAAAGTAGATACAGCTTAGATCATACAACAACAAAGTTTTTTGAGTATCTGGAAAGCCTTACCAGGAAGGATAAATACAAACAAGCCCAAACTGCAAAGACTACAATAAATACCTAACTCTTCAATGCCAAGACACATACACTCATCTTCAAGGCTGCCCAAGAAAACATGACTTTAAGAAAATAACTAAATAAGGATCAATCCTGGAGAAACAGAAATAGGTGACCTTTCAGATAGAGAATTCAAAATAGCTGTTTTGAGGAAACTCAAAGAAATTGAAGATAACATAGAGAAGGAATTCTGAATCCTATCAGATAAATTTAACAAAGAGATTAAAATAATTTAAAAGAATCAAGCAGAAATTCTGGAGCTGAAAATTCAATTGACAAACTGAAGAATGCATCAGAGTCTGTTAATAGCAGAATAAATAATTAGTAAGCTTGAAGACAGGCTTTTGAAAATACACAGACCAGACAAAAGAAAAAAGAAAAAACCAACAAAATATGCCTGTAGGATCTAGAAAACAGTCTCAGAATGGCAAATCTAAGAGTGATTGACCTTAAAGAGGAGGCAGGAGAAAGAGATAAGGATTAAAAGTTTATTCAAATAGATAATAATAGAAAACTTTCCAAACCTAAAGAAAGATATCAATATCCAAGTACAAGAAGGTTATAGAATATTAAGCAGATTTAATTAACTCCAAAGAAGAGTACCTAAAGGCATTTCATAATCAAACTCCCAAAGGTCAAGAATAAAGAAAGGATCGTAAAAGCAGCAAGAGAAAATAAACCAAACACATACAATGGAGCTCTAATATATCTGGCAGCAAATTTTTTAGTGGAAACCTTACAGGCCAGGAGAGAGTGGGATGACATATTTAAAGTGCTGAAGGAAAACAAAAACAAAAACAAAAAACTTCTATCCTAGAATAGTATAGTCAGCAAAAATATCCTTCAAACATGAAGAAGAAATAAAGATCTTTCCAAACAAACAAAAGTTGAGGGATTACATTAACACCAGACCTGTCCTGTAAGAAATGCTAAGGGAATACTTTAATCAGAAAGAAAAGAATGTTAATGAGCAAGAAGAAATCATCCAAAGGTACAAAACTCACTCTTACTAGTAGATACACAGAAAAACACAGAACATTATAATACTGTACTGTCATATGTAAACTACTCTTAAGGAAAAAGACTAAATGATGAACCAATCAAAAATAATAGCTACAACAACTTTTCAAGACATAGGCAGTACAATGAGATATGAATAGAAATAACACAAAGTTAAAAAGTGATAGGATGAAGTTAAGCCAGAGAGTGTTTATTCATTTTCTTTTTGCTTGCTTGTTTGTTTATGTAAACAGTGCTAAGTTGTTATTGGCTGAAAATAATAGATTATAAGATTGTATTTGCAAGCCTCATAGTAACCTCAATCCAAAAAACATGCAACAGGTACACAAAAAATAAAAAGCAAGAAACTAAAATGTATTATCAGAGAAAATCATCTTCATTAAAAGGAAGACAGGAAGGAACGAAAGAAGGAAGAGAAGACCAGAAAACAAATAACAAGATGCCATGAGTAAGACCTTATTTATCAATAATAACAATGAATGTAAATGGACTAAGCTTTCCAATCAAAAGACAGACTGGTTGAATGGATAAAAACAAACAAACAACAACAACAACAACAACAACAACAAAAAACAGGCTGGGCACAGTGTCTTATGTCTATTCCCAGCACTTTGGGAGGCAGAGACGGGCAGATCACTAGGTCAGGAGATCGAGACCATCCTGGCCAACATGGTGAAACCCTGTGTTTACAAAAAGTGAAAAAATTTGCTGGGTATGGTAATGCATACCTATAATACCAGCTACTCGGGAGGCTGAGGCAGGAGAATCACTGGGAGGCAGAAGTTTCAGTGAGCCAAGATCACGCCACTGCACTCCAGCCTGATGACAGAGCAAGACTCCATCTCAAAAAAAAAAAAAAAAAAAAAAAAAGTATAGATATATGTATCTCAATGCTCAGTAGTCGTTTGCCTACAGGAAATATACTTCATCTATAAAGGCACACATAGACTGAAAATAAAGGGGTAGAAAAAGATATTTCATGCCAAAGGAAACCAAAAAAGAGAAGGAATAGCTATACTTATATCAGACAGAATAGATTTCAAGACAATAACTAAAGTAACAGGTAACTATGTGGTGATAAAGGGGTCAATTCAGCAAAAGGATATAACAGTTTTAAATATATATGCACCCAACACTTCAGCACCCAGATATATAAAGCAAATATTATTAGCAAGAGACAGACGCCAATACAATAATAGCTGGAGACCTCAGAATCCTACTTTTAGTATCGGATAGATTTTCCAGACAGAATATCAACAAAGAAATATCAGACTTAATCTGTGCTATAGACCAAATGAATCTAATAGATATTTACAGAACATTTCATCCAATGGCTGCAGAATATATATTCTTTTCCTAACACTTAAATCATTCTCAAAGATAGCCCACATGTTGGGTCACAAAACAATTCTTAAATTATTCAAAAAATTAAAATAATATCAAGCATTTCTCTGATGACAATGAAATAAAACCAGAAATTAATAACAAGAATAATTTTGGAAACAATACAAGCATAAACTATATGCTCCTGAAGGACCAGTGGGTCAATGAAGAAGTTAAAAAGGAAATTGAAAAATTCCTTGAAACAAATAATGGAAACACAGCATACAAAAATCTATGGGAGACAGCAAAAGCAGTACTAAGAGGGAAGTTTAGAGCTATAAGTGCCTACATCAAAAAAGAAGAAAAACTTCAAATAATAAAAAAAACCTAACAATGCATCCTAAGGAACTAGAAAATGAAGAGTAAACCAAACCTAATCTTGTCTTGTTTAGTATAAAACAAATAGTAAAGATCATAGCAGAAACAAATAAAATTGAAATGAAAACAATATAGCACATCAATGGAAAAAGAAGTTGTGTTTTTGAAAGGTTAAACAAAATTGACAAACCTTCAGCCAGACTAATTAAGAAAAAAAGAGAGAATGTCCAAATAAATAAATTCAGAGATGAAAGAGGAAACATTACAATGAATACTGCAGAAACTCAAAGGATCATCAGTAGCTATTATGAGCAACTATGTGCCAACAAATTGGAAAATGTGGAAGAAATGGACAGATTCCTAGACACATATAACCTACCAACATTGAACCATGAAGAAATTAAAAACCTGAACAGACAAATAACAAGTAATGAGACCTAAGCCATAATGAAAAGTGTCCCATAAAGAAAAGCCCAGGATCCAAGGCCTTCACTGCTGAATTCTATCAAACATGTAAAGAACTAATACCAATCCTATTCAAACTATTCCAAAACATAGAGGAGGGAATACTTCCAAACTCATTCTGTGAGGCCAGTATTACCCTGATGCCAAAACCAGAAAAAGACACATTGAAAAAAGAAACCTACAGGCCAATATCTATGATGAATATTGATACAAAAATCCTCAACAAAATGCCAGCAAAAAAATTCAACAATACATTAAAATGATCATTCATTATGACCAAGTGGGATTTATCCCTAGGATGCAAGGATGGTTCAACATATGCAAATCAATCAATGCGATACATCATATCAATAGAATGAAGGACAAAAACCATATGATCATTTCAATTGATGCTGAAAAAGCATTTGATAAAATTAACCTCCCTTCATGATAAAAACCCTCAAAAAATTAGGTATAGAAGGAATATACTTTAACATAATAAAAGGCATATATGATACACCTACAGCTAGTATCATACTGAGTGGGGAAAAACTGAAAGGCTTTCCTGTAAGATCTGGAAAACAACAAGGATGCCCAGTTTCACCACTGTTATTCAACATAGTACTAGAAGTCCTAACTGGAGCAATCAGACAAGAGAAATAAATAAAGGGCATCCAAATTAGAAAATAAGAACTCAATTTATCCTTGTTTGCAGATGATATTATGTTATATTTGGAGAAACGTGGAGACTACAAAAAAACTGTTAGAACTGATAAACAAATTTAGTAAAGTTGCAGAATACAAAATCAACATACAAAAATTAGTAGCATTTCTAGATGTCAACAGTGAAGAATCTTGGAAAAGAAATTTTAAAAGTATACCATTAACATTAGGCACAGATAAAATTAAATACCTAGGAATCAACTTTAACCAAAGTGAAAGATCTCTATAATAAAAACTATAAAATACTGATGAAAGAAATTGAAGAGGAAACCCAAAAATGGAAAAATATCCTATGTTCATGGATTGGAAGAATGATTATTGTGAAGATGTTCGTACTACCCAAACTAATCTACATATTCAAGGCAATTCCTATCAAAATACCAATGACATTCTTTACAGAAATAGAAAAAACGTCCTAAAATTTATATGGAACCAAAAAAGACTCAGAACAGCCTAAGCTATCCTAAGCAAAATGAACAAAACTGGAAGAATTACATTACCTGATTTCAAATTATCTTCTAGAGTTATAGTAACAAAAACAGTATGGTACTGACATAAGAACAGACACAGAGACCAGTAAAACAGAATAGAGAAACAAAGCCACACACCTACAGCGAACTCATTTTCAACAAAGGTGTCAAGAACATACACTGGGGAAAAGACAGGCTCTTCAAGAAATGGTGCTGGGAAAACTGGATATCCATATGCAGAAGAATGAAACTAGACCCTTAGCCCTCACCATATACAAAAATTAAATCAGGACAGACTAAAGATTTAAACCTATGACTTCAAACTATGAAACTGCTAAAGGAAAACACTGAAGAAACCCTCTAGGGCAGTGGCCTGAGCAAAAATTTATTGTGTAATGCCCTACAAGCACAGGCAACCAAAGCAAAAATGAACAAAAGGAATTACACCAAGTTAAAAAGCTTCTACACAGCAAAGGAAACAGTCCAATAAAGTGAAGAGACAACCAAAAGAATGGGAGAAAATATTTGTAAACTCTACACCTGACAAGGAATTAATAACCAGAACCTATAAGGAACTCAAACAATTTATAGGAGAAAAATCTAATAATCTGATCAAAAAATGGACAAAATATTTGAATAGATAATTCTCAAAAGAAGACATACAAGTGGCAAACAGGCATATAAAAAGGTATTCAGTATCATTGACTATCAGAGAAATGCTCATCAAAACTACAATGAAATATCATCTCTTCCCAGTTAAAATGGCTTGAATCCAAAAGACAGGCAATAACAAATGCTAGTAAGAATGTGGAGAAAGGGAATTCTCACACACTGTTGGTGGGAATGTAAATTGGTATAATCACTATGGGGAACAGTTTGGAGGTCCCTCCCAAAACTAAAAATACCATATGTACAAGCAATCCCACTGCTGGGTATATACCTCAAAGAAAGGAAATTAGTATATAAAACAGATATTTGCACTCCTGTGTTTGTTGCAACATTGTTCACAATAGCCAAGATTTGGAAGCAACCTTCACGTCCATCAACAGATGAATGGATAAAGAAATGTGATACTTATATACTATTCAGCGATAAAAAAGAATGAGATCCTGTCATTTGCAACAACATGGATGGAACTGGAGGCTATTCTGTTAAGTGAAATAAACCAAGCACAGAAAGACAAACATCAGAAGTTCTCACTCATTTGTGGGATCTAAAAATCAAAACAACTGAACTAACAGAGTTGAGTAGAAGGAAGGTTACCAGGTCCTGGGAAGGGTAGTGGGTGGTTAAGGGGGTGGTTGGGATGGTTAATGGGTCCAAAATATAGAATGAATAAGACCTAGTATTTGATAACACAACAGGGTGACTATAGTCAATAAGAATTCAATTGTACATTCAAAAATAACCAAAGGAGTGTAATTGGATTTTTTGTAACACAAAGGATAAATGCTTGCAGTGATAGATACTCCATTTTCCATGATGTAATTATTATGAGTTGCACACTTGTATCGAAACATCTCATGTACTCTATAAATATATACACCTATTATTTACCCATAAAAATTTTTTTAAAAAATTTTGAGAGTGATTATGCCTTCTTATTTAAATAATTAAGGGAAATAGGAAACAAAGATATGAATGTAATGTACACAGAAGCTCCTGGGACATGATATTATGAAATTACTACTCTTTCTAAAACAAACAAATAAACAAAACCCAAAATGGTCAACACTTTGTAATAGTGAGACATTTGAGATACTAAGCACAAAGTCTCCTATACTCTTTTTAAACATCCAACCCTCTTTCCCTACGTTGTACCTATGAGAGGATTTGGAGAGGGACAAATAGCAGAATTGACTATAGAACCATAAAAGGGGCCTCTTCTGACCTTCACAAGTTTTTTTCATTATCCTACACATCCAGAATAAAAGCTTTTTTTTTTTTTTTTTTTTTTTAACTCAGCCAACTACTTGAATGTGGGATCTTCAAATTAAGTAAAAATATATATTTTAAAACATCCTCAATAACTAACAAAAAAAAAATCACTTGGTTATTTGGTACATGGACTATGTCTCAATACCTTGTTTATTTCTCCCACAGGATTAAATCTCAGTACATAGTGAATGACCAATCAATCCTCATAGCTTGAGTATAGATTATTAACTTACATTTACAAGATGCCTTCTGGAAACTCTCCTATCCCTCAACTCAGAAGTCTGACAACCTGTGTCTAGAGCATGCATTGGCTTAGAGCAAAACATACCCAATATTGTCAAACAATTGGTTGTTGACAAAAGTTCAACCTTTATTTAATGGGGAAAATGTGGTTGGCAGGCAAAACCCAAGTCTTTGAAGGTATATTTTATGGTGTATGTGTGTTTTATTTGCTTTTATTTCCATATGTATTAAACAGTCATCCTCTCTCACCTTGGGCGATTGCAGCCCTCTTCAGTAGGTAGATCCCTCCAGCCATCTTGGACCATTTCTATGCCACAGGCAATGTTTTCTTCTTCCCAAATTTTATTTTGAAGTAAGTTCAAGGAAATTCAAAACAGCAAGGTTGAATGGAAAAAATAAGTCTTTTGTTCAGCATGTACAGTTTGAATTATTTCAGGGAATATTGTACTTTCCTTTTATTACACTTTATTTTGGAGTTTTTTTTTTTTTTTTTTTTAACAGAGTCAGAAGAACCCTAAGTCAGGAGGCTGTCTATAACTGAGTCTCATGGACAGATGGTCAGCTCAAACACATAACAAAGGGTCTGTTGTGATGTTGCCAATTCTATTTCATGAAATCTTTTTTGGTATAAACTGGAGAAAGCACTTTGTTCAGTTAAAGATTTTTTTTTCTTCCCTACCAGTTGTCTTTGCCAAGGTCAATGTTTCTATTATGTGGGGGAAGCATACCCGCCCCCTGGTGGCTGATTTACACATAGACATTTTTCTTTCCCAAGACCCATGAATCTCAGGAGCTAAAATGTCCTAGACTGGTGTACACTCATTTAACAAACATTTATTGAGCTCCTATTGTGTGCCAGGCAATGTACTAAGTGATTCGAGTTGGGAAACCCAAAGTCTTCCTCTGGGTCTTTTATATGGCTACCAACCATTCAACCTGTTCACAAGGTGGCCACCTCATCTCCTGTGCTTCATTTTCTCAACAATGAGCTGTATTATATCTGCATTACTTATCCCAAAGCATAGTATCAAAGATACAAAATGATAAAATAACAGCAAGTGTGATCATATGTTGTAAATTAGATGAGGTCACTCCAGTGCTTAAAATAATTTAATGTCTTCCCATTGCCCTTAAAATAAAATCCAACCTCTTTTTATGGACTCAAAGACCCAGCATAATCTATCCACTGCCTCCTTGTCAACCTCATGCCACACCATTCTCCCCATGGAGAATCTCACCCCTTCATACAGGTCAACTGTCATTTTCTTGAAAGTACAATTTCCCCCTCAAGGCCCGTATATGTACTTTCTCCTCCCCTTTATAAGCATCTTCCTACTCTTCACCTACCTCTTATTTATCTTCTTTCTGAAGGCCACCTTCTCAGGAATATCTTTGCTAAGTACTAGTTCTAAAAATAATTCACTTTATTATATTATTTCTTAGAATCTTATTTTCCTTCACAGGTCTTACCCTGTATAGCAAGTATGTATTTATTTAAATTACTGTTTTTGACCATCTTCTCCACTAAAGTGAAAGTTGCATGAGGACATGTACCATAACTGTTTAATTCACTGCAGTCTATCTTGCACCTGTAAGTAGCATCAATTGGAATTTGGAGACTGAATGAATAAATGAAACCTGTGGAATGTTATAGAAATGTGAATTTATTATATATAAATAAGATAATATGAAATATAGAAAAAGAGTAGGAAAAGCAGTTCAAGAAAGAGAAGATTGGTGCATTTAATATGTATTATTGAAATATGAACTTTTAAAGTTACTTTAATTACTCAGTTATATAATCTATATGTTATGGCTGCTTAATTAAATAGAATTTAGAATGGTATAACCTAAGCTAAGTTTGCAGGTGACAAAACTGGTGTCCAAAGACATGAAGTGATACATATAAGGTTATACAGAAGCAGTAACAAGACTAGACTATATGTCTATGATTCCTGACCTGGAGTTCTTTTGACTACATTGTGTTTATTTTTGTTCAACATTATTGTTATGAGACCTCATCTCTTAAGGCTTTATAGACTTATTAAATTTTTGTATTCTATTAAGGTTAGACTAGAGCATCTATAAACAAATTGCTTAATAATTATTGAGCATCTTCCGTCCCGATGTCCTGGAACTAAAATACATATATATCTTAGCTCAACTGCCTTCTCCCTTCTCCTCCTTCTCCTTCTCCTTCCCTTCTCCTTCCCTTCTCTCTCCCTTCCTTCCTTCCTTCCTTCCTTCCTTCCTTCCTTCCTTCCTTCCT
>NC_045443.1:100458106-100544749 GCF_002776525.5 Piliocolobus tephrosceles
CCTTCCTTCCTTCCTTCCTTCCTTCCTTCCTTCCTTCCTTCCTTCCTTCCTTCCCTACCTGTTCCCTTCTATTTTACTATTTCCTTATTGGGAGCATTTTGTCACCCTTTGTGCTCAAAGGGTACTTTCTGTCTGGAAACTCATTTCCTCCATTATGGGAAATTTTCTTGAATTATTTCTTTTATAATTTTTCCCTCCATTTTCTATTTTTATTTTTCTGTACTTCTGCTTTTCCTTCATTTCTGCTCCAATAAGTGTAATTAACAATAGCCTTTTGATGATATTTGAGTATTTCTTTTTATAACAAACTGTTCTTATTTCAAAGCCACAGTGTCTTGTCTTAACTTTTGGAGGAAATGAATGGTACTATTTTTGAAATTATTTTTTCTTTGCATTTTTTTCGTCTTTCTGTTTCTTTTCCCTCATTAGTATGTTTAAATCACTGTCTTTCTTGCTGAGGTTTTCCTGAAAGATCTGGTGATTCTTGGATGTCCATTCTTATTTAAGAGAGAATAGAGTTGCCAGACAAGATAAGGAACACTCATTTGAATCTGAATTTCAGATAAACAATGAATACATTTTTAATATGTCCCAAAGACCACATTTTTATTTGCTAAATCTGGCAACCCCAAGAGAGGGGCAGGAAGCAGCTGAAGAAATGTCTGTGTGCATGGATAGGACTTGTTGACTACTGGGTGTTACTAAGGTGATCTGGCTGGGCTGTTTCACTAGAGGATGCCTAACCATCCTGAGTACCCAGAGCAGAATCATTCAGTCTTTAGCCCAAGGGCTAAAAACTGGCTGTCAGTGTTCTGGGAGCCAAAGTAGACCAGGAGGTTGGGGTTCTCACCATTCAGAATGTACTGTTTTAGTAACTCTCCTTGTTTTCAGTGGGGGTGCTCCTGCCCTGAGTAGTGCCTACCATCTCTTGTCTAGATCTTTCTGAAACATGTTCTCTAGAGAGTAAGCCTCCAGTCTCCTGCCAGGAGGGTGAAGAAACTGATTCTCAAACAGACTATTAACAATTCTGTATCTGCATCTGCCTCAACTGCATCTCCACTTTCACATGTACTTCTCGCTTCCAATTCCTGAGCCTTTCCCGGGTTTTGCAATGCAAATCGGGTTGCTTCTGGGTTTTGTCCGGTCAACTTAAATTTCAGCCTTCATGGTTCGGCTAAGCCAGTTACCCCTCTACCATCTGCTTTCCATCTTCCAAAATGTTGTTGTTGTTGTTTTCCTCCTAATTCTCTTTTTCTTTATGAGTGAATGTCTTTAAAATCAATCCCTTTATTGTCTTTTTAGTGAGCTTGGGGGATGGAATGTAATGTAAAGCATATGTTAAATCTTCCATCTGCAACTAGAAGCACAGCCATGAATTTTCAAAGTGACTACAGAAGAGTCATTTAATTCCTCTTTTCTCAATTTTCTTTTGTAAAATGAGATGGCTAAGGGAGATGGGCTTTGATAAAGCCCACTCAAAAATTTTATGATTGTATAATCTCCTGCACTATTAACTGAAACCTTCCAAGCAAATGATGTTTTCAGTCTTCTAAGGGAGAGACAAAGCCATGGTCTACATTTTCATCAATATTAAGACTTCTCACCACCACTTGCCACAACAGGACCTTCAGCAAGGACTTCTCTGAAGCTTGTTTTCTCTCCAAATGGGGAACTAATATGAACTTCCATTAATATAAATTTCCGTCATAAGCCTGCTGTGATTAGCAGATGAGTTAACCCATAAGAAAGTACTTCGCATATGGACACTTGCTATGCAAATATTAATTGATGTAGTTGTTCTTTGGAGTATGCACGTTCTCAGCACAATAATTCTTGGTCTTTTTAAAGTCTTCTGCCTGGGGAATCATAGTATTTACCTTAAATCACATAGACTTATTATAATTAGAGTTACTAGTCCCTGCAGGTTACCAGTGAATCTTTTTTCTAGAAAGCACTGAGGCCTCAAAGACATTAGTAATACTATTAAAGGAGTTACTCTTAATTGAAAAACTAATGTATCAGATTATCTGCTAAATGCTTTATATACATTTCCTCTAATCTTTACAAACATCCTGCGAGGTAAGTCATATTTAACCCATTTTACAGATGAGGATATTGAGGCTCATACAAGTTAAGTGATTTGGTCAAGTTCACTCACTCAGCAAATAGTAGAGTTGGGATTCAAACCAGGTCTTTCTGGTACCGAAACCCATGTATACTTTTTGCTTTTATGCCATAATGCTTTCTTAACCCTTTAAAAAACACTAATATCACTTACAACATTGAAGCCAGAATGAGCTTGGTGTGATTAGCAATCCTTTGGTTCCTTTATGGTATTCAATTCTGACATTCCCAAAAGAGATTCTGAGTTCTGTCAGCGTCTGTTGGTCACACTCTACTAAGCCCCCTTCTTTGCTCCTGTTGTTGTTCTCTTTTAAATACCATTTCTCCCTTTCTCTGTCCAGTGACTGTCTACCCATCCTGTAGGGCTCCATCAGGGTACAATTTCTTTTTGGTTTATGAGATACGGTCTTGCTCTGTTGTCCAGGCTAGAGTACAATGGCATGATTATGGTTTACTGCTGTCTCTACTTCCTGGGCTCTAGCAAACCACCTGCCTCTGTCTCCCTAGTAGCTGGCACTACAAGCATGTGCCACCATGCACGGCTAACTTTTTTTTTTTTTTTTTTTTTTTTGTAGAAATGAAGTCTCACTATGTTGCCCAAGCTGGTCTCAAACTCTTGGCCTCCGGAAATCCTCCAACCTCAGCCTCCCAAGGTGCTGGAATTACAGGTAATAGCCACTGTGCCCAGTTAAGGTGCAACTTCTTTGTGGAGCTTTTCTTTACTTCTCTAAGCAAAATTAGTTGCTCCCTTCTCTATGTTCTCTGTATATTTTAGTTCGTACCATATAAAAGTGCCTCTATATAACCATTTTTGATCTACAAATGTGGCAATTTTATATCGTTTAGCCAGATATCTCCTTATCCCATTGTATTACATTTTGGGATGGCATGTGTCTATCCCCTCCCCATTCCACCCCTCTAGAATATAAGTTCCAAGACAGTTAACAATACAAGCTGACTTTCTGTGTGCTTCCTAGGGGGCCAGGACTGTCCTACACACTTTAAGTAAATTAACTCTTTTAATTCTTAGAGCAACTGTGTAATGATGATACTTTTATATACATAGTACCACTATATAAGTGAGGAAGCAGAGGCACACAGAAGCTGTATTTGTCAAGGTTCTCCAGAGGGACAGAACTAATAGGATATATGTCTATATGAAAGGGAGTTTATTAGGGAGAATTGGCTCACAGGTAAAGGTGAAGTTCCACACAATAATCACCTGCAAGCTGAGGAAGAAAGAAGCCAATAGTGACTCAGTCTGAGTTTACAAGCCTCAAAAGCAGGAAAGCCTACAGTGCAACCTTCAATCTGTGGCAAGGACTGAGAGCCCCAGCAAACCACTGGTGTAAGTAGTCCCAGGGTCCAAAGGTAAAAAATCCTGGAGTCTGATGTCCAAGAGCAGGAGGAACAGATGGAAGCATCCAGCATGGGAGAAGATGAAAGCCAGAAGACCCAGCAAGACAGCTTATCCCACCTCTTTGCACCTGCTTTGTTCTAGCCACACTGGCAGCCGATTGGGTGGTGCCCACTCACATTGAGGGTGGGTCCAGTCAACTGACTCACATGTCAATCTCCTCTGGCAAAGTTCTCACAGACACACCCAGAAACAACACCTTACCAGCTGTCTAGACATCCTGCAATCCAATCAAGTTGACACCCTGTATTAATCATCACAGAAGCTAAAGAACTTGCCCAGCCTCACAAAACTTGACAGAGCTTGGATTTGAGCCTAGGTTATCTGTCTTTAAGATCCAGAGTCTTAACCATTTCTCTAAAATCCTTCTATTACTATTCTGTCTGGTTGTGTTTTGTTCACCACTGTATTCCCAGGGCTAGCACAAGGCTAGGTAGGGGCCTACTAGGTTCTTAGTAAAGAGGTGAATCAAAGAATTTTGTACCAGTCACATTTACTGAGCACCCACTCTGTGTTCCCAGATGTTGTGGTGGTAGACACCAAGAAAAATAAGGCCCAGTCCCCGCCTTTATGGAGATGGTGGTCAAGCAGTGGCCCCTGGAAACAGTGTTGCACTTACATTGAGGAGGCTGAAAGTCAGAGGTGAGGTTTTAGGAGAACTATGGATGGCCTGTTGTGTACCTGGAGGTAGAAGAGGTGATGGAGAAGTCCTGAGAAAGGGAAGGGTAGAATTATGCACGTGAAGGAGGGTCCAGGTTCAGTGCAAATGTATTCCAGACAGATGGAGCAGCTTGTGCAAAGGTCCTGAGTTGGGGCAGGGTGCGGGGAGAATGGCAAAGCAGGGTTGCGAGTTCAGAGAATGTAGGACTGAGGGCCCTGGGTCATAGGGCCTATATTCTGCATCATTTATCTTCTTAGTGACTTTGGGTAGATTTCTTACCTCCTTATACCTCAGTTTCCTCTTCTGTAAAATGGATATAATAACAGTAACTGTCTGGTAAGATTCAAAGGAAGAATTGCCTTAGTTATACTCATAAAGTATACAGAATAGTGTCTGGTTCATAGAAAATGCTCAAACATAATTCTTAAGGAGTTAAATTTCCTGAGTGTGTAGAAGTTCATCAAAGAAAATATTTGCTTCAGGAGAGTTAGAAATTTGTGATTAGGGCTTCTGTATTAGTCCGTTCTCCCACGGCTATAAAGAAACACCTGGGACTGGGTAATTTATAAGGAAAGAGGTTTAATTGGCTCACAGTTCTGCAGGCTGTACAGGAAACATAGTGGCTTCTGTTTCTGGGGAGGCCTCAGAAAGCTTACAATCATGGCAGAAGGCAAAGGGGGAGCAAGGCGTCTCACATATCAGGAGCAGGAGCAAGAGAGAGGGAGCGGGATGGTGCTGCACACTTTTCAACAACCGGATCTTATGAGAACTCACTCATTGTCACATGGACAGTACCAAGAAGATGCTGCTAAACCATTCATGAAAAATCTGCCCCATGATCTAATCACCTCCTACCAGCCCCCACCTCCAACATTAGGGATTACAATTTGGTGAGGACAAAGACCCAAACCAAATCAGCTTCAAGCTGGGCTCTCATAATTATAAAGTAATTAGAATAATAGCCATCATGTGTTGTGTGCTTAATAGGTATTCTATGGCATGCTAACCTCAAAACAACCTTGGGAAGAAGGTACTACTGTCCCCATTTTATACATGAGTATGTTGAGGCACAGGGAGGTTAAATCATAGTTTCACATTAACAAATACACAGAAGACAGGTTTTAAATCAGGCATTGGCCTTCTGAGTCCTTGTGCTGAGCCACTTTGCCATGATGATTTTCTAGTTTGCAGTTTTAAAATGAGAGTCAAGTTGGATGCAGTGGCTCATGCCTGTAATCCCCAGTGGTTTGGGAGGCCAATGTGGGAAGATTACTTGAGTCCAGGAGTTAGAAACCAGCCTGAGCAACAGCACAATCCAGCCTTTAAAATTACAAAATATTTTAAAAATTAGCTGGGTGTGGTGATGGTCACTGCCATAGTGATGATTAGTTGGGCCCAGAGTTCAAGGCTGCAATGAGCTACATAGTGCCACTGCACTCCAGCCTGGGAAACAGAGCAAGACCCTGTCTCTAAAATAAATAGATACATAAATAAACAAACCAATAAAATCAGAGTGAGCTGGCAGGGTCCTACATCAGTCTTGGTTTAATGGGGCTATTTGAAAAGAAATAAACAAAAATAGTACAAAGGAATGAATAAATGCTCCAATGACATATTCTTGTTGGTTTCTATCACTTCGGGCTTCTTTCAATTGATTGATCGTAACTCCATTCCCTTGGGAAAAATCAGGAAGAGTTTACATGGAACTACAGGTCACTCCTTTGGGCCAAATGTTTAAGAAATAATCAATGGAGTTTTCTTCCTTCTTTGTTTTTCATCTTCTCTTAAAATTTTAAACTAAGCAAAAGATGTCATCTAAGTTTTCAGGCTGATGTCTTCAAAATAAAATATTTTAAGAGGAAAAACCCCAGAAACGTGTCAGAATTATGCATAATTTTAGAAAGGAAGCAGTAGGGTGCAGTGTTAGAACTAAAGATTTTAGAAGCCCAGAATGTTAAGCCTGTATGAGACTTTAAAGATCATCTGGTAATGAAAGAGTTAAGGTAAAGGACCTGCTCTTGAAACTTGTGACCTTGGGTAAGTTATTTAACTTATCTGAACACCAGATTCCTGTCTCTTAAGTGGGGATAATAACAATACTTGCCACGAAGGTTATGACATGAAGAGTAAATGCGTTCATTCATGAAAACTGATTCCTACGATGCCTGGCAGTCAGTGTGCAAAGTTACTTACCTGAGGTCATCTACGTAGTTAATGTCAGAAAACTGAATTTTCACTCCTAATCCTGTTTTCCAGGCAAGTATTTTTTTTAAATGGCAGATTATTATGAACATTCTCAACATAATTGATATTTGAGTTTCATTGTGTGTATTTGCTTCTAGTAACTAGATCGATTCATGTTTGTTTTCTATTCTTTTTCTCTTCTGATATTATGATATTAATTCTTTATATAGACAGCCTTTTCATAAATTCCTGAGCAATAATATTAGTCCTAGGCTAAAGCCAGACAGCTGAATTTATGGTGTGTATCCTTTAAAAATTATTGTTATCTCAAACAACTTTACAGGAAAGAAAAAACATCAATTGATGTTAAATCTCAAATATGTGTTTGTTTTTAGCTGAAAATTCCAAACAGAATTACCCAAGTATTGAAAATCTTCAGAAAGAGCTGTAAGTTGATGGATATCTCAGTTACGCTGATTTGATCTTTACCCACTATATGAATGTCTCAAATTATCACGTTTCCCCCCAAATATGTATACATATTATGTATGAATAAAAATAATTAGAAAAGAAAAAAGAAATAGCTTTAGTTATTATTAGTTAGCATTAGACAGTGGCAACAAGGCAAGAAATTTAAATATGATCTAATTGCAAGACTTAACATCTAGAGACCTTTTATTTTCTGAAATTAAACCAAGATATAAAGACATAGAATCAAGTTATCTGGAACGTGCAGAGTCCGAAATGGAGGGCATCTTGTCTCTAGTTCAGTTTATATTTTTAGGCAGTGGTTAATCAGTGAAATTTTGTCATGGGTTGGGGAGATCTCACCATTTCTCTTATCATTTTCTTCTAGCCATGCTTCACCGAGGGGTTTAGGGGGGAGATTCACAGTGGAGGGAATAAGAATTAGGACCTAACTGTATTCTGAGAAAAAGTATGTAATTCGAAGAGGTCATCAGGAAATCATTTCCCAAGGAGGGCACTTGTCTTTGAAATCCTTTCTCACTCCTGATCTAACAAAGCCCTAGTTCATTGAACCTCAAAGGATGATCTTAAGCAGCTGGTTTGGGCTGGCCAGCTTTGATGGCTGGGGCATTTGAATGCAGGGGTTGGGGGTATCCAGGGGTGGGGGCGGGGGGGTGGTTAAAATAGTTTATGTCCATTTAATTGTTTGTATTATCTGTTCAGGATTCCTCTTAAGGAAAAATGGGATTCATCCTGTGGGAAATGAACATCTCATAATGAGTATTGTGGAGACTTAGACAAAATAAAGTCACTTTTAAGAGCCCAATTTGATGTTCTGGTAAATTAGTTCATCTAATCACTTGGTGCTTCTGTGATGGATTTAGTGTGCAAGGGATATCTGCACTTTCACATCACTGTCCCTTTAAGTTCCTGCAATCTGGAAGGCCCCTCCACAGATTCCTGCACTTTCTTCAAAGATTCCCCAATAACCTTCCCAAATCACTTACCTTCAAAATTCAAAGGACAAGATTTTACATTCCTTTGATGTCCTGGGAGAAGGGCAGAAGGACTAGTGTTCTCTGGACTTGCCTTCATCTAGGAGAAGATCGTTTAAAGTAAATCATAGGATGGAATTTGATAACTTTAGCTTTGTCCTCAAGAAGAAGGATTAATTTTCTTCCCTAATATATTCCTCCTTGTCTGGGCTGAAGCATTGCTGCATTTGATCTCACTAGGTTCCTCTATTAGAATATAAGTTCCATGAGGACAAAGATTTGTCTAGTTACGACTATATCCTGAGTGCCTAAGACAGTATCCAGCACATGGTGGGTTCTTATTCATTTAAATGAATAAATGAATGACCCAATGTGTCAGTAAGGTAACCTGGGTTGTGCTGCAGTAAACACAACCTTTAAATCTTAGTGGTCTATCTCTTATGCACTGAGGTCAGCTGGGAGCTCTGCTCCATACCTCCTCCCATTGGAACCTAGGCTGACAAAAAAGCTGCCATCTTGAATTTGCTTATCACTGGATAGAGGAAAAGAGAGCTGTAGGTTTTTGAATCAGCAATAGAAAGTTCTGGCCTGGAAGTCATATATGATCATTTAACTTACAATTCATTGGACAGAACTAGTCACAAGGTCCCTGCCAAATCATGTGGAAGTATGTTTGCAATCTGACTATATTCCAAAACTATTGATAGCAATAATGCCTACTACATTTAAGGAAGGCTGTAACCTAATTTTTTAAGGGAACTTGGTCATTATTAGAATTTTATTGAGGCCATGAGACAGCTCCATTTCCCAGAATTACTTTTAGAGTTGTAAACTGATCGCTTTGAATCATGTGTCTTAGTCAGTCTGGGCTGCTGTTAACAAATTACGATAGATTGTTGGCTTAAACAATAGAAATTTATGTCTCACAGTTCTGGACGCTGGAAAGTTCGAGATTGTGGTGCCATCATGGGTAGGTTCGGATGAGATGCCTCTTCCTGGTTTGCTGATGGCTGTCTTCTTGCTCTGTCTTCACATGGCCAGAGAGCAGAGAGAGGAAGCAAGCTGCCTTGTGTCTCTTCTTAGAAGCACAATAATCACATCACAAGGGCTCCATCCTCATGACCTTCTCCTAAAGACCCTACCTTCTAATACCATTCTACTGGGGGTTAGGGTTTCAACATATGAATTTCGGGAGAACACAAACACGAAGTCCATAATACCATGCATTCTTACAAAAGCAATATCACCCCAAGAGAATGAAAACTGGCTCTTGGAGGATGAGAAAATTCAGATCTTATGACGGTTTGTGGACCTACAAAGGTTCACACTACATAAACAGACATATAATATATGCTTGGTATTTACATATCATGGTGGAGACAATTAGGAAAAAATGTGCAGAGGTTGCAGTCAGCCAAGATCACGCCACTGCACTCCAGCCTGGGCAACAGAGCGAGACTCTGTCTCAGTAAAAAAAGTAAAAATAAAAATAAATGAAAAAGCATTTTTAGGGAACATTAATGAAAAAAAGGTTGAGGAAAACTGTTTTAAAACAATGAGAAGTCAGCTTCTATCTGAACTTCTTGTTGCTGGTGATTTTCAGCAGGAGTGGTGACTCCCTGGGGCTTGTGAATTATTTCTGCTGGTGTGAAGAGATATATTTTGAAAGTTGCTGAGAGGGTACATTTTAAGCATTTTTACCATAAAAAGTGAGGTAATATGTATGTTAATTAGGGTCCATTGAGCCATCCCACAATCCATACATATTTCAAGACATCATATTATTCAAGATGAATACTTACAATTTTTATTTGCCAATTTATAAAAGCTTAAAATACTTACATACTTTATTTAATCCTTACAACATGGCCTCCACTTCAGGCCATGTTCATGAAGTGATTTCATGCATGGTTTCAGGATGAAACTGTTTTACCTCAGATCATCAGACATTAGATTCTCGGCATCTGCTATTCTCTAAAACATTCTGATACCAGCGGGTTGAGGAGGCCTATAAGTAGAATATTACTGATATTCTAGCAGTAGTACTTTCAAGGCAAGAAAAACTTCTCCCCCACAGCCCACCATTTATGATAACCAGTTCCAACAGATGGGTTCTGTGCTAAATAATGGACTGACTAGTATTTTTGTTCTGATATTTTGATCATTTGAGTTTGGAAATTTCACTCTCAGACTCAGGTTGGCTTATTAAATATTTGTTGACTTCCAGAGAAAACCCTTATTTTTACGTGAAAATAAATAAGCAAAATATCCTTTTCTTATGTTTTTAGTAAACTTGAGTTAGAATTGTTGCTCCCTGTATTTGAATTGCAGATTGAGCATTTATTAACTGAGAGACTTTCTTTGAGTTATTTAATTCCTTTGTGCCTTGGTTCCCTTATATGCTAAACAGGGATAATAATAGTTCCTACTTCATATGGTTGTTGTAAGGATTAAATAAAGTATGTAAGCATTTTAAGCTTTTATAAATTGGCAAATAAAAATTGTAAGTATTCATCTTGAATGACATGATGTCTTGAAATATGTATGGATTGTGGGATGGCTCAATGGACCCTAATTAACATACCTCACTTTTTGTGGTAAAAATGCTTAAAATCTACCTTCTCAGCAATTTTCAAAATATAATACATTGTTATGAGCTTTAGTCACCATGTTGTACAGTAGATCTCTTGAACTTATTCCTTCTATCTAACTGAAATTTTGCATCCTTTGACCAATATGTCCCCAATGCCCCTACCCCAGTGCCTCTGGTAACAACCATTCTATTCCCTACTTTCAGAAGTTCAACTTTTTTGAATTCTACATATAAGTGAGATCATGTGGTATTTGTCTTTCTGTGCCTGGTTAACTTCACTTAACATAATGTCCTCCAGTTTCATCCATGTTGTCACAGAAAGATTTACTTCTTTTTCAAGGTTGAATAATATTCCATTATATATATGTACCATATATTTTTAATCCATTCATCCATTGATGAACTCTTAGGTTGATTTTGTGTCTTGGCTATTGTGAATAATGTGGCAGTGACCATGGGAGTGCTTTGACATACTATTTCATTTCCTTTAGATACATACCCAGAAGTGAAATTGCTGGATCATTTTTAATTTTTTGAGAAACCTCCATACTATTTTCCATAATGGCTGTACTAATTTACATTTCTACTAAGAGTAACTGAGGGTTCCCTTTTCTCTACATCCTGGTCAACATTTGTTTTCCTTTGACTTTTTTGTAGTGGTCATTCTAACAGGGTGAAACATCTCATTGTGGTTTTAATTTGCATTTAACTGATGATTAGTGAGGTTGAGCATTCTTAGTATGCCTGTTTGCCATTTATACATATTCTTTTGAGAAAGAATGTCCTTTGCTCAATTTTGAATCAGGTTATTTATTTTCTTGCTATTAAATTGTTTGTTCCTTATATATTTGGGTTATTCATCCCTTATAGCAGCAGTCTGCAATATTTTTGGCCTACTTGTTTCATGGAAGACAGTTTTTCCATGAACTGGGGTACAGGGGCATGGTTTCAGGATAAAACTGTTTTACCCCAGGTCATCAGACAGTAGATTCTCATAAGGAATGCACAACCTAGATCCCTCGCATGTGCAGTTCACAATAGGATTTGTGCTCCTATGAGAATCTAATGCCACTGCTGATTTGACAGGAGGTGGAGCTCAAGTGATAATATTCGCTCACCCACTGTTCACCTCCTGCTGTGCAGCCTGGTTCCTAACAGGCCACAGACCCGTACCAGTCTCCAGGGCTTGGGGACCCCTGCCTTTACAAGATGTAGGATTTGCAAATATTTTATCCCATTCCATAAATTATCTTTGCATTCTGTTGATTGTTTATCTTACTGTGCAGAAGTTTTTAGTTTGATACACTCTTATTAGTCTATTTTTGCTTTTGTTGTCTGTGCTTTTGGGGTTGTATCCAAAAAATCATTGTCTGAACTAATGTCATAAAGCTTTCCCCCTATGTTTTCTTCTGGTAGTTTTATAGTTTCAGGCCTATGTTTTAGTCTTTAATACATTTTGAGTTAACTTTTTTATATGATATGGAATAAGAGCCTAATTTTATTCTTCTGTATGTGAATATCCTTTATTTCCAACATTATTTGTCAAAGAAGCTGTCCTTTTCCCTTTGTGTTTTCTTGGCACTTTTGTCAAAAACCAGTTCATGAGTTTATTTCTGGCCTTTATTCTGCTCCATTGGTCCATGTATCTGTTTTTATGCCAGTACCATGCTCTTTTGCTTGCTATAGCTTCATAGTATATTTTGAAGTCAGGTACTGTGATGCCTCCAGCTTTATTCTTTTTGATCAAGATTGCTGTGTCTTCTTGGGATCTTTTGTGGTTCCAGACAAATTTTAGAAATGTTTTTCTATTTCTATGAAAACATCATTGGAATTTTGGCTGCATTGAATATATTCAACTTTTCACCATTGAGTATGATGTTAGCTACAAGTTTGTTGTCTGTGGCCTTTATTGTACTTCTGTACCTAATTTGGTAAGAATTTTTATCATGAAAGATATTAAATTTTGTCAAATGCTTTTTCTGTATCTATTCAGATTATCATATGGTTTTTGTCCTTTATTCTATTAATATGGTGTATACCACATTTATAGGTCTGTGTATGTTGAATCATCCTTGCGCCCCTGGGAAACATTCAACTTGATTATGGTGAATGGTCCTTTTAATGTGCTGTGGATTTCAGTTTACTATTATCTATATTCATCAGGGACATAGACCTGTATTTTTTTCTTGTAGTGTCCTCATCTGGTTTTGGTATCAGGGTAATGTTGGCCTTGTAAAATGAGGTTGGACATATTCCTTTTTCAAATTTTTGGAAGAATTTTTAGAAGGATTGGTATTCATTCTTCTCTAAAAGTTTCGTGGAATGCAAGAGTGAAGCCATCAAGTACTAGGCTTTTCTTTGATGGAAAACTTCTTATTACTGATTCAGTCTTCTTACTCATTATTGATCTGTTCAGATTTTCTTCTATTTCCTCATTATTAATTTTTGGTAGGTTGCATATATCCAGGAATTTATTCATTTTTCTCTAGATTATTCAATTTGTCAATGTATAATTATTCATGATAGTCTCATGATCCTTTGCATTTCTGTGATATTCGTTGTAACGTCTCCTCTTTGATCTCTGATTTTACTGGAGTTCTCTAATTTTTGTTAATCTAGCTAAAGGTTTACCAATTTTGTTTATCTTTCAGAAAACCAACTCTTAATCTTATTGATCTTTCCTATTGCTTTTCTAGTCCCTATTATTTATTTCTACTCTGATCTTATTATTTCCTTCTTTCTACTTACTTTGGGCTTAGTTTGTTCTTCTTTTTCTAGTTTCTTGAGGTATACCATTAGGTTTTTTGGGGGGACTTTCTTCTGTGTTGATGTGGGGATTTATTGCTATAAACTTTGCTCTTAGAATTGCTTATGCTGATCCCGTAAGTTTTGGCATGTTGTGTTTCCATTTTCATTTGTCTCAAGATATTCTTTTAATTTCCCTTTTAATTTATTCTTCAACTCATGGGTTGTTCAGAAGCATGTTGTTTAATATCCACATAGTTGTAGATTTTCTGAAGTTCCTCCTGTTGTTGATTTCTAGTTTCATACCATGGTGGTCAAAAAGGTACTTGTTATAATTTCGATCATCTTACATTTGTTAAGATTTGTTTTGTGGACTAACATATGATCTATCCTGGAGAATGTTTCATGTGCATTTGAGAAGAGTGTGTATTCTGTCTCTGTTAAATGGAATGTCATGTATCTGACTGTAAGGTTTATTTGGTCTGAAATATAGTTCAAGTCCAATATTTCATTATTAATATTTTGTCTGCATGATCTGCCAATTGCTGAAAGTGAGGTATTGAAGTCTTCTACTACTATTGTATTACAATCTGCTCTCCTTTCATGTCTATTAATATTTGCTTTATGTGTTCAGGTTCTCCTATGTTGGGTACGTATGTATTTACAATTATTATATCCTCTTGATAAATTAGCCCCTTGATATAGTCCAAAATTAATCTCCAGTGTTAGAGGTGGGGCCCAGTGAGATATATTTGGTACATGGAGGCAGATCCCTTATGAATGGTTTGGTGCAGTCCTTGTAGTAAAAAGTGAGTTCTTGCTCTATTAGTTCATATAAGAGCTGGTTGTTAAAAAGAGCATGGCACCTCCCCCTTCTCTCTTGCTCCCTCCCTTGCTATGTGACACACTTGCTCCCCTCTGCCTTCTGCCATGATTAAAATTTCTTGAGGCCCTCAACAGAAGCCTTCCTTTATTGGTGCCATGCCTCTTGGGCAGCCCATAGAGCCAAATAAACCTCTTTTCTTTATAAATTACTCAATCTCAGTTATTCTTTTTTAGCAATGCAAAACAGACTAATACACCCCTTTATCACTATATAATGACCTTCTTTGTTTCCTTTTGTGGTTTAAATATCTCATATAATAATTATTATCTAAGTGTTTTTAATAGTATCTGGAGTATAGTAAGTCCCACACAAATATTAATTACTGATATCCTTTGTTGCGTTATCCGCATTTTAATCATTATTCTTCATACATGGTCCTCAGTCTTTTTTCTTGTTATAAAATGAAGGATACAAGGTTGTTTTTTAATGCCATTTTTGAATAGTCATGCACCTCAGCTTTGACCATATTAGTCTTCACGGTAGACACTGTAGGGTTCCTGGACACAGCCTCAGTCACAATTTGCTTTTCCCTGGAAGCTTTCGGAGACTGGATTAGGAATGCATGTGCGACTCAATAATCTCTAACTGGAAGTTGCTGGATGGGACTTCAGGGAAAGTTTGATTGAAAAAACTCTACCCAGAAAGTATGATTCTTTGACACTTAGTTCTTTCTGCCTTTTTCTTCTTACCACCTGGAATGCAGATGGATTTGATTGCAGTTGGTGTGACAGCCATCTTATGACTGTGACGAAACAACCATGATACCATCACTTTAAATACAATGAAGCAAATGATAGAAAGAGGTTAAATCCCTGGCAGAATCTTTGGACAACCACATCAGTCTGGACAAATTTCCTCCTGACTTTTTGATATGTGAAAGAAGAAAATGTTTATGTGTTGAAGCCATAGTTTTCCATTTGTTTCAGGAGAAAGCATTATTAGTTAATGTACTGTTTTTACCTATATGGAAATGTGTAAAATGTGAATGCTTTAAAAAATAAATGGAAAATGGACACACACACACACTACTGGTAAGAGGCATATTTCCAAGACATACTAGGAGTGAAAAGTTTTTAAGTTTCTTTCTTTCTGAATTATAAATGTAAGGGTTATTTCATATGATAATGGATAAATAACTATTTGTTCTTGAACTATCAAGAAAAGGGCTTCCTGTTTGATCATCTCTGCTTAATTAAGGTTTTTTTGGTGAAATTAAGTACTACTTAAACTTCACAGAAATTATATTTTTACATTGTTATTTAAAGGAACAGATGTTCATAGCTAGCATTTATTTACATTTATGTGCTTGACATCATGCTAAACGTGCAGTCTCTATGTATCTATATACATGCATACCCTCAGTTAATCGGTTAGTCTTATATCAGTCTTAAGAGACAGGTACTGGGTTTTTTTCAGTATATGTAAGAATATTCAAGGCTTAAAAAGACAATTTACCTAATGTTAAATGAAGATTATTGATGGAAAGCTACAGAAATTAACTTGGCTGATTTAAGCAAAAAACAGATATGTATTTAGAGGATATTACATAACATGCAAAATTGTTGGGGGGCAGGAGTACCAAGATCATGAGTTATTTAGCCAGCATCAAGGTCCATTAATGCCACTAACACCCCGGCCACTGATACTGGACTTAGGATATTTCCACTGGCACCACTGGACTGCAGCCACAGGAACTTGATCTTGCTTGACCTAAAGGAGATTCTACAGGGTCCCTATTTCTTAGTGTCAGTAGCTCCTAATTTACAAATTTGCCTGGCTTCATTTATTTGGTAGATCCTAGACCTCCTGCTTAAAGTTCAGCTGTAAAGGAGGTTGGAGAAATGAAATTTGCTTTCCAAAGTGGGAGGTGAGCCATACCTCCTATGAAGACTCATACAAAGAAGGGTATTTTCCAAACATTGGAAGGAATTTCAAATATTAGCCAGCCAAAAAGAATGATTCTGCACAGCTAAGTCAAAATTCAAACCCAGGTTTCTCTAACAGCAAAATCCAGACTTTTAACCACCATCCTGAAAGGCTCATAATTTGTAGTAAGAAATCCGGCTTCCAAATTTTTATGACAACAGAGCTCCCAACTGATTCCAGGGGGATAACAACACTGTTATATGTATTTCTAAGTCATTCTCCTCCTTCCTTCTCTTTAGGGGTTTTGTCAAGGGTCTGGTGGCATTCCCACTAGGTGAATTGACCAAGAGGTGACATTATTTTCTTTGACAACTGTGCTGACAGTTTTATACGTTGAAATAAAAAAGTTGTATTATCTATTGAGAAGCACACATTCCTATATGGACAATGTGATGGTGTGGAGTGAGTTTTGGAATTGGAATCATTAGAAAAGGCCCTTTACCTCCCCTTCCTCACCTGACATGTTTCCACTAAAATGGTGCATCTCAGCTGAACTGTTCAGCTATTCTCTGCCCGTGCTCACTCTGAGAGCCCCTCATCCCTTGAGCAGGATTGGCAAATTTGGGTGATGAGAACGTAGGCCATTTCTTCTTACTAATGGGTGCAGTCTCCCCTATTTCTTATTTGCGTTGCCTCTAACTCTTATTTCCTGTCTCCATGTGGAAACACTGATGCCTGGGAAATGTTACCATCCTCTTTTAGCTGCTCTGCTCTGGGGTCAGCTGGGAGGTGAGGTGGACTTATGACTGGCTGGACATGTAAGCTTAGTGGCTAACTGGAGACCCATACCTTGTTACAGGAGTCTCCAGGTCTTGATCTAGAGAGATAGAGAGAAGAGTCTCATTTTGTGTTCCCCAATGGAGACTATTTCCACTTTATTGGGTCATGGATAAACTCAACATTTTGGTTCTCAGTTGGCTATTATACATGAATTAGTCTTAGGCTCTGAGGAAATTTCAGAGTCAGGACCCCTGGATTCAAATATATCTAAATACATTTGGCAAAGTAGTTAACTCTCCTGAGTCTCAGTTTCCTCAGCTATAAAGTGGGAATAATGTCATCTGCTTCGCATGTATATAACCACAGTAAGGGCTAAAAGAGATTTCATGTATTAAATTGTTACATGACCAGGCCTAGGGTAGGATTCAAACCACATGAGCTAAAAGGAATTTTAGAAACTACAGGGACTATTTACCTTTTAAAAGAATAACAGCTAGTCGAAACTGGTCTAAGAGAAAATCAGTCTAAGTTCTAATGTAGTAGCACTTAGAAAAAAATGTTTATTGAATTCCTGTCATTTTCTCCTTTAAAAGTAACTATTATTTATTGAGGACTTACTTTAGGCCAAACACTTTACCAGTATTATCTTATGTAACCCTAACAAGAAACCTTTGAATTCAGTTCTATTATAAGCAGTCCCATTTTGCAGATGATAAAACTGAAGCTTAAAGATGTTAAGTAGTACAGTGGTGGGCCTGGTGGTAGAGGTTGGGGCTGTCTGGATCCAGGATCAATACTCATAACTACATACTGTCCTGAGGGCACAAAGGAAAATTTGGCTCAGTCTCTCCCATCTCATAATTGCACACCCCCAAATGGTGGAATGTGAATGAGAGAAGTCAACTTTCCCTGTGAGCTGTAGATCAGAATTCAAGCCCAAGTCTGTTAGCTGTAACACCTGCAATCGGAGATTCTAAGCAATATCACCTTTTGTCCTGGGTTCTGTGTGACTTGTCTGCACAGATGGATGTGTTCCAAATTCTGGCACTGAGGTCCATAAGAGAACAGTGAGATGTGGCACTAACTGCTCAGGCCATCTGGATACCCTGTCAGGACTCCTTGGTTTGTTTACTCATCTCAGTTGGCTACATAAGTGGTAAGGAAAGTGGTCAGGGGCCTGGTTTCATTTGGAGAGCTCTGGGCTGTTATCTTGCTAGGTTTTCCCCTTCTTCTGAATGTGATACCTATTCAGGGACAAAGTTCTGTTGAATAAGCAAGCTGTGTTTGAAGGCAGCCATCCAGGTCCAGAACAGTCCATCTATTCAGAATCTGATCTCTTGACAATGGGGGCTCTCAGGGTTATTGTTATGATAATATGGTCTAACTCTTTCTTCCCAGAGCCAGGTAGGTTCCCATGAAAAGAGTGGTGTTGGCATTGGATATTGTTTCTAGTAGCAGTTTTCCTGGTATGGGCGACAGGGACTGAGCGGTAAGATTGACTCTTACTAAATGGGTCCTGGCAAGGGCTGAAGGTGGGGAATGGGTGCAGTGAGGTAAGCACAGGCCTGCTGGGGACCCTGCACAACCACGATGGCCACGCACAGTGGTCCTGGAAGGAAGGATCTGTAGGGCTAGGAAGAAACTGTGTCGTGTGTGTGTGTGTATGATGGAGGAGTCTCATCAGACCTAAAATAGAGCCTAGACCTTAGTTCATGTGATAAAAGAGTTAAGCTCCCTTAAGCCTTGTCTCCCTTTTTTTTATTCCTTAAGTTCTGACTTCAGACTTTTCGGTGTCTTAGGATCTGAGTTCATTACATTGGTAATGAACTTAATTAATGAATGTAATTACCAATGTAATGCCAATATCCCCGATTCACAGTCATTCATTCATTAATTAAAAATTATTGATCAAGTGCTTCTCAATTATTAGGCAGTCTGCTAGGTGTTTCAGGGCAAGACTACCATGTACAACCTGCACAACTATCCATGGCCATCCTTCTTTAGAAAACAGTAGATAAAAACATGATGTAGTCCCTGCTGCAAGAGACTTAGTGTCCAGGGCCCAGAGAGGAATTGAATGGGCAGGTGGGAGAAGTGAAAGATTTCTTTGAGCTGGAAGGTTGTGACATTTGAATTGCATGTCAGGATGAAGGTTGGATCAAGAAACATGAAAATACGAATAAGGTTGAGAGAGAGAATATTGAGACAAGTTGTAAAGGGGCAGGAAATGCCTGGCTATGTGTATAGAATGATGAGGAGTATAGTTTGAGGCAAAGGGTGTGTGAAGAAAAGCAGTAGGAAATAAGGTTGGTGACAGATTGAGACCTTGAATTCCAGGTTAAGGAGTCTGTGTTTGACTGTGAAATCATGTGGATAGGTAATGTGAACAGAGTGTGTTTCAAGTAAATTAATCTGGTTGGAACATCAGTAAGGAAAGAGACTGGGGTCAGGGAGACAGGGTAAATATATGTCATTTAACAGTTCTTTATGCTCTGACTCAAGCTGTCAATTTTGTGTATTTTCATATAACAGCAGTGCCTCTTAAAGCAAACTGTTCAGAGGTGAACTAGGATTATTATTAGGCAATTATATATACAAATTAAAACAAGAACATGTTTGTGTGACTTGGCTCATTCACCTATGAGTGAATTTACATATAACTGACATTTCATATATCCCATCTTTTTTTTTTTTAAGAAAGAATTATGTAAGAAATAACATTTCTGTGTTTGAAGAATTCCTAGCAACGCTGTTGTAGACAGCTTGGTCAGAGATGGGAATGCTCTAGTACTACTCCTTAGCTTTTGTATCCACCTATTTGGGCCAAGTGTGGAAATTCCTTCCAACCTTACTGCCATTTCCTTGCATGTGAAGTAAGCTTCACTAATGGGACATTCCTGGATCTTGTCTCATTTCTTGCCTCTTCTGATGCAAGTAGAGTAAATAATCTAATTGGTGAGTTTGAGAAAAGAAGGGGGTATGCATAGCTCAGCCACTCACTCTTGGGTGTGAGCTGCCTGCAGGAACCATGTGTCCTGCTCTGTGTCTACAGGCCATAAGGTTTTTTAGGGTAAGATTTCACATGTGGAGACCTATAGTACTCATGCTGCTTGTCATTGCATGAGAAAATTGGTCTAATTCTAGGTTTTGGTATTAGGAAGCCTATTTGCTTAGTGTTTCAGGAAAAATTCTCAAATATAACCATAAAGGTGATGTTTTGATTTCTCTTCTGCTTTACTTGGTGGTCTTATTTCTTGATTGACTCAGAACTTGGGCAGGGGAAGAAGTGTGCTCCTTTTCAGGCCTCTGAAACTTTAGCAACACAGTGTGGCTGGAGGAGGTATTTGTGTTTTCACAGAAAGTAAGATGGTATTCATGTTTTGTACAAAAGAGAATTTGTTTCTGGCTGCAACTCCAAGGAGAAAGGTACTCTTTCTTCCAGATAAGGTCTAAAATGCACATTCCAGCCCAATATCCCCATGGAAAATGTCAGTTCCCAGGAGTGAACAGAATTATCAAAGAGAACTCAGATGTAGAGTGCAGCTGGGAAAGACAGGACTGCAGCCTCACACAGCCCCTCTCCTTAATAGAGAAAGCTGCAGGGAGCATGTTGCAGAGGAAAGCAACATCTTCTGCAGGAATCCATTAACAGCAAAAATGGTACTTCAAGCAATTCACAAGCAAAGATTAACTCATCTCAGTAAATAGCGTTAAGAACTGTGGTAGGCTGAATAATGATCTCCCAATGATGTCCACATCTCAATCCCCAGAACCTGTGAATGTGTCACCTCACATAGCAAAGGGACTTTGCAGATATGTTTAAGTTAAGGACATTAAGACAAGTAGGTTTCCCTGAATTATCCAGGTGGCCCAATGTATCACAAGGGTCCTTACAAGAGGGAGGGAAGAGAGTCAGAAGAATCACTTCTGTGATTCTTCACAGAAGTTGTGATGACGAAAGCAGAGGTTAGGAACTCAGGAGAGAGATTTGAAGATGTTGTACTCCTGGCTTTGAAGATGGGGGAAAGAGCCACCAGCCAAGGAATGTAGGAGGATTCTAGAAGCTGGAAAGGCAAGTAGATTCTGCCTGAGAACTTCCAGAAGGAACCAGCCCTGCTGACACCTTGATTGTAGCCCAGTGACCTGATTTTGAAGTTATTACAGGACTGCATGAAAATAAATTTGTTATATGTTAAACCACTAAGTTTGTGGCAATTCATTATGGCATCCAATGGGAAACTATTAAATACTACAAGGACCCTAAAATAAAAATTAAACATTACAGCAAGGATGCCTGGAAGAAGTGGATCCAATTCTGGAAAACTGGCCTCTTAGCCTCACTGCCTAAGACCTCTCACCACCCCATTAATAAGAAATAACTGAACACTAATATGAGAACATTTATAGTGCATACATTTGTATATTTCACTGTATAAGGGTTTGTATTGCTGATTATAAGCTTAGACATTCTCAATAAATTCTTTCTTCCAAAATTCCTAGCTAAATAAACTTTTAGGTATTGCTTTCTATATTTTTTAAACCTAAGTAGACTTGTACTTTTGATTAGAATCAGAGTTCTGGTATTAAGAAGGGGCTATGGGTAAAAATCCCTTCAAGATAGAATTCTGCCTTGAAGAAGCCCATTTATTTCTAGGAGTGGGGTTTGTTACCATATAATAATTGGCCTGGTGAGTTATTCAAATCTCTGTTTAAAAGTCAATTATTAAAATTCTCTGTTTGATATTCTCTCAGGTTCCCCATTACCCACAAGAGAAAACCCATATTTCTTATGCTAGGACAGTGGTGAAGAAAAATTCCCTTTGTGGGAAGAACTCTGAGCAGCATGTTTGATTGTCTATGATGCTTGAAGTGACAGAAGGCCAGAAGTATGGCTCCTATGTTGATTCATGGGCAGTTGGATGGTCAGGTACTTAGTGGGAACAGGATTGGAAAATTAGTGGCAAGAAAGTCTGGAGAAGAAGTACGTGGGTAGACTATTCAGAATTGGCACCGAAGGCGAAGATATTTATATTTTGTCTGAATGTCCACCACAGGTCATCCCTATAGAAGAGATGTTTAATAATTAGATGGACAGAATGTTGCACTCTCCAATAGATGTAATCACACTCTTTCCCTAGCCACATCAGTCCTTTTTCATTGGGACCATGAACAAAATGGTCATGGTGGCAGGAATAGGCTAAGAACATGGATGTCCCCTTATCAAGGCTAACCTAGATAGGACTACTGAGTCAATCTGCCATCAACAGAAACCAGCACTGAATTATTGATATGATCATTCACAGGGGAACCGGTGAACTACCTGATGACAGATTGACTGCATTTGACTTATTTCATCACGGAAAGGGCAGAGATTCACATTCACTGGAATATACACATATTCTAGAAATGGATTTGCCTTCTATACATACAATACTTCTCCTAGTATCATGATCCATGGATGAATGAAATGTCTTATCCATTGTCATGGTATTCTACACAGCATTGTATCTGATCAAGAATCTCATGCCACAACAAAAGATGTGCAGCAACGGATGCATGCCCATAAAATCAGCTAGTCTTACTACACAATTCCATTACCTAGAACTATCTGGCCGAATTGAAAGATGGTGGCCGATGAAGACTTGGTTATGACATCAGTTGGGAGACAATACCCTGCAAGGATGGGATTCTGTTTTACATGATGTGGTATATGCTTCAAATCAGACACCATTATATCTCCCCCACACTCAGCCTACATGGGTCTGGGAATTATAAAGTAGAAGTGGGAATGTTTCTGAAGTAGTTTCCTAAGGCTGCTATAACAATGTACCACAAACTGGGTGGCTTAAAACAACAGAAACTTCCTCTGTCATGTTGTTGGAATTCATAACTTGAAAATCAAGGGCCACATTCCCCCTGGGGGCTTTAGGGAAAAATCATTTGTCTTTGCCTCTTTCAGCTTTCTGATGCCTGTTAGCATTTTTTTTCTTTCTTTTCTTTGTCTTTTTTTTTTTTTTTAAGACAGGGTCTGGTTCAGTCCCCATCCTGTAGTGCAGTGGCATGACCTTGGCTCATTGCAGTCTCCATCTCCTGGGCTCAAGTGATCCTCTAACCTCAGCCTCCTGAGTAGCTGGGACCACAGATGTGCACCACCATGCCCAGCTAATTTTTGTATTTTTTGTACAGACTGAGTCTTGCCACGTTGCCCAGGCTGGTCTCAAACTATTGAGCTCACATGATCCACTCACCTCCACCTCCCAAAGTGCTGAGATTACAGGTGTGAGCCACTGCACCTGGCTGTTAGTATTTCTCGACTTGTGGATGCATCATTATAATCTCTGCCTCCATATCACATTGCCTTCTCCTCTTCCCTCTCTATTTCCTCTGCATGTCTTTAATAATGACACTTGTTAGTAAATTTAGGGCCCACTGAGATTTTCTCAAATAAGGTAATACCCACAGGTTCCAGGGATTAGAACAAAGCATATCTTTTTGAAAGCTACCATTCAATTCACTATAGCTACACACTGGAATCATGGGGCAACTTTGAAAAAAAAAAGAGAGAGATTCTTTGATTTTACCACAGGCATTTTGACTCATTGTTTTTAAAGATGAGGTCTAGGAGTCTGTATTAATTCCTCGGGTGATTCTGGTACAGTAGTCTACACACCTGCATTTAAGAACCACCTCTATAGCATGCACCAACACCAATCCTTGAATTTTACACTGCCAGTATCACCACTTGCTAGCTGCATTACCCTCGATAAATTATTTAACCATTTTGAGCCTCATTTTCATCTGTAAATTTGAGATAAAAGAAGTACTTTCTTCAGAGGGTTTTTGTGAAAATTAAATGCATGCCAAGTGCTTAGAACAGTGCCTGGCACATAGTAAGTATACTACTCAGTTAAGTGTTTGCTACAGTGATTATTATTACCATTGTCATTACCCAGTGATGTAAGAGCTGGTTCCTCTGCCAGGGGTTCCATCTCCCTGTATTTGGGGGCCTTTCCCTACCACTTCTCAGTATCAGGAGGCCAGAGTCCTCTCTCAACTCTAGCAGGAATAGTTGCTAGTCACCACAGGCTTTCTCCTTACTAACTTTCAATTCCTGCACCTGAGAATTTTGACCATCACAGAATGCCATTTTCAAATTAATTGTTTGTCTACTTTCTTTAGATAGGGTAGTCTGAGTTATAACTCACAGATTCAAGAAAGATATATATTGGTTTGATTTTCCAGGCTGCCACTAAATACTATGTACCTCACATACAATAAGTACATTATTTTTATGATGGCATTATAAGATGTTGTCTTGTGACTATATATAATAAGACTATTATAAAGTATGGCTATTCAGTAATAACCATTTATTGAGCTGTGTGTGTGTGTGTGTGCCAGATGTTATGTTAGATCAGAGGTTGATCAACTGTGACCTGTGGGTCAAATGTGTCCCATGGCCTGCTTTTGAAGATAAAGTATTATGGAAACACAGCCACTTCTATTTGCTTACATATTGGTTGCTTTTACACTATAACCACAGAGTTGAGTAGTTGTAGCTACTCATCTGGATCTTTACAGAAAGTGTATGCAGACCCCTTTGCTAGATGCTTAGGCTACACAGATGCAAAAAGATCATTGTGCCTGCTCTCAAAGAGTTTACAGACTAGGGTGAGGGATATAAAAGAAAACAAAAACCCAGTAGAGTGGAGACATTTTTCAACTAATTGTGTAAACCATGTGAATGAGATTACAAAGCAGGAAATGATTAGTTCTTTCTATGAAAGTTGCTAAAACGTCCCTGAATAAGAGATAAAATTTGAGTATCTTACTGTCTAAGATTTTTTTGCTCAGTGGACAGAAAAAGGTATCTCAGATGAGGATTCAGTATGAGCAAAGGAGGAAGGAAAGGAAGTAGAAAGTGTGGGAATCACTCATTAAGTTGCCCATTGTGGTATAGCATCTGTGTGTGGGGGGACAGAAGGAGTAATTGAGGCTAGTGGTGGGTGGGTCCTAGAATGAAATCAAAACAAAACTCTAATTCTGACACGGGAATCCCCTTTCCATCTTATTGTAGCCTTCATCAGAGCTACTGCAGCTGGCAGGCTGACTTACTCTTTTACGATGGATACAGTTATCTTTAGGCATGTAAGGATGAGGAGAATAGTGGGTGTGGAGTCGGTCATTGTGACATTAGCCTCCTAATTTATGTCTGTGCAAAGATGTTTTTGTGGTAACGTTATGTTTTATGATTGGGAAACTATGAAAACTCCTTCCCTGGAATTGCTTACCATTCATAACAGGAACCTTATTTTCCAAAGCACAGTGTGAACAACACAACAGAGAAAATTCAAAGATAAAGAAATGTCTTGAGGTCCCTTGCATAGTCATAAATAATGATGAGTAAATAAAATTTGGATACAAGATGGGAAAGCCAATCATTTTTGTAAAAAGAGATATTCCAAGGAGAGGTTTTTCCACTGGGAAAGCTGTGTAAATGGTCCCTCACTTTGGACATAAGAAATGCTCTCCTTTTCAGCATTCTTTTGTTCTTGAAATCTATCTTCTCGATTGC
The DNA here is from genome assembly GCF_002776525.5 of Piliocolobus tephrosceles. Lineage (NCBI taxonomy): Eukaryota > Metazoa > Chordata > Mammalia > Primates > Cercopithecidae > Piliocolobus > Piliocolobus tephrosceles. Next base: position 100,483,401 of record NC_045443.1, read on the forward strand.
CCCTTCCTTAAATTCTGGATTCAGATTGGGGATGGATTTGAGCTCCATAATGTTCTGTAGGGAGAAGAAAGGTAAAGTGGGAAGTACCTTGGGAAAAGTTGGGCAAAACTCTACTGGGGCTATAGAAACATAAACATAAATACTCCATAATGATTCACAAAGTTTTGGGATACTGTATTTGATCAGTTCTTCAGATTATTTCTAATTGTTACGAACTGATCTTGAATACAGTATCATTCTATTAATAAAGAATTGCAGAACTTGGTCTATGCCACTACCTGACTTTGTGGCTTTTGACAAGTTCCTTTATCTTTCTGGATATCAGTTTTTTATCTGTAAAATAAGGATGCTAGGAAAAGTGGTTTGGAAAGGTGGAAGTGCAGTGAATTTGAAGTTAAGAGTTTATGTTTCTCAAAACAACTCCAATTCAATTTCTTCTAATTAGCTGCTTATTTACTTCGTGATCTTGGACAAATGGCCCCTCTAAACCACAGTCCCTTATTGGGAGAATAATACATCGGAATTTTATGAAGCTACTGAGAACATTAAATTAAGTAAAGAAGAATTATAGACCACTCAAGAAAGATTTTATGTACCTAGTGTTTGCAAAAGAACAAGAAGACTTAGGGACATGCAGATGATGACTTCTAAAGGTGTTTAATCAATGTCTTTAATATATGCCAAAAGCCTTAAACACAGTGATAACTTTGACACAATAATCTCACTCTTGGAATTCTTTCTTAAGGAAATAATACGGTATTTATGATTATTCATGATAGCAAAAATTATAATCTGATTTTTTAAGTAATGATTAAGTTGCTTCTTTGTAGATCATGGAGTTATTAATTATTATGATTCTACAGCCCCTGGTGGAGTCTCACTCAACTTGTCTTTGAAATAACAATAAGAGCTTATAAAATGTGGGTAAATATCATGCCATTGATATGTGGCTTGTTTTTTCAAGGACAAAAATATAAACATTTGTCGTCTTGTGCCAGTAGTGGGTGCGGATCACAACACTGAACATAGCTATTGACACAATTCATTGCCAGAATCTGTGATAATTTTCCACATATTTTCTTGTCCATGGAGTTTGAATGAGAAAATCCATGAATGGCCTACCAATGCATCGCCCAAGAAGATTGAACAATCCTGGACTCCTGGGACAAGGTGGGATAATATTGTATTTCTCTCTCATTGTCTACTGTCTGGCTCAGTCACTGAAGAACTTTACTCATCAGAAACCCAGGTAGTCATGTTTCTACTAGGTAAGTGCTATATGGTGAGGAAGCCATAGAAGTTTTCCTTTCCATCCTGCTCCTGATCCATCTTTTACGATCATTTTGCAGGGCACTCTGTTTTTTGCTTCCAGACATGATTCTGCAGCCTGCTTCCAGAAAGCAGAGCAGGAGGTTGTTAGGTGGTGGCGATACTGGCGTGAGGGTGAGGTGGTTACCACTGTGCTTTTGCCTTCTAGGGGTAGAGTTCTCATGGGCAAAGTACTATAGAGAAGACAGCAACAAGTACACAGCCATTCTGATAATAGCACAAGCTGTGCAGCTTAGAGTTGCAGGGAACCACACGATGCAGGTAGGAAAGATTCCACAGTGGGCCAGAGAACCATCCTGAGGAAATGCCTGCTAGGCACGGGCAAGCAGCTGTGCAAATGAACTGCACTTTAGTTACGCTTTAAAGTGAAGATGATGGAAATGAAAGGCAGAGAACAGAGATCAAAATAAAAATAATTAAAACTGTCTTTGCCTAGAAATAGTCTTCCACACATCATTCCAAAGCCCAGTTAAATTCCAAAGAAACAAATAAAAATACATACTCCAAGACTGTGGACCATTTTTTAAAAAACACATGTGTAAATAAAAACTTGACAAGGATCACAACAATACAATTAATTACTCAGTGATTAGTTAGGAAATGGTTTGGCTACCTAAAACAGGAGGTCCAAATAGTGATGGCTTAAAAAAGGTAAGTTTTGTTTTTCTCACATGTAAAAGAAATCTGATGTTATGGTTTGGTTGTGTCCCCAGCCAAATCTCATTTTGAATTGTAGCTCCCATAATTCCCACGTATTGTGGGAAGGATCAGGTGGGAGATAATTGAATTATGGGGTCAGTTTCCCCCATACTTTTCTCTTGGTAGGGAATATGTCTCATGAGAGCTGATGGTTTTATAAGGGGAAACCCTTTTCACATGGTTCTCATTTATCTCCTTTGCTGCGATGTAACACTTGACTTTTTCCTTCCACCATGATTGGAGACCTCCCCAGCCACGTGTAACTGTGAGTCCATGAAACCTCTTTTTCTTTATAAAGTACCCAGTCTCCAGTATGTCTTTATCAGCAGTGTGAAAACGGACTAATATGTCTGGAGAGGCAATTCTGAGCTCCAAAGGCAGCTCTTGTGTCATTCACGGGAGCAACTTCCTTCTAGCTTTCCCCTCTGACATCCTCAAGGTGATTCTCTCAAGATGGCTGCCAAGACTCCAGCCACTGTGTCCAGGCAGGAAGACAAGAAGAGGCAAAAGGAACACATGCTCAAACGTGATTCTCTCCCTGTTAAGGGCCTTTCTGAGAAGCCTGCATTTGGTAACTTCCACCTAAAATTAATTCATTGGTCAGGACCATGATACATGGCCATTCTCTCTGCAGAGTAGTTTGGGAAATACGGTTTTGGCAGGGAGTATTTATATACCCAACTAAATCAGAGTTAGTAACAAAGAAGAGAATAAATATTGAGTCAGCAACTGGCAGTATCTGCCACATCTATAAATCTACAGAAGTCAGACTGACATTTGGCTTCTAGTTTTGGGTGTAAAATAATGTCAGTGCATCAGACAATGTCTCTAGATTTTTAAGGGGAAAAAATGTAACCTATGCTTTCATACATAGTGAAGTCATAATTTATATGAGAAGCTACAAAATAAAATTTCCAACATACAAGGGGTTAGAAAATATGCTACGTGCACTTCTTTTAAAAAATCCCGTTCTGTTCCATTGGTCTATATCTCTGTTTTGGTACCAGTACCATGCTGTTTTGGTTACTGTAGCCTTGTAGTATAGTTTGAAGTCAGGTAGCGTGACGCCTCCGGCTTTGTCCTTTTGACTTAGGATTGTCTTGGCAATACGGGCTCTTTTTTGGTTCCATATGAACTTTAAAGCAGTTTTTTCCAATTCGGTGAAGAAACTCATTGGTAGCTTGATGGGGATGGCATTGAATCTATAAATAACCTTGGGCAGTATGGCCATTTTCACAATATTGATTCTGCCTATCCATGAGCATGGTATGTTCTTCCATTTGTTTGTGTCCTCTTTGATTTCACTGAGCAGTGGTTTGTAGTTCTCCTTGAAGAGGTCCTTTACATCCCTTGTAAGTTGGATTCCTAGGTATTTTATTCTCTTTGAAGCAATTGTGAATGGAAGTTCATTCCTGATTTGGCTCTCTGCTTGTCTGTTACTGGTGTATAAGAATGCTTGTGATTTTTGCACATTAATTTTGTATCCTGAGACTTTGCTGAAGTTGCTTATCAGCTTAAGAAGATTTTGGGCTGAGACGATGGGGTTTTCTAAATACACAATCATGTCATCTGCAAACAGGGACAATTTGACTTCCTCTTTTCCTAACTGAATACCCTTGATTTCTTTCTCTTGCCTGATTGCCCTAGCTAGAACTTCCAACACTATGTTGAATAGGAGTGGTGAGAGAGGGCATCCCTGTCTTGTGCCACTTTTCAAAGGGAACTTTTCCAGTTTTTGCCCATTCAGTATGATATTAGCTGTGGGTTTGTCATAAATAGCTCTTATTATTTTGAGGTACGTTCCATCAATACCGAATTTGTTGAGCGTTTTTAGCATGAAGGGCTGTTGAATTTTGTCAAAAGCCTTTTCTGCATCTATTGAGATAATCATGTGGTTCTTGTCTTTGGTTCTGTTTATATGCTGGATTACGTTGATTGATTTGCGAATGTTGAACCAGCCTTGCATCCCAGGGATGAAGCCCACTTGATCATGGTGGATAAGCTTTTTGATGTGCTGCTGAATCCGGTTTGCCAGTATTTTATTGAGGATTTTTGCATCGATGTTCATCAGGGAGATTGGTCTAAAATTCTCTTTTTTTGTTGTGTCTCTGCCAGGCTTTGGCATCAGGATGATGTTGGCCTCATAAAATGAGTTAGGGAGGATTCCCTCTTTTTCTATTGGTTGGAATAGTTTCAGAAGGAATGGTACCAGCTCCTCCTTGTACCTCTGGTAGAATTCAGCTGTGAATCCATCTGGTCCTGGGCTTTTTTTGGTGGGTAGGCTATTAATTGTTGCCTCAATTTCAGAGGCTGCTATTGGTCTATTCAGGGATTCAACTTCTTCCTGGTTTAGTCTTGGAAGAGTGTACGTGTCCAGGAAATTATCCATTTCTTCTAGATTTTCTAGTTGATTTGCATAGAGGTGTTTATAATATTCTCTGATGGTAGTTTGTATTTCTGTGGGGTCGGTGGTGATATCCTCTTTATCATTTTTTATTGCGTCTATTTGATTCCTCTCTCTTTTCTTCTTTATTAGCCTTGCTAGCGGTCTGTCAATTTTGTTGATCTTTTCAAAAAACCAACTCCTGGATTCATTGATTTTTTGGAGGGTTTTTTGTGTCTCTATCTCCTTCAGTTCTGCTCTGATCTTAGTTATTTCTTGCCTTCTGCTAGCTTTTGAATGTGTTTGCTCTTGCCTCTCTAGTTCTTTTAATTGTGATGTTAGAGTGTCAATTTTAGATCTTTCCTGCTTTCTCTTGTGGGCACTTAGTGCTATAAATTTCCCTCTACACACTGCTTTAAATGTGTCCCAGAGATTCTGGTATGTTGTATCTTTGTTCTCATTGGATTCAAAGAACATCTTTATTTCTGCTTTCATTTCGTTATGTACCCAGTAGTCATTCAGGAGCAGGTTGTTCAGTTTCCATGTAGTTGAGCGGTTTTGATTGAGTTTCTTAGTCCTGAGTTCTAGTTTGATTGCACTGTGGTCAGAGAGACAGTTTGTTATAATTTCTGTTCTTTTACATTTGCTGAGGAGTGCTTTACTTCCAATTATGTGGTCAATTTTGGAATAAGTGTGATGTGGTGCTGAGAAGAATGTATATTCTGTTGACTTGGGGTGGAGAGTTCTATAGATGTCTATTAGGTCCGCTTGGTGCAGAGATGAGTTCAATTCCTGGATATCCTTGTTAACTTTCTGTCTCGTTGATCTGTCTAATGTTGACAGTGGAGTGTTGAAGTCTCCCATTATTATTGTATGGGAGTCTAAGTCTCTTTGTAAGTCTCTAAGGACTTGCTTTATGAATCTGGGTGCTCCTGTATTAGGTGCATATATATTTAGGATAGTTAGCTCTTCCTGTTGGATTGATCCCTTTACCATTATGTAATGGCCTTCTTTGTCTCTTTTGATCTTTGATGGTTTAAAGTCTGTTTTATCAGAGACTAGGATTGCAACCCCTGCTTTTTTTTGTTCTCCATTTGCTTGGTAGATCTTCCTCCATCCTTTTATTTTGAGCCTATGTATGTCTCTGCATGTGAGATGGGTCTCCTGAAGACAGCAGACTGATGGGTCTTGACTCTTTATCCAGTTTGCCAGTCTGTGTCTTTTAATTGGAGCATTTAGTCCATTTACATTTAAGGTTAATATTGTTATGTGTGATCTTGATCCTGCCATTATGATATTAACTGGTTATTTTGCTCATTAGTTGATGCAGTTTCTTCCTAGGCTCGATGGTCTTTACATTTTGGCATGTTTTTGCAATGGCTGGTACCGGTTGTTCCTTTCCATGTTTAGGGCTTCCTTCAGGGTCTCTTGTAAGGCAGGCCTGGTGGTGACAAAATCTCTAAGCATTTGCTTATCTGTAAAGAATTTTATTTCTCCTTCACTTATGAAACTTAGTTTGGCTGGATATGAAATTCTGGGTTTAAAATTCTTTTCTTTAAGAACGTTGAATATTGGCCCCCACTCTCTTCTGGCTTGTATAGTTTCTGCCGAGAGATCTGCTGTCAGTCTGATGGGCTTCCCTTTGTGGGTAACCCGACCTTTCTCTCTGGCTGCCCTTAAGATTTTTGCCTTCATTTCAACTTTGGTGAATCTGGCAATTATGTGTCTTGGAGTTGCTCTTCTGGAGGAGTATCTTTGTGGCGTTCTCTGTATTTCCTGAATTTGAATGTTGGCCTGCCCTGCTAGGTTGGGGAAGTTCTCCTGGATGATATCCTGTAGAGTGTTTTCCAATTTGGTTCCATTTTCCCCCTCACTTTCAGGCACCCCAATCAGACGTAGATTTGGTCTTTTGACATAATCCCATACTTCTTGCAGGCTTTGTTCATTTCTTTTTCTTCTTTTTTCTTTTGGTTTCTCTTCTCGCTTCATTTCATTGATTTGATCCTCAATCGCTGATACTCTTTCTTCCAGTTGATCGAGTCGGTTACTGAAGCTTGTGCATTTGTCACGTATTTCTCGTGTCATGGTTTTCATCTCTGTCATTTCGTTTATGACCTTCTCTGCATTAATTAGTCTAGCTGTCAATTCTTCCACTCTTTTTTCAAGATTTTTAGTTTCTTTGCGCTGGGTACGTAATTCCTCCTTTAGCTCTGAGAGGTTTGATGGATTGAAGCCTTCTTCTCTCATCTCATCAAAATCATTCTCTGACCAGCTTTGATCCGTTGCTGGCGATGGGCTGTGCTCCTTTGCAGGAGGAGATGCGCTCTTATTTTTTGAATTTCCAGCTTTTCTGCCCTGCTTTTTCCCCATCTTTGTGGTTTTATCTGTCACTGGTCTTTGATGATGGTGACGTACTGATGGGGTTTTGATATAGGTGTCCTTCCTGTTTGATAGTTTTCCTTCTGACTGTCAGGACCCTCAGCTATAGGTCTGTTGGAGATTGCTTGAGGTCCACTCCAGACCCTGTTTGCCTGGGTATCAGCAGCAGAGGTTGCAGAAGATAGAATATTGCTGAACAGCGAGTGCACCTGTCTGATTCTTGCTTTGGAAGCTTCCTCTCAGGGGTGTACTCCACCCTGTGAGGTGTGGGGTGTCAGACTGCCTCTAGTGGGGGATGTCTCCCAGTTAGGCTACTCAGGGGTCAGTGACCCACTTGAGCAGGCAGACTGCCCCTTCTCAGATCTCAACCTCCGTGTTGGGAGATCCACTGCTCTCTTCAAAGCTGTCAGACAGAGTCGTTCGCGTTTCACAGGCTTCTGCTCCTTTAGCTGAGCCCTGTCCCCAGAGGCGCAGTCTACAGAGACAGGCAGGTTTCCTTGAGCTGCTGTGAGCTCCACCCAGTTCGAGCTTCCCAGCGGCTTTATTTACCTACTTAAGCCTCAGCGATGGCGGGCGCCCCTCCCCCAGCCTCGCTGCTGCCTTGCGGTTAGATTGCCGCAGACTGCTGTGTTAGCAAGGAGAGAGGCTCCGTGGGCGTGGGACCCTCCCGGCCAGGTGTGGGATATAATCTCCGGTGTGCCGGTGTTACAGCGCAGTATTGGGGTGGGAGTTACCCGATTTTCCAGGTGTTGTGTGTCTCAGTTCCCCTGGCTAGGAAAAGGGACTCCCTTCCCCCTCGCGCTTCCCAGGTGAGGCGATGCCTCGCCCTGCTTCAGCTCTCGCTGGTCGGGCTGCAGCAGCTGACCAGCACCGATTGTCCGGCACTCCCGAGTGAGATGACCCCAGTACCTCAGTTGAAAATGCAGAAATCGCCGGTCTTCTGTGTCGCTCGCGCTGGGAGATGGAGACTGAAGCTGTTCCTATTCGGCCATCTTGCTCCGCCAAGTCCTCTTAACTTTTAAGACTATAACGGGATTCTGAGATCAAAAAGGTGGAGAACCGTTAACCTAGAATCTGTGTTGGCACAGAGTTGGCATTCAAAAATTATTTATTAAATGATTTCAATATTTATAAAAGAAAATAAATAATAGAAATTCACTCCCCATTAGATTATGCATCATGTCTCTGCACATTACAAATAGGATATTGTATCCATCTGAGTGAATGAGTACACCTTCATGGTGGCTAAAGTAGGTGGTTGTCAAGAAAGAGAGTATCCATCCCAAATTTGATGGAGTTTTTAATTTTTGTTTGTTTCTTTTTTTTTTTTTTTTTTTTGCAAGGCGGGGGGTGGTTGGAGACAGAGTCTTATTCTGTCACCCAGGCTGGAGTGCAGTGTCACAATCTTGGCTCACTGCAACCTCTGTTGAACTCCCAGGTTCAAGCAATTCTCCTCCCTCAGCCTCCCAAGTAGCTGGGATCATAGGCACGCACCACCATGCCCAGCTATCGTTTGTATTTTTAGTAGAGATGGGGTTTCACCATGTTGCCAGGCTGGTCTCAAACTCCTGACCTCAAATGATCCACCCATCTTGGCTTCCCAAAGTACTGGATTACAGGCATGAGCCACCACACCTGGCCAGTTTGATGGTCTGAAAAGGATATCTTCATTTCCCACATACAGCCAAAATCTTAGGTATTTTTGGAGTACAGGAAGTCTGTGGGCTTCAAATTAGTTCTTATAGGCCTGGCCTTGCTCAGTATGTTCTTTACTTGTAGCCAAGAAACATTTACAAGACGGAAGAATTTCAGCACAGTCTCAGAAAGTTAATGAATTTATATCCATGCTCTACCCATCAGATTGCCCAAAGACATGAAGGGAAATGCTGCTTGAACAGGAAGCCTGTTTTGGAAGCCCAGACTTTTGAAGTTTGTCTTTTATGAAGATGTATAAAATCAAATTCATAGTCAGAAGCACCAAGCTGACCCTCTTCCTCAAGCTCCCCTCTCAAGTCAGGGCATGATAACCAGAAAGAAGCAGAAAAACTAAGATTACTGGGGACCCGTTAGCCACGCCAATGTTACAAAGGCTAAAATTAAGCAGCACTGAAGTGAGCATTCTGAATAGTGAAACTCGGAGATGACGATGGGGCTTTCTGTAGAATATTTTCTAGAGCTGGCCCTGAGACTTTCAATGGCTTTAAAGCAAGCTTATTCAATGGCTAGCCAGATTTTGAACAGTAGCTCTGACTGGCTTTCATAAGAAAAGTACTTGCTTCAAGTTTTGGAACAAGAGGAATGCTTATATCTGAATTACAGCAACATCTTGATTAACTAGAACTGAAGCAACAAGACCTTTCAGTTAGACATATTTATCCTACATTTAAATTAAAAATTGAAGTGAGAAGAAAACCACATGGCATAAACAATTGAGTAAGGGGAAAGGACTACTTGCAGAGAGTATCCAGGGTTAAATAACCTTTCAGTTCAGTCTTCTGTACTTTCAAAGTTCAGTTGCACTTGATACAATAGTAACTATGGCTCCAAATGATGATTCAGAGGCTTTGAAGGATCAGGTACTCACCAATTCCTCCTGCATTTTGGAAAATTAGTAGACACAATTTGTTATTTAAAAATTTGCATGAAGTATAATAACTTGGGTAACTTGGAAGCCTACGATGTTTTACAAAGCTAGACTACGATCTATTGTAACATATTCCCCTGGTGTGACACACTCACACTGATAGCCACTATCAATTAGCAAGTAGTTGCTTAATGATAGCAGCTAAAATATTGAAGATGAATACAAAATTATTTTTATTATAAAAAAACACAGATAATACTTTTAAAAATATAAAATATAATGTGCCTTACTTTACTCCTTTTTCTTTCTCCATACTTGACTTTCACTCTACTGGATCCGTTCATCCATTTGCTGAGGGAGTAGGGCTATTACAAAGGAGTCCATCGCTAAAGACGAGGATGATTTTCATAAAAAATAAGATTTCAGAACTAGAAAAAAAATGTGTGAAACTTGAGTTTTTGTTCAGAGGAAGATTTTGTAACCTCTTTGTTTCTCTTTTAGCATGGGCCATTCCTGGAAGACCCAGCTCTAAGACTTCTCCTGTAGGGTGGTGAAGATACCCCTATCTATGTGACAGGAGCCTATCAATTCATTATAGTACATGATTAAAAAGGATACAAAGTAAAAGTTATATCACTTTTCCCATATACCCAGACATCAATCTCAGGAAAAGAGAAAACAGAGATAGAAAACAAAGCTGGTAGATTGTGTGTCTTCACATTCTCTTTTTTCATCTTTGGATGGGGGAAAGGAAGGTATATTAGAAAAGCAGAGATAATCCTGAAGGATAAGGCAGGTATTGTGTTTTTAACTCACAGACTTCCTCATAGGCTTGACACAGCAGTGTGGTGAGGTTGAAGGTGGCCTTGAGTTGAAGTTATCTGAAATTGACTTCTCTTCCCATTTGGGGTAAAAGTGGAATTGAGAGCCAATAGGCTAGTGGTGGGTCTTATCTATGGATGGTGGGTGTGTTAGTCAGGGTTAGCAGAACCAGGGAAGCAGGACCAATAGGAGGTATAGATATAAGGAAATTTTTATGGAAACAAATATAAAGATCAAGAAGTCTAACAATCTACTGTCTACAAGCTGGAGAAAACCAGGAAAGCCATTGGTGTAATTCAGTCCTAGTCCAAAGACCTGAGAACCAGGAGCTCTGACATTGAAGGGCAGGGAAATTGGATGCCCCAGTTCAAGAACAGAGAGTGAATTCGCTCTTCCTCCACCTTTTCTTCTACAAGGCCCTCAACAGACTGGATGATGGGACTCACCTTGGTGAGAGAGATCCTCTTTTCTCAGTCAGTAGCAACTCAGTTGCTAATCTCTTCTCTCTTCCAGAGACATCCTCACAGACACACCCAGAAATGATGTTTTACTAACTATATAGGTATCCCTTAGTCCAGTCAAGCTGACATAAAATTAACCATCGCAGTGGGTGAAGAGATCCTGTAGCAGAAGTTAGGTGGGGCATTTTACCAGGAGAACAGGAGGAGGCCAATGCTGAAAAGAGAGGAATAGTCGATTCTCCCCAAGAGTACTGGCCAGGTCAAAGAATGGTTAGCATTAAAAGCCAGCAAATGCTCAACTTTCAGGCAATAAGAAACATCACCCAAGAGACCAGGAATGCCAAAGATACTGTCCCTCAAAGTCTCTGAACCTTACCACCCTTCACAAGGTCACGTGAACCACATACCCCTACCCCATATACCCTGATGCCATCTTACAGAGGATTCAGGGAAGTAATCAGAACACTGAGACACTGAGCACTATCTAAAGGGACTATTTTAGTGATCAGATCTCACTAAAGTTTTAAAGTATGTAGCTAGGACTGAAAGTTATCCCCCCTCACCCCCGGTATCAGAAGGCAGAATAAAATTAGTCATAGATAAAATAATAAAATTGTGTTTCCTCTGCGCTTTCAAATTGTTGGTTGAGTAAATATGTGGCCAGCTACATATGAGAGTTCTATTAGGATTTATGGATCTGTGGCTACCCTATCTCTGTATAGGTTAATAAATGCTCAAACTAAATTTAGGAAGGTATATCAGGCCAAGGTCAGAAACAGATATAGAATAATCAGCAGATGGGAGGAGCAAGATGAGTTATCATGAGGCCCTTTCTTGACTTCTGAAATTTTTAAAAATTGAATTGTTCTTTCAGAAAAGGAAGTGCAATTGCAGCTGGAACTCAGACCACTAATTCACTGACCTGGGACGTCTTCTGAGACACCTTGGAGGAAGAGATGGGACTTCATAACAAGTTCAGAAAGCACATGGGTAGTAATTTTCTAAACAGAAGTGTTTAAGAAGTCCATGGGAGGCAAGGTGGGAGCCATGCTGGTCCCACAAGAGCTAACTCAGCTAGTGCCACTTCCTCTCCTAAGCCAGCAAGCAGGAGCCTGAATTATATAATTCAAGATGGTCGGGAGGGGAACACGATGGATCGTTGAGTTGAATTATCAGCCAATACTTGCTGTAACAAACCAGCTGCTCACTCCTAGCTGTATAGCACCCACTCATGATTTGGTTCTGCATACGGACGCTCTCTGCCACAGTGACTGAACTCCTTGGGGACTCATGGAGTCTATGTTAGGGGAGAATCAAGCCTCTTCGGGGATTGAGTCATGGCACCTAGTGGCAGGAGGTAAGGCTTCATGAGTACAAAAGTTACCAAGGCAGGATTTGAGGACTTGGAGAGTGGAGAGAAAAACAGAGTTGAGAGAGACCTGATCCCAAACCCACTTAAAATAAGGTGGCACGTAGATGTAAGTAAAAGTTATTCATGGGTATATAAAACTTTACCAAGGATAAAGTGAAATGGGGACAATAATAGACTTTACTCTTTTGCTTTTCCCAGTGTGTGCATGGCTCAGTGTATCAATCTGCAGAGAATTGAGGAGAAATTAGGAATGCTGCAATTAGAATGCAGAAAAAGCACATTAATAATTTTCAAAATTGATCCCTTTTATACTAGCCTCCCAGTTATTCATTTGCATAGCAATGTGCTTTCTGGAGTGCAGAAGGGACAGCATTGGAGTCTCAGCTGTGAATTATACACATCCTACAATGGAGCTCTATCTCACAGGGCTTTTTCTTGGCACATATCAGGGCATCTGTCAAACACATAAATGATACCCACTATGTGTGCTTTGGCAAGAAAAAGATTGAGAGCAACTGCTTTAAACAAGGAACCTGTAGTGTGGATAATAAGCAGCTTGAAGGGGTACAGCGGGACTGGAGAGCAGGGCAACTTAAACCTGAGCGGTGTGATATTGGGCAAGTTTCTCCACCTCTCTGAGATTCAGTGCTCCCTTCTGTGGAGGGAGAGAATTGAAAATGATTTTTTAATCATTTCAATTAAAGGAACTTCCAGAGGGAAGAATTATGAACTCTTCAATGCTCCAGGACACAGGGTTGAGTCCCTTCACTAGCCTTCAAGTACGCCAGACTGGACATGGCAGTGTGCAGAGTGGCCTCCTGCCCTGAGAAGGGCTGCAATAGGGTTGTACAGAATCATCTGGGAGAGGGTCATTTTGCTGTGTGCCTCCATCCTCCCCTTTCTTCTCTGACTTCTTATTACCTTCTCCCACTTCCCCACAAACACTACAAAATATTCAAGATGCTCTCCATCATCAAAAAGTGCTTTCAGTTAAGCTAATACCAGCCATTTATCCTTTGGTGTGAATTTATGTCCCAAATCACCACCCCAAAGGAGTGGTATGGTTACCACTCACTGCACACATTGCCCCACATAACTCTTTTTGCTCTGTCAACACATACCCTCTGCTGCCTCTCACCAAGCCCCTAATCTCCTCGTGCCCTCTTCCTGGTGAACTTCCATCCTTTAGGACACATCTCACATAAATGCCACATTTTATGTTACAGGCTTTGAAGCCTTGACTCCCAGGCAGAGTATTTGCTCCTCTTCTTGGTTCTGGCAGCATTTAGGGGCTTGCCAATTCCCCCACAGCTCCCTCAACTCTGGCCAGGTCTTCGCCTGACTGACTTCTAGGGAGTCCTCCTCGCACACAGCATCTCCTCAGAGAGGCCTTCCTTGAGCAGCGTGGGCTTCGAGTCTCCTCCCCCAGTGATTCACTAACCCTATTTTAATTTCTTCATAGCACCAGCGACTCTGCAGTTACTGTATTGATATATTTGTTTCATGTTTATTGTCTGTGTCTCCCCATAAGAGAGGAAGCTTGTCTCATTCTCTCGGTGGTTTTGCTGTCACCTAGAACAGCCTGGTGCACTGTCAGGGCTGATAATTATTGTCTGATGAACGAATCTTGTGCATTCCTTAAGAGCTTGTCATGCTATATCACATGGAACATGTTCATTTCTCGCTCTCTCTCTCTTCTCTCCTCCTTGTACTCATATTCAGCTGTGTTCTCGACACTAGTCAGGAACTTGGTACATATCAGATATCTGATGAGGGAATAAGTGAATGGAGAGTAAGACTCTCTTCTACTTATATTATTAAGAAAAGTTATGTCCAATTTTAAGCATTTGCGAGTGGCTGGAGAAGGAGCTACTCTAATGCCCCTAAAAGTGTTTACCCAGAGACTGCCACCTGCTCTTCCCATGGGTAGTGCTGGTGGCTTGGGGCCAGGTGGCTTGGGGCCAGGCAAAATATGTAAGGACCGTGATGGCAGCTTCTGCTCGTGACTCTGATGTTAGCAGTAGACTGGAGCAGCTCTCAGGGCCAGGCATCAACCCTTCAGTGGCTGGATTCTAGGATGTTCCAGGGGCAGGCACAAGGAGAGTGGCTGGGGTCCTAAAGGCATTGTGCAGGAACCTTAGAGCAGCTGCTTTTATCAAGATATACAGACATATTTAAATGCTTTCATAATTGCTATATCTCCATCCTGGCTCTTGGCTGAATCTTAGCCTGGCATGGTGCCCTTGCAGGGAAGAGGGCCTTCTTGGGAGAGTGTTCACAGACAGAGCCTTTGGGGCTCAACCCTGGAGAGATGCACAGCAAGAGTAATTCATTTAGCAAAGCACAGAGCAATCAGGAATGGGGAGACTACGAACCACCCCTGCACTTACAGCTCAGGGGACTGCTTCATGGAATGAGAGGTATTTGATGTATTGGGTGCTCTGGAGGATCTGGAAAGTGAGGCTGGCAAGGAAGTTTCCAACTGACAGCAGCCCTGCAGCTAAAAGTCTCTTCTGTTTGCCTGTAGAGAAGAGAATGAGCTGGACCTCTGACACAGAGTCCCAGGCCACCCCCACACTCCCAGATCCACTGAAACCCTTCACTGTAAAGGTGGGTTTGGAGGCCTAGGGAGGAAAAAGGGTTTACCTAGCTACTGGGTGGCAGAGTTTCTACTAGTCTCCAGATCTTCGGGGTAAAGATTAAAGGCACAGGCTTTACAATCAGCTAGAACTTGGCCTGCAATTTGGTTCTGCTACGTGGTCACCATGTGTCACTGAGCAATCATTTGATCTCTCTAAGCCTCAGTCTCCTTGTCTGTAAAATGAGAGTGGTTGTATCTGCCCCAAATCATGCTTTAAAGCCCTAAGCATGATGCCTGGTACACTGTAAAGACCCAGAGAATGTGTATTATCACTAATATGACTAGTAGTATTATGTCGTTTCTAATTTGGGCATACTTTGATTGGTTTAATCTGAATGATGAATTTATTCAGTGAGAGCTGGAACCTAAATCTTTGTCTCTTGATCCTCTGATTCCTATTCCTACTCCAGCTACACATAGCTTTGCTACCAAATTTCTGAAAGGATAGTTGACTTGACCAGGGTAACCCACTGTTACCTAGAGTTAGTAGATCTTTAACATAGTGCTTCGAAGAAGCGTTACTCCTTTCAGCAGTCTTCTGACGAAGTAGAAGGTTAGCTAGAAAAACTGTCTGGTCAGAGCCTTGTTGACAAATCTGAGGATCCTTTCCCATTTTGGTGAAGCATGGGCTGGGGAATGCAATTGACTTGTGATGATTCTGAATCTCCAGTGCTGAAGGGTAGATTCTGTGAACCTAAAGTATTACCATTCCACAGAACTGTCGCCCTATAGATGGGATCCCAGAAATAACACTTGATAAACATTTTTTGATAAACATTGTTTCATAAACATTGTTTGATAAACATTATGTATCAAACCATGGCACCAGCTGGTTCCTTCCTTTTTTTATTTTCTTTAGCCTAAAAGTAAAAAAAAAGGAAAAAGAAGACCAAAACAAAGATGTATAGTTAGCTAAGGGCTATTTATTGTTCACTGGGCTTTAGTTAAGAGGCATACCATCATTCCAATCAGCCAAACCACACCTTGCCTCCTTTGTCTGAATTAACCTGAAAGAAGGAAAGAGATTCTATTTTTTTCCACTTTATTTCCAACACGTGTTGGCCTGAGTTTCAATGGTCTGTACCACAGACTCTGTGTGAGAGATTCTGGAATCCACCTAAAACATTAGTATTTTTTGGTCCTAGCTAACAAGAAGGTGAATTTCTATTGTTCGGTTATACAATTTTCCATATTGCTGAAAAGCCTGTCCTCCTTGCCAGTGAGGAGGTTTGTGGACTGATATTTTATGAAAGATGCTAGAAGAAAAGAAGGGGAGAGGTGGGGCATCAGGAGGGTGAGGAGGGCACCATGCATGAAGGGAGCATGGTTTCTCATGGTCAGCCCTGACAGGAGCGCTTGGATGAAGAGAGCTTGCAGTGCAAGCACGAAGCACGAGGTTTCACTCTTGGCCTAAGAAAACCTTTGCAGGGGCCTAAATAAAACTTTTTAACTTAAAAAACTTGTAATGAGCAGTAATGAGTTCCAGCTGTGTGGCAGAGCAAATTCCCAATTCCAAACAGCTTCCCTAGAAAGAAACAATCATGTCTGTCCCTGCCTCCTTAACTCTTTCATCCCTGGGGGAGAGACACATTTGAGCCTGTTCCTGGGTGCCCAGGAGGTGGAACAGATGGACTGGCCTTTGCAAGCTGGGTCCGGAGCATGTTGTGGGCTTCCCTGGCTGACCAGATCTCTGAGATGGGCCAAGGTTCTGCTGTCACTGCTTCTCCCAACTCTCTCTAGGACTGCCATCATCTACATCAGGGACTGGTAAACTGGAGCCCGCTGACCAAGTCCGGCATGCTGGCTTGTGCCTGTTTTTGTAAATGAAGAGTTATTGGCACACAATCACACTTATTTATTCACATATTGTCTATGGCTGCTTTCCTGCTACAACAGCAGGGTAGTTGTGATCAAGAGACTTTGGCCCACAAAGCCCAAAATATTTACTACCTGGCCATCTACAGAAAAAGTTTGCACAGCTCTGACCTAAATAAAATTTAAGATCAGTTGAGTCTTGTCTATCCCTATCACTATCAAGGCTTTGGTATTTTTTCACTGTAGAATTGGGTGAAAACAAATATCTTCAGAAATCATAGAGTCCAATCCATTTCATAGAAGAAACGGAGGCTTACAAAGTGATTTGCCCAGAGTTAAGTTAATGGTAGAGCTGAGGTTGGTATTGTCTCCTCCTGACTCCCAGGTCAGTGACATTTCTACTACATGAGCTGCCTTTCGAACAAGGAAGCTAATGTCCCAGAAAATGGACCAACCTGACAGATCTTTGCTTTCCATAATCCATAGCAAAATACCTACAGTAAACTGGTTTTCCAAAGAAATATTTTATTAAGATCTTTTTGCTATGCATTAGAGATACTCTAGTGTTTGCTAAAACATGTTCTGTAACTTGTGAGTGTGTAATGATCTGGTATTTTAGTGGTTGAGTGTTTGTATCTAATGATTAAATAATCATCTAGTTATTTAGCCCAGGACAGAGCAAAAAAAAAAAAAAAAAAAAAAAAAAAATACTCCCTGCTCATTTGATCAGGCCCTATGAACAGTGGCAAGAATTTGCATAGTGATTTTAATAGGCCATTACACATTACACAGAATATGCACAGTATAAGTTAGTTTTTCATGGGCTGTTACACAAAGTATGCGCAGAATAAGTTAGTTTTACACTGAGTTTTTATTTGATTTTTTTCTAGTAATCTCCCAAGGACACATTTTGGCTCTGGCCAAATAGATCAAAAGTTTCAAGAAGGCAAGTAACAGACATTTTGAAATTTGTGTATTCTTTCCAGCTTTCTTGGAACTTTAGTAGCACAATAACACAATAGCATAAACTCACAATGAACTGAAATCAATCTAAACCGGAGCTCAAATAACTGAAATGTAGTTTTTGGGTCACTCTTCCCATCACTCAAGTTTCAGAGAAAAGAGCCTCATAGCAACAAAACAAGTAGATGAACATTTAGTTTAAAAATTGACAAAGCAACTTCTGGAAAATGTCTCTGGAGTCAGAACAGACATGGGATGGGGAAGATGAGTAATTTCCTGGGGTCCCCATAGTTTATTAGGTATATGCCCCTCAGGGGACTGGGCAGGAATTCCGGGAAGCAGCCAGAGGGAAAGGCGGAGTCACCAGCTGGAGCTAAAGAAGAGCCCGGCTCATGTTCTTACAAGCAGCCCTAAACCAAACCACCTCCAGGCTCTGAGGCTCGCCCGGCTCACACCCTTGCTCTCCTTCAGCCTTTGTCCCACCACCAGCCACAAGGCTGAGCATCTGCCAAACTGACTTTCTCAGGGTTCTCCCAAAGTGCCCACGCTCTCTCTCAAGAGGCAGACAAGAGTAGTGTGGCCTCTGTAGCTGGATTCTCTGGGTTCAAGCGCTAGGTTTGTTCTTTATCAGCTGGGCAACCTTGAGCAAGTTAAGGGAATCTCTCCGTGCCTTTGTTTCTTCATCTATTAATGAGAATAATAATGGTGCCTCTCTCATAGGGTTCTTATGAGGTTTAAATGAGCAAATTTGTGTCACCTGCTGAGGACACACTGTTAATCCAGGATTTTGCACTCGCTACTCCTTCAGCCTGGAACACCCTCATGCTACCTCCTAAGAAGGAAAGGGACTTTCCCTGACTCCCCCGACCCTGTCGATCAGCTATCATGCAAGGCTGGGTTATGATTCCTGGCCTCTGGGTCCTCATGAAACCCTATGCTTCTCAAAGGCATTTTATCTACTAGTCTGATTCTCCCATCAGGCTGAACTCCCTGAAAGCCAGAATTTGCTCTTAAGCATTCCAGTGTTAGCACAATGTTTTGCACAAAGCTATCACTCAAAGTCTACTTTTTAAATTGATGATGCATAATGCATGCATGAATGAATGAGTCATTTTATGAATAAACTAATAAGTAAGTGAATAAAAGCCAAATCACTCTTCCATATCTTTCATCTATCTGGATCCTGGATTGTGTCTATAACAAACACCACCTCTCTGCCTTTGAGTGGATCAGAAGAATTTTAAAAATGCTTTCTTCCACAAGATACTTCACTTCCATCTCTTCCATCCCATCAACTCATTCCATAATTATGACAATTATAAAAATGTCATAATACATTGATTTTGTTAAAAATGAGGCATTTGACTGTCATCTTCTTAAAACTTTAAATAATAAGTAGATAAATCCACAGTGCCTATCTTGTAAATGGAACCCCCATGGACTTTGCACTGTCCAACCTATACAAAGGTGGTGGCCCTGCCTGTGCTTTCTAGAGCAGGAAACCAGGTTGATATATTTAGAAATAAATGCTTACCTCTAAACCTCAGAAATCAGACCATCCTGTGAACCAGCTACTTGGTCTTATTTCTGGGTATTTTGTTGTGAAGGACTGCAAACCTAATGGCACATTGGGACTTACCATGAAGTCAGTTCTTTCACTTGGTTCATCTGCCCTCCTTAGTCATGCCTACTCTGGGACTTCTGTCAGCTTTTCCTCCCAGTAGTGAGATATGCCATAAAAGGGCATGAGCTGGAAGCCAAGAGACTTGGGTTTTATTTCCATTAGCTCGCCATTGATCAGTTAGGTGATCTTGGGCAAATCTCTGAATTGATCTGAGACTTAGTTCCTCCTTAGAAAACCAATTGTAAGGTGATTTGAAGACCACAAGCTCTCTGCAAAAGCAAAGTGCTATATTATCATCATCAATAATAATAATGATTACCTTAGTATAATAATAATAACAGTGACAATACTTCTAATAAACCTACCATGAATGTCACATTTTAATTGATTCTAATATTCTAAGCATTTGATAAGATACATTAGTTCATTAATAAGTGAGCAAGAATTTGATTATCTGACATAAGCCACCCTCAGAACAGAGAGCAAAATCCTAGGAAGGAGTGACATCTAGTAAGTTTTGTTTCATGAGAAAGAGGTTAGGAACATGAGATGTCCCCATACCAGAGGAGTTTCAAGCAGGGGGACGATAGGAAGGCATTGGACATCTGCAAGAAAATGGAGGTCTTCTTGTCCTCAAAGTTTGGCACAAGGATTGTTTTCAACACACGATTCGGGGCTTTGGGTTGGCTTCTAATGAATGACTCAAAATTATGCTGTCCACTAGAGTTTACATGTTCATTTGTGAACCAAACACTATAGTGACCATATTGGTCTCAAAGGATCAATCTTAACTTTGGTTGAGGGACAAATGATCAGGAGGGAAATATTTAAACAGAACCTTTCCCCTGAAGATAGAAAGTCTCAGATTCTCTTGAAACCTTGCCATGCTTTGGGGTTCAGAGAAATGTTGTAACCTTGTAATTAAGATAAGATGTTTTGCATGAAGATACTAGAATTGGGAATGCAGACAATGTAGCCCAATAACATTCTCCCTGGAGGGAATGTTAACGTAACTTGCCCAAAGCCATGCAACAAATTAGTGTGAGAGCCATAATCCCAACCAAGTCATCCCAAATGTATGGATATTAACAAGCTGCATTACTCCGAATATCTGTACACCCATAAAGCATTGACAAGAGTCTCTGATGAACATCTGCAGGCTTCACTAATGGAGGTTTTCTGGATGCCCATATCTAACTGCTCCATTTGTGGCCACAGGCCCTGAGAGCCCCCAAGTTTTTCTCTGAGGTTTGTCACTATACAATCAGGGTATAGCATTATGGACTGATAGGTGTGGGGAGGCAGCAATAATGAAGACAATGAATATTATGGGCCGAATGATGACGTTGGAAATACTCCAGTGCTGGGTCTCTAGAACTGCTGCCAAAGGTAGGGACAGGTACAGAATTCTGGCCAGTGCTGACTCTCTTCCTTGCCCGTGTTCCCCATATATTATTCTTTGGGAGAGGCATGCACAACTGAGCAGATGTCTCCTCTCCTATCTAGGTTCACTCCTATACTTACTGGGGCTCATCACAATGCTAGATGTTGTTTTGCTTTGTTTGGACCATCTGCATTTATTTCTACCTACTTAATGCTTGCCCCTGAATCCCAGGGGCTGGAAGCCAAGGAACTACATTTCCCAGGCTCCTCTACCTCTATTGTCTAAATGTGATTTAGTCTAAATATGACTTTCAGTCTGCCAGTGAGATGTAGTAGCATAAGATGTGGAAGGGGAAAGACAGACCAAAGCCATCGTTTTCCTCTGGAAGGAGTTGCGTGTGATATCATGCAGGCATGCTTTTATAATGATCTCCTGAAATTTACCTGCCTCAGGCCTATGGAGATAACAAGTTTCTGAGCCAGGCAGAGCTTCATAAATGTTATGACTCTTGGAACCCCAGCTTAAAAGCTAATGCTAATCCTCCTAACTTGCCCTTTCAGTCTTTTCAGTGGTTTTATAAAGACTTATTACTCAATGTTAAATCCCTTTTTGCTTGACAGACCTAGTGTGATTCTCTTTTATTGGCTGAACTACCTGATGAAACCAGCTTGCCACTAACCATTGTGTAACACTGGGCAAGTGACTTTCCATGCTAGACCTCCACACCCACTTGTTGAGGACCTACAGAATTTCTCTGGTAGCAGAAAGATATCCAGGTACTGCTTACAGGCATGGGTTTGATAGGGGCTACTTAGTTTCCAGTAGAAGGAATACTGGTTGCATTTTTACTCCCTTATGAAAGTGGATCCCATCTCACCTGTAATCTCAAGAGAAGCTCATATATCTGCCATATGTAAGTGGAAACTCATTTGACCCTTCCATGGTCAAATGAATTTCTATACTTCCCTTTCATCTTCCAAACCTGAACAAGAGACACATTTATTTGTGTCAAATTATTGCCCCATCCAAACCCTTCCTTAGAAGGTCAGATCCTATACCCAAAGGATTATAAATTATGCTACTACAAAAACACATGCACACGTATGTTTATTGCGGCACTATTCACAATAGCAAAGACTTGGAATCAACCCAATTGTCCATCAGTGACAGACTGGATTAAGAAAATGTGGCACATATACACCATGGAATACTATGCAGCCATAAAAAACGGTGAGTTTGCGTCCTTTGTAGGGACATGGATGCAGCTGGAAACCATCATTCTTAGCAAACTATCACAAGAAGAGAAAACCAAACACCGCATGTTCTCACTCATAGGTGGGAACTGAACAATGAGCTCACTTGGACTCGGGAAGGGGAACATCACACAATGGGGCCTATCATGGGGAGGGGGGAGGGGGGAAGGATTGCATTGGGGAGTTATACCTGATATAAATGATGAATTGATGGGTGCTGACGAGTTGATGGGTGCAGCACACCAACATGGCACATATATACATATGTAACAAACCTGCACGTTATGCACATGTACCCTAGAACTTAAAGTATAATAATAAAAAAAAAAACAATAAAGCATTACATCATAAAAAAAAAAAAAAAAAAAAGAAGGTCAGATCCTTCTGACAAGGGGTGGAAATTTGTGGTCAGCCATTTCACCCTATAAAAATTATAGTGGCCAATGCTGTCAGTGCCCTACCCACACTCCTTCAGCTTCAACACTTTAATGTGCCCCAGGTATTTCCAACCATAGGTATCTGCATCACTTTACTGGAATGTTTCCTCCAAAGCCCAGAAAAGCCTAGTCTGCCTCTGTGCAAGGAAGCCTGGCTATGCCAGAGAATTAACACTCCTCAAACAAGGACGGGCAAGGTGGTGTATAAAGACTCCCGCTCTCTTGCCCTTAGGTGGGATAGCTCAGAATAGGTGGCATATTTTTCTCACCATTTTTCAGAGTTTTCACTTAAGATTTTTCAACTCAGGTTGCCCATAGTGGTAGCTGGCTTAAGTTTGTGAGCCTTGATTGGCTGTCTTTCCTTCCCAGCCTCTGTTTCCAAATAAACCCCCTGCATTTGGATGCTTGCTCAGAGTCTGCTTCTGAGGAAAGTCAACCTAAGGCAGTTAATTTATCAAATGCTTTTCTTTATGACAGCCACTTACACTCGGGACTGAGATATCAGGGATTTTTATAGATGAAGAGGAAAAGGAAATTCTGGAGTTAGAATGAAGGAGCAGTCTGTGTCAGGGGCTATAGATTGCTGCATGGAGGTCCCAAGGAATTGAGGAAAAGCCAGTAAGAGCAGAAAGAAGGGTGAAGAGCATGGGATGGTTCTTCATGGCCATCACATATAAAACTCTGAGCATAGAGTCTGACATGTAACAAGGGCCCAAATGTGCTTGTAGCTCTTGTTGGGTGTTTTCATTTTCTTCAGCACTTAGCCCTGGGGATCAGATCATTCATTCGTCCTTTCATTCATTGATTTGGTAACATATTTACTCACTCAACAATGAAAATCATTTCTTTAATACATATGTTGCATTAGTAACTGTGCTAAGTCCTGGGATGGAAAGATGAATAGGGCACAACTCTTGCCTTTAAGATGCTTCTAGTCAAAAGGCCCAGAATGGAAAGTGCTCCTCCCACTCAGTACCAAAAATCCTTCCCAATTGAGATTCACTTGCTGGGGTCTTTGTGAAGAGGCCTTTGCTTTGACTCCGGAAGGGGTCGGCTAGAGTCCACTACACACTGTATTTTGCTTATTTAAAGCAAACAAGTAATAATGTAATGGCAGGAAGTCTCATAAAATGGTTATTTCTGTTCCCGGACTACTCTGGGGTTCCATCTAATTTATAAACATTGTTTTATGAAAAATTGAGATCATTTTTGGAAGTGCCCAGAGAGAATGACCTTTGCTTGTTTTGGTGCAATGTTTGTGTGTGAGTGTGTACACGGCTATTGTTGCTAAGGAGGCGATGGCCAGCCATGGGTAATGGCTGTCTTTCCATTCTGCACATTTTCTTAGTCAGGGAGGGTGTAACTGACACCCCCTCCCACATCCAGCTCTCCCCAGAAAGACAGAAATGGAGTCAGACCACGGAGTCAGCAATCTAACTGAGTGCCTGGGAAAGGCTGATTTTACCACTGCTACAATTAGGACAAGTTCCACCATGCCTTCAGGTGCTTTCAGACCCAGAAATTTTGCGGCACATGCCTCAAGTGGTTTCTTATCTAACTCTTTATGAGAGTCAGGCATTAACACCAAGCTCTGTCTCTAGGGATCTGCACCCAAGCTTAAGATGGTGGGAAAATGTGCTTTACATGGGTGGGGGAGGGTGGGCTAGCGGGGAGCAGAGAATCAGATTCTAGTGAATCTTAGGAGTGCCTAGTCCCAGGAATAATTTGGCAAAGGATTAAAAAGCAAAAAGTTACAGTCACTTTCCAACTCTGCCACTTAACTTGCTGTGTTGCCCTGGACATATCACTTAACCTCTCTGTGCCCCAGGTTTTTCAAATGGTAAAAAACACCTGTATCATATTTTATAAAATAACTCAACAAATATTTATAATGTGCATACAGTACATTGCAGGCAGCCTCTGATAGGCATTTGGTTAGGCTACTTCCTTTGTGTGAAATGTTCTTTCCTCAAATATCTGCCCAGATCCACCCCCCTTCGTTTAAGTTTCTGCCCAAATGTCACCTCTGTCTAGAAGTCTTCCCTGCTCAGCCACTTCTTAAAGAGCAGCCTTTTTATTCTTTTTTCTCTATCCCCTCCTCTGCTATCCTGTTATTCTTAGCACTTATCGTAACCTAAAATTATGTCATGTATATCTTTTTATTTAACTAGTTCGTTCTTATTTTCTGTTTTCCGTAGCTAGGATGTGCGTACTATGGGGGCAAAGATGGCTTTTCACCACTGCGTTCAAAACGCACATAATGATGTCAAGCACATAATAGGTACTCAGTACGTGTTAGTCAAATGGACTGATATGTGTACGCTCTCCCAGAGTGTGTACCTGAACTAATTTAGCAATTGGAAGTCCCAGATTAAATGTAAATGTTCATAAAAATGCCCCTATCAGAATTTGCCAGACTTGGTTAGGCTTGTGATTGAAATAATTAGCATTTTCCCTTCATAGCCACAGAGGTCACTTTTTTCTGTATCTTCATCTCCTTCTTCCCCCCAGCTCTCCCTCATGGTTTTCCTTAGCCCTGGACTGTTTTGGGAGTGAATCTTTTGACTCTGGGATCATTTTTCTCTTCGTATGGACCTGAGGCACTGCATGGGGGAGGCATCCTGCTACAGCTCCTCAGAAAGCGTTTGGAGGAGGTTGTCATGGGCTACACAGCCCCCCTGGGGCTTTGCTGGAGCCCTCATATCCATGAGGTAATGAATGTGACCCTCTCACACAGCCAGAGCACACACGAGCTAATTTGGAGAGCAAACTCTGAAAAGGTTGATGTAATTGGCCCCAGGGGCCCCTGGGTGGGGTCAGAAGGAGAAGAAAGCCTTTTCACTGGGCTGGCATGGCCTAGCTCTGCACAAACAAGAATTGGCTAATGGGAAGACAGTCACACATACCCATGAATGATCAATGTAGATGGTAACCCCACTGACTCTCTAAGGCCACAGATGCTCCTGAAGGGGCTGTGATGAATGAGAGGTTAAAATAAGAAAGCAGAAATGCATGGAGGTGAAGTGGCTTACCCAAGGTCACACAGCACGTGAGTGACACGGCTGGGATTAAAGCCTAGTTTGCCTCTTCCTGAGCTACACTATAAGCATACTTAAGACAAGGACTGAGTCTAACTTGCTCATCCTAGATTCCTCAGCACCTAGGACAGTGCCTGGCACTGACAGATGTAGAACATCCATACACCCACCATTTTGACCTAACATATAGGAAAAGAAGCCAGAGAAGCAGAGAGAACAAAATCTTGGGTGGCTGCTATGGTTATCCCTGAGCTTTTACCAAGTGAGCTTTTCCATGTCTGTCCTCAGTACTTCCTTCACAGTTGTCTTCTGGCATTTTGTCTCCACAGTTCTTCTAAGAGAGCTTTGGAATGTTTGATTCAATGGCATTGGTGAGGAAGAATCCAAGTATTATTGTTTCTCCATTTTAGGGTCATTTAAAAAAAAGAAACCACTTTTGGACCTGTTATATCCACATTGGGTCAACAGGTCAATGGAATCCAATTAATCAACTCACTGACAACAAATGCCTAGCTGAAGTGACTACAGCCATCTAGCTAAGTATGTCACCAGAAAGAGGTAAAATGATAGTTAGCATTGTGTGGGGCAGAATGCAGATTCCTGGATTTGAAGCCCAGAGGTTCTAATTCAGTGGACGTGAGGTACAGCCTATGAATCTGGATTTTAGCAAGCATCCTGATGAACCAGATCCAGGTGATTCAGGGCCTTTGCACAACATTGGGTGCAAAAGCCCTCATGTAGGAGGTAAGAGATAAAAATTCTAGTCAGGACACACCTCTATGCAGCTATGGTAACTTATCACTTGACCGTCTTGGACATGACTTAACTAGGCAATGAACACATCATTTGGGGCTTGCAAGCTGGCAGCTTGGTGACTTCATATGGCTTCCAGAAGGGTGTGTTATTGCCATTTTCCTCAGCACTTTAAGCAGTCTTTTTATTGTAGGGCCGTAAAATCTATCAAGCATGTTAATGTCAACCATGTTTCACATTCCAAATTAAATATAATTTAAATTAGCTACAAAATAGCAAAACTGCAGTTGGTTGGTTAACATGTTACATTTTGCAGTTATCTAATTAAATGTTACTTCTGATTCTGTAATTTTCTTTTTATGTTTTGGAACCAAAACAGTTTTTTTCTAAGGTTCAAACATTTCTAGAAGGTCTTAAAAAACTTAGGTCCTAGATAATATGTCTTTAGTTCTTCTAATAGTTGGAATTGCTCTACTTTTGTTGTCTAAGAGAGTATTTTAACAGGCAATAAAACTAGTTAGGAGTTAGCTTGATGGGAATATAAGCAGCTTAACCTCTAGGATCTTATATACCATCCATTTCATTTCATTCAATTCTTTTTTTTTTTTTTTTTTTTTTGAGACAGAGTCTCACCATTCCGTCCAATTCTTATTACCTGTCGGCCTGTGGACTTGTTACCCATTATCCATCATGGGATCTACACTTAGAAAGTAGAGAAAAAGAAAACACAAAGAAAGACATTGTGTAAATATATTGATCATAACCAATTAGAAGACTAATCATCAAACAGAATGTTGAAGCCACTTTATTAAACTATAGGCATAAATTGAGACTTCCTCTATGAAAAAAAGGAGTCAAATGTGAATGAATTTTCTCCAAACCCTCTTTAAAAGACAGGATCCTGAGCAAAAGGTTTGCTACCCTACAGGGCTCCACATTCCATTGTGTAGGCCGCTGGCCACCCATGGTCATTTACACGTAAATTTAGATGAATTAAAATAAAATAAAATAAAAATTCATTTAGGCATACTAGAGACATTTCAAGTGCTCAGTGATCACATGTAACTAGAAGCTATTGGATTAGACAGTGCAGGTGTGGTATATTACCATCATCATAGAAAGTTCTGTGGAGAGTACTGCTGTAGGGGATGTCTCTTGCTCTTATCAAATAATCTGTTGATTCACATTTTGTTGAAACAGGTTTAGTCATCTGTGTGTCAATTTCTATGTCTAATGTCAATATGGAAGAATGTTTGGTGCCATGGGTAATCAATGGAATAATGAAATATTCTTTAATAAAGTGAACTTTGTAGTACATTAATATGTCTTTTCCTTGTTGGAAGCACAAGATGAGTTTTTAAAAATTCAAAACTGATTTCTAAAATGTCACCCAAGGCCAGGTGCAGCAGCTCCCACCTGTAATCCCAGCACTATGGGAGGCTAAGGTGGGAGGATCACTTCCGCCCAGGAGTTTGAGACCAGCCTGGACAGCACAGGGAGACCCTCATCTCTACAAATAATAACAAAAAAATTAGCCAGGCATGGTGGCGGGTACCTGTGGTCCCAGCTGCTTGAGAGGCTGAGTCTAGGAAGTTGAGGTTGCAGTGAGCTGTGATTGTGCCACCACACTTCAGCTTGAGTGACAGAGTGAGACTCTGTCTCAAAAAAATAAAAATAAAAGCCAGCCAAGCTAATGTTAACTCAAAGCTGCAATACAGATGTTTATAAACAAAATATTCCATATAATGAATAACCTTTTGATTTGATAATTTATATGAGGAGTATTTGATACTTTTGTTGCAGTTATCAGACAGAACTAAGAAAAACATACTCTGTTAATGAAACTAGGTCATCTGTTTATTTAATCATTCAATTAAAATACAAGGAAAAGAACAATTGATATTTTTAGAACAATCTACAAAAAGAATTTCACGCTGTACCTCAAATTAGAGACAAATATATTTCGTGTCTAACCTTCAGTCTTATTCTTCAACTTTATTTTCACCTTCTTTAACTCAGTCTTAATTCTCCCTTTTCCTTTTTTTCCAACACTTGCAAGCTTTTAATCCTTTAGAAAATGATTTCCAAAGAATAGTACACATAACACTTTAGATGGAATAAAGATATTAACTTTAAAATTTATGTATTAGAACAATATAATTGTTCCTTCAAAATCATGAATTCTCAGATATTAAGGTTTAAAAAAATAAATTTAAGCAAAGATATAAGACAATTTTTAAAATCTAGATAAATAATAATAGTGGTATCTTGATAGAAAAAAATCATGAAGTTGGTATGTAAAAAACCAAAGCTTAGAAAATATTATTCAGCATTATTTAGAATCTCAGTCTTACTTTCGAACTTCCATGAACAAGTGAGCATTTTTTCCATCTCCCCAACATATTCCACACCATATTTAGCTTCCCTGCTAGACCTGTGGCTTTCTATTCTTACCTGTCTGCCATATACCCTTTTTTCTTCCTGAGAAGTCCCAGTTCTGACTGGTATTGTACGTACTTCAAATACACTGAAGAGCCTTGGTTTAGTGGCATTCACTTTGAGAACTTAGATTAACATGGTAAGAGTCTTCCCATCAAATCAAAATTCAGTCATTACCTGTTCAATTATATGATGGGCCTGTGGACTTACATTTTTAGTTATATTTTAAAGAGGGGCAGCATACAGCCATAGCTTTATTGAAGCATTTATCAGAGTACCCCATTACATACTTGTCCTCTATGTCAATTAGAAGAAATAAATGGGTTCCAAAGCCAAATAAATTTGGGAAACACTGAATGTCAAATTCCCCCTCTTGGACTCTCCCATTCCACAGCATTATGGTGTCATGATTAAACATGCAAGTTCTGTAACCAGATGACCCAAACCGCAAACTCAGCCACCACTTACAAGCTCTGTGCCTCTGTTTCCTCATTTGTAAAATGGGGAACACAATTAGTGCCTATCTCATAGGGTTATTACCAAGTTTAAATAGACCACTGTGGGTAATGTACTTTGCACAGAGCCAGTCACAGAGCAAGTATGCCATCGTGCTTTGTACAACAAAAGTATATTAGGCCGAACGCAGTGTCTCACACCTGTAACCTCAGCACTTTGGGAGGCTAACGCGGGTGAATCACCTGAAGTCAGGAGTTCGAGACCAGATTGGCCAGCATGGTGAAACCCCATTTATACTAAAAATAAAAACAATTAGCTGGGCGTGGTGGTGGGCACCTGTAGTCCCACCTATTCGGGAGGCTGAGGCAGGAGAATCACTTGAACCTGGGAGGCGGAGGTTGCAGTGAGCCGAGATTGCGCCACTGCACTCCAGCCTGGCAATAGAGTAAGACTGTCTAAAAAAAGAAAAAAAGAAAAGAAAAAAAGTATATTAAACATTGTGAGAAGTCCTGCAGGGTTAAAAACCTGTTGAACTTGGTTCAACCCAACTTTATTTGATTTTGGAAGCACCTTTCGAGTATAAGTCTTTAGAATATTCATGGATCCACAATTTTGAAGACTTGTGTTTGAAAGTCGGGAGCTCTGAAAGTCAATTGCTTCCTTCAAGGTACTTTTCTGTGTGAGGGTCTGCTGCCCCCAGGTGGACAGAAAGACCTTGGCTGGAAACCCAGAGTCTGCCCTGCCAAGCTCCCCACAGGGATAATTAAGAGAAAGTAGAATAGATAAATAATTTTTTTTTTTCTGTTACTATGTGTTTTAAAATAATTTGAGGAAGAGTTATTTATTAAAATACTAAGTATAAAAATGGATATTACTAGACAGAGGGAGTACCAAGAGCTAAGACTCAAAGTTGCTCCTCATGAAAAGACAATCTTTGTATTTTTGTAGCCCCTGCTTGGAGAACTGCTGAGACAGGCACACAGTAGGTATCAGCAAATATTTGTGGAGTAAATGACTGGCTCATTGACTTATTACAAAGAAGGGCAGAAAATCTGAGTGAATGTTATGTCTCTAATTACGTTCTTTAGGGAGCTCAAAGAACTGCTGCAAATATGTATAAAAAATTCCAGGTAAATGACTGGGAACCTTTTCTCCGAGAAGATTCAGTACTCATTAAGGAAGAAAAGTAAGCTAACAATGTTTTAACAAATGTGCCAGCTAAAACTAAAATTCAAAGGCTCCCAACAGATAACCAGTAAATTTGGCTAACCAGAATAACCAACCCTATAAAAATTACAACCCTATAATTAAGTATAACTGAGTTTTTCTCTGAAACAGCAATGTGAGAAAGTGGAAGGTGAGACCAGTGGTTTTCAACAGGAACATACCAAAGAAGTTTCTACTTTCCAAGTTTCTAAAATCATTACTTTTTGTTCTTGTCTTCTCTCCTTTTTCTCTGTATTTGTATTACTGTTAAATATGAGCCATTTTGTGGACTGTAGTTGGGAAGACAGACATAAAAGCAGTAATCTAACTACTCATACTAGAGAACAGGAGGTGATGGAGAGAAAACCTGGGCATTGTTCTGTTGGAGGCCTCAGGTTCTGAGCAGCAGTAAGTGCCTTTGATTAGGTGAAGCAGAAGTAACCATGTATCAGAAAGGCACTGGGGAGCTCTGATCCCGATGTGTAGAAGGAATGAAAGCAGAAAAGCTCAAGCCGCCTCAGCAGCAGAAATTCACGAGCTAAATTCACAAGCTTTCTGTCATGGATCATTAACATTATTCATTTCTAATGACAGTTTCTGTATCTCTGTGTTTACAGTCAGAGAGAGGGGAGCTGATTGGCCAAACTGTTGTCAGATGTGCCTGAATATTTCCCGTTTGCTTCTCCAAGTGCATTAGTTTTCCTTCCCCACCCTTGTCTGCTCTGCTCTGAGTCCCAGGCGGGTCAGCCTGAATGGACTGAGTCATGGACCCTTTGCCCTCTGACTTCCAGTTGGGTTCAGCCAATGGAGAGTGCTGCAGGAGATCAGAGGGAAAGAGGGGAGTGAATGGCATATTTATTCCCCTAGCTGCCTCCCTGCTGGGCCTTGTGGCCTGGCTACCTCCCTCCACTCAATGTAACAGCTACTGTTAAAGGTCTTTCTTTCCGTTTAAGCTTAGGGGTGGGGCTTTGCCTATTCCTTTTATTTTTATTTTTTTTTTTTTACGACTTGCCCATTGCTTGTATCCAGTCCCCATAATGAATTCCTCCCAATTTACTCGATTTGAGTATTCCTTCTATTCCTGTTGGGTCCTGATAGATAATAGAGAACTACCACACAATCCATCACACAATTACTCAGCATCTCTGGGCTACGCTTTCCTCAGCTGAAAAAATAGGTCAATACTTCATAGAGTTATAGTAAGGCTAAGTGGGTAAAGCTTGGCACATTAAAAAAACCAACAAACCTAGGCTATTATTATCAGCATTTTGTCATTGCAATGAGTTCATTAAATATATTTTTATAAATGTGATTAAAAATGTTATGTTTGTAAGAGACTTCACATAAGCACTTTTCAAACTCAGTAAAGATGCACGTGTGACCAAGTGTCTCCATTTGGGCCAGGAGAAAGTGAGATTATAATAGTTCTGGTAGCCTTCCCAGGAGTAGGTAGGTAGAGGGTTTCTGAACTAATTGTATGGATTGACTTATGTTAACTTCTTAAGAGATGGGCTGTGAGCAGCCTTCCGTCCACTGATCACTCCCAACCACTGAATCCATCAGTAAAGAGAGCCCATCTTCAGAGAAGCACCAAAGGTGGACCACTGCCCTCTCTTCATGGAGCAACACTACCTGCTGGCCTGTCCTGCATGATGAAAAATATTCCCTTTAAAAATGTCCCCTTCCAGGGAAGGCTCTGGATCCCAGAATACTACATAACGGGTTTACCTACTCTTCACAGCCCAAAGCCAGTTCCACAATGTCTGCCCTTAACTTCTGTTCTCTAGATCTGTGGTACCTAGAAAGGAAGAAATTTGCTGAGAAGGCTCCATCTTTAGGACACGTCCCATTTGTTCAGCAAGAGATTTTGTTTTGGGGGTTTTGTTTGTTTGTTTTCCCACTAAGATAAGAAATTACCACAGTTCTAAGGTTGGAGAATGTCCTTGAAGGCAGGCAACATAGCTTTGTTTAAAAAGCATGAGGTCTGAAGCGAGAGACACCTGGGTTTAAATCCCAATTTGGTCATTTATGAGCTGGATGACCTTGGGAAAGTTACTCACCATCTCTGGGCTGAGGGATCATCATCAGTAAATCGGGGTGTACATCTTGTTTCTGTAGGATTCTTGTGAAGGTTGTGAGACGATGGAAACTGTCTGACAGGGTACCTGATGCAATCAATAAATGGTGGCAATTATTGGCAGAAATAGTAGTCGTTTTCATTCTTAAAGTCCTTACCTGTCATGCAGAAATACTCCAAAGCATCTCATAGATGCATATATTCTGGATTGGGAGGGGCCAAAATATCCAGTTACTTCAACAACCTCTCCTCCCCAACTCCCTGCCAGACAGAACTCTACAAAGCCAGTGGGCAAGGTGTAGGGATCCTCCTGGGACTTCCAGTTGGCTTAAATTTAGACACGTAACTACATTTAGCGAGGACTCACTCTGTGATGGGCACTGCTCTAAGACTTCCATAAATATTTTCTAAGTTAATACTCAGCACAATCTGTGTTGTAATTCCTACCATTGCCCCCAATTTACAGATGGTGAAACTAAGCCTCAAAAGAGTTAAGTGACTTTTCCAAAGTCACATAACCCATGAGTGGATGCAGAATTTGACCCCAGGCAGCCCTCCTTTTTAACCACTTTATTGTGCTGGCTCAATATCTGGCTAAAAGACACAGCAAAACAGTCATAGGCTCTACATGCTAACATGGCTACTTGGACTGAATTGACGCATCAGCACAGCAACTGATCTGATTGATTTGAGCATGCTGCATCTATTGGAAATACAGACATCCTATAGACCAGAGCTTCTCAACCCTGGAAGTAGATGAGGATCACTTGGGGAGCTTTTCAAAAAGTACCAATGCCTGTACCTTACTGAAGGAGACTCTTATTTAATTGCTCTGAGGTGGAATCTGGGCCCAGAAAATTTTCAAATCTCCCCAAAAGTTCTAATACGTAGCCAGTGCTGAGAATCACTGGTGTAGACTCTTCTTGTCCTTGATGGTGACACTTAGTCACAGAGCTTCTTGGAGTTCTTTAGAGGTTGGGTTTGTTTATCTTGACATTTAGTTCAGAACTAATTAGCTGATCCTCATACACTATGCAATAATACATTGTATAAATTCTGACTTGGGACACCACTTTGCATAGAAATATGAGCCTTTCCAAAGAACATTTTTCTGTATTACTAAATGTAGTCAAGTTTCCTTTGGAAAATGGCAAAATCCAAATCTCTTTTTCCTACTAATCGTGTGTTGCAAAAAGATTGCCTTGAAATATTGCAAAGCAGCCAACACCATTCAGTAAATTACACCATGTAACTGGCTTAGACCTCATTAGGCTTGCCCTCTTTGGCCTTATCAAGGGAACAGCCACTTCCCTTTGCAATCCCTTCTGGGAATGGATTTCTTCACTTTTCCCGGAAAGGTCAAGACATCCATCTTTCCCTGAATCTCTCATCAAGAAGTGACAGTTCAGCTTTTTTTGTTATCTTTTTGTGCCTCTCCTTTGAGGAGGATTTTACTTAAAAATTAAAGATATCTTCAATTGTAGATAATTTATATTTGAAACCAAAACAGAACAATCTTATTTTGAAAAAGAATACTTATAGTGAATTGTGTTAGACGTCTAATGAGCATTCCTCTTCCTCTTTCCTAAAAGGATATGATTTTGTTTAGGTATCTGTCCCCTCCTCTGTACAGCTCATGTGTATTCAATGTCCATTTATGCTCATAATTCCATTTGCTTATCCTTCTCCACTGTGACCTAGAATCTGAGTGCCTGATCTGGTGATGGGTGTGCATTGATGGCATTAATGACTTCCTTGCACTGTGGCTTTCAGAGTGAGGGTGGGTATCCATTCTTCTGGTTTCCTTTTTTGCTAGGTAGTTGCAAGTTGACAGCATCCCTCTATGAATGCACAAAGAACCTCTTGGGCAACCCTCCCTATCTGATTCTAGGCACCTGTGTTCTAATAACAGCCCCCTAATCCTCAGGCTGAGGGCAGTATTGGTTCCTGTTGTTGCCAGCCCTGGACATTGTACCATCCCTTGCTGAGTTCCCTGAACTTTGACCACAGCTTTATAGTCACTTTATTAAATTCTCATTAAACTAGTTTCAGTGTGTTGTCTGCTTCCTGCTGGGACACTGAGATGCGTGACTCACATCTCCAGTTCCAGGGTCTGAATCTTGATTGTCCTAACCTAGTCACAGTATCCCATGGACCAGTGGTCAGTTCAGACACCGGGATTAAGGCAATCAGTGCGTGGAACTTCCTTAAGAAATATTTGTGATGCAGAGGTGAGCACCTGACTTATGTTGGCCAATTAGATGGAAGGGAAAAAGGAAGTACCTGGCTTCAGCTTCCGGTAGTAGCTGTCTTGTGAGTGAGAGGGAAGACACTGTGAGCACAAAGACAACACCTCACGGGGCAGAGCCTGGAATTATAACACTGATATATATGTCACATATATGGGCTTATTGTTATAGGAAATAATAAATCTCCTCATAGGTTAAACCCATTTTAGTTTTGTTTTTGTTTTTGTAATTTGCTGCTGAAAGCACCATAGCTAATGTGATTTGTTAGCATTTCTTTTAGTTGCGTAGCAGCCATGGGGTTTAAAGCATTTCCCGTGTATTGTTCATTTTCATTTTTTCAAAAGCCATGTTAATGATTATAGTAATATTAATAGTTAGGGTAATAAGTAATAACTATATCTATGTACTAGGTACTATTCAAAGCACTTTATAGATGTTAATTTGGTTAATCATCACAACAACTCTATTCAATAGGTACTACTATCATTCCTATTAAGGTTATTAGATGACAGACAGAAAGCCCTGAGATATCAAAAACACATATCAAGTCACCCAGCTGGTAAGTAGCAAAGCTGAAATTTGAGCTCAGACAGTCCAATCCCAGAGTCTGTGTTCTTTATATGAATGTATCCTACCACTCATAATTCAAATGAGGAAACTGAGGCTCAGACAGCCAATGAACTAGTTAAGAGAAGAATCGGGAAAACTAATGTTGAGCAAAATCTACTGCTATTTCCACTATGCCACATTTTCCTTCCAGTGAGCTTCCCATCAAGGCCTTTTTAATAATTTGTGGAGCAGTTAATGCAAATGAGAGCTCTCCACCCTTCCAAGTTGTTCTTGTGGAACTGGGGCAACATGTGAGGAGAGACTCCATCTAGAGGCCTCTAAGTATAGTGCAGTCTAAAGATTACACACGTGATATTCAAATCCTATACACACTCTAAAATAATTTTGTAAATGTGTATACCCCTCAGCTATTTTTAAGTTATCATCTAAAAATTTATCCTATGTCATAAAAATGTAATCCCTGGTGTATTAAAATATTCACATTTAAAATAAAACAGTTAATTATTCTATTTGTATCCCTTTGAAATCTGATTCCATTGCAACTTGATTCTCACAATAATCCAGCCAAAAGTTGTGGTATGCACTTTGCTAATAGTTAGAAATTTTATGTCTGTCCCCTTTTCTTGAAACCATATTTTCATTTCATATTGCTCACAAAATTTTGTTGCAATGCAATATATTTTATTCCTAAAAGCATTTTATTGATCTTCACAAAAAAAAGAATATAAATTAAGCCTCTTTAAAAAATATTTTCCATGACTCTAAGATCCTGAAGGTTAAAATGTGTTTTGGATTGAGTGATATTTACAAATATTATTAATACACAATTTACAAATAATTGCTAACCACAAAAGTGTACTATAATTGGAAATGCATTTTTAATTAGAAAGATGGAAAATTTTTTAACCGTCTTAGTTTATATAAAATGTATTTGTTACTAAAATGAAACAGGAACAGTATTGATTATATTTGCTTGGGTTTTTCCCCATTTTTTATAGTTACAGATGTTGAGAAATTATATAGGAATGCCATTCAATTCTTTGAGCAACTAGAGGTCATTTGGAAAAAGTATATCATGATCTATGACCAAAGATTATTTTGATAAACAATCAGATGTTTATTTTCTTCACAGTCTTTATCAGACAAAATAATCATATCCTTCATTCGTTTATTTTAGTCTCCCCTCCTGCCTCCCTATATCAGGACACAGATATTATAAAAGCAGAAATCTTGCCTGTATGCTTTGGAATAGTGTCTGTCACATCATAGGTGCTTAACAAATATTTGTTGAACAAATGCCTGAGACAACCCACATTCAAAGGAAAGGCAAGTACGGTGATTCTGTTAGGACAGGGGATAAGGGAAGATTGGATGTGTAGGTGATTGTGGTCTTCATGACCTCACTGTTAAAGTTTCCTTCTTCACCGTGAGGAGTAGCCTCTCTGAAGCACTATTGTTCCAGCAGAACAGGGATTCTCCTCCCATCCCCACATGTGCAGCGACAGCAGCTAATTTTCCTGTGTCTCTGGTCTCAGGTACCTTAGCAGCCTCCCCTCTAACCTCTCTTCAGTAAGTTCTCTTACTAGATCCCGCAGTAGGCTGAATGGCCATCTGTGGTGTCCTTGGGTGATTTCGACATGAAACTTTGTTTATTCCCCAGCTCCGCGCAACTTAGGCAAACACTTCTAGAAAGTCCCAATAATACTTAACAATACCACGCGTAACATTTCCATGACATTGGAAGGTCTACAAATTATATTTTTATGTCTAATTTTTATAATTATCATGGGTGAACACCTTAAATTTAAAGGTGAGAAAACTGAGGCCCAGGAAGGTAAAAATCACATGCCCAATATTACATCATCCTCAGATGGCTGAGTATGAGTTTGAATGCCTCAACTAGAAATAGTGTAGATTTAAATTTAAGCCCAACTCTGTTCAGCAACTTACCAGGGAGACTACAAAAAAGTAACTTAATGTCTCCGAATTTTAGTTAACTCAGTACAATGCAACCATTAAAATCATTTGATGTCAGAAGGGAATTAATACATTTATAGCCTTAACACTCCCCAGTACATTATTTTTCCTGCCACGAAGCAGTATTATTATTACCCCCATCTTAAAGATGAGAAAACTCAGGCATAACATAGCAGAACAGCATAGTCCTCAAGAGTCTGGGTTTTGGGCCAAGCATGGTGGTTCACACTTGTAATCCCAGCACTTTGGGAGGCCAAGGTGGGAGAATTGCTTGAGGTCAGGAGTTCAAGACCAGCCTGGTCAACATAGTGAAACTCTGTCTTTACTAAAAATAAAAAAAAAAATTAAAAAATAAAAAAAATTAGCTGGGTGTGGTGGCATGCATCTGTAATCCCAGCTACTCAGGAGGCTGACACAGAGTATTACTTGAACCCAGGAGGTGGAGGTTGCAGTGAGCCGAGATCACACCACTGCACTATGCCAGCCTGGGCGACAGAGAAAGATTCTGCTAAAAAATAAAATAAAATAAAAAAGGTGAGATTTGGAGTCAAGCTGCTTGAGCCAGGTCCTGGCTCTATCACTAACTAGTTAAGTAACTTTGGGCTAGTTACTTAATACCTGCCTGGCACAAGGTAAAAGTTAATATAATATATGTCAACCGGTGTTGGGCAACTTCTCCAAGGCCACAAACAAACCATAAGAGTGCCGGGGTTCAAAGCTAATTAACCAATTTGGTTTCAGAGATCATGGTGTGTACCATAGCACTGTTATCTTTAGAGTCAGAAAGTCAGGAGAAAGGAAGATAAATACGAGACAGAAAGAAAAACCTGGAGGTTTGAGACTGCAAAAGAGAGAAGAGCAATTTGTGGTGCATCAGGGCATTTTACTGTATGGCAAGAAATGGAATTTCCCATAAGTTGTCCTTTCCAAAGATTCCAGTGAAGAACTATATTGCTCCGCAAGGTTTTGTTTGTTTGGTTGGTTGTTTTTTGTTGTTGTTGTTGTTGTTGTTGTTGTTTTTGCCAGGATGACATTTCTTTAGAAAGAAGTACTGTTTCTAAAATAGGACACAATGCAGCCCAGCTTTATTTGGGTTGAAAGTTCTAAAACAATTTCAGTAGTTCACTCTGATGTGGGGTAGTTCACTCTGATACAGCCTCCCATGTGGGGTCTTGGAAAGAAAGGGCAGAAATTCCTAGGGCAAGCACCACTGTGTGTTTCCTAGGCAGTGATATGGTCTACATGTTGTGGATCCTCATTCTGTCCGAGGAACTGATCAACCAGCTGATCAAGATATCAACCCACTGACGGTGACCAGACAGAAGCATGCTGCTCCCTTCTCTGTTTCTATCTACCCTCACGTCAGTGCCCATACTAATTAGAACTCCTTTTCTCTCCAGGAAACTTTATCCAAGAAGCCCCACTTCCCCTTCCAAAGTAGATTGGTTCCTGGAAATATTCTTGGCCTGGAAAAGAGAAATCATTTTCTATTTTCAGCTGGAATTAGGTATTATTTGTGGCCACCTGCTAGATCCCAATAAACAGATTCTGCCTGAAATTACAGCCTTTTTGTGTTCCAAAAACTAGCTCTCCTCTTAGCCTATAGTACCCACAGTAACAAACCCAATATCAACAATCATATCTATCATGCAGTAAGCAATCACTACATTTCCTTGTTGAAATGAATCCTGTGTTTTTGAGAAGGTCACCTCACCTGACCTCAGTTGGGGAATTTCTGTGCTGCAGAATGTCTGTGGTCTCTTTTCAGCTTTGAGATTTATAAATCTGGTATGTACCATGAGGTTCCTTATGGTTCTTCAG
Organism: Piliocolobus tephrosceles; assembly: GCF_002776525.5. NCBI lineage: Eukaryota > Metazoa > Chordata > Mammalia > Primates > Cercopithecidae > Piliocolobus > Piliocolobus tephrosceles. The sequence continues at coordinate 100,522,133 of NC_045443.1, forward strand.
TAAGATTCTATTGCGGTTTATTATTATCATCAATAGGAATAACAAGGGCTAACATTTCCTGGACACTAACTATATGTCATTGTATTAAGTACTTAACTATATATAGTATATATAATCCTTACCAAAAATAATGCGAAGTATGTATTATTTTCATTATCCCCAGTTTGCAAACAGGGAGACCAAAGTTTAGGTAGGTTAAATAAATTCCCCAAGGTTACCCAGCTAGGAGTGGAGGAGGCAAGATGTAAACCCAGCCCAGACTATTCACTCCAGACTACTCACTCTACTACATGGAATTACTCTCTCCACGTTACATGTGAACAAGAGAGTTCAATTTTTCTTTGTCTATATATTTGGGGTTAGAGTTTTTATAGTACAACATATTAATTGGCCTAAATTTCTAGCCATATTCTTAGGAAAGATAGGGATCTGCCTGTCAGGTTCCTGCATGATAGTGGCAATGATGGCACTTATTTTCAGTGCAGATAAAAAGCCTGCCTGGAATCTTCTTTTTGGAAGGTTCAAGAGTATAACCAATACATTGTAAGGTGGAAGTAAGATAAACAAGTGCATTTTACTTATAGGGTGAAAGTGGTCCATACCAGATTCATGATTGGTTACCAGGAGATGGCAGTTGTCGAGATCTTGTATTTTTCCATGGAAACAAGGAAACCATAAGAAGGAGAAACGAAGATACCCGAGGTGAGAGAGACAAAAGAGATATTAGAATTAATCATTTATAGGATAAGGGCGTATAGATGAGAATCTTGGGGGGAAAAAGCAATGCAGAAGCTTGGGTGAGCAACACACACTATCATCATCATCATCATCGTCGTCACCATCATCATCATCACTGTCTTCATCGTTGTCATCATTATCATCATATGCACATGTGTCCTAGTTTGGGTCTTTCAGAAGCAGACTCTGAGAAAAGGATCCTGGTGAAAATAGTATAGCTGGAAACTAAAAATTAAAAAATGGGAAATAGAGACAGATAAAGAAAGGTAATAATTACATGGAGTGTTATCAAGCAGGCAGCTATTATTGTGGGCAACTGAGCTTACTGCCTCTGAGAGTCAGTGAGGGAGAAAGCCTCTACCAGTTCTTACTGGTCATTGGTAGAGGAATGATGGGAAGTTATTAATTCCTAGGAACTTTTGGCCTACCATAAAGGCAAAGTGCTTTAGAACCCGAATAAAACTTTTAAAAAGAGAAACTTAGGAGCTGGCAGTTGGGAGTCAGCCATTCTGCACTGAAGAGGAAAGGGCAGAGGGGTGGGGGGAGGGTCACTGAGAGCATCTGAAACAATTTTGCTTTTAGAGGGTAAGATACAGATGGTAGTTAACATGTATTGAATGCTTAGAATTCGTTTAATTTTCACAGTCTGCATAGAAAGTGTGTATTATTGTTGGCATTTTGCAGTTAACAAGAAGTACAGAGAGGTAACATATTTGTTCATGTGGGAATAGCTGGTAAGTGGCACAGCTGGGAGTTGAATCCAGGGGTCCTGACTCAAACCTTCCACGTTATTCCATCTAACTATGCAGACTGTAGCCTCAGATTCCTTCACTTATAATCTCCAGCTCCATCCCTCTTGTTCATTATGGATATTTTTTACCCCAAAAGGACCAATCTGCTTCCAACAAGTTTCAACTCTCCTTGATTTGCATTTTTTCCACGTAGGATTAGTGATAATAACTACTACAGTTAGCACTCTCCTAAGCTCCTTACAGGCTTGTCTTACTTAACACTCCCATCAAACCTATAAGGTGGATACTGTTATATTCTCACCTTACCAATGAGGAAACCAAAGCACAAGGTGATGAATAACTTGCTTAAGGTCATGTATTGAGTGAATGGCAAAACCATGCTCAGCCCTTGCTGAACCACGATGTTCTGCTCTCTCCTTAGCTAGAAAGATTTGAAATAGCAAAGTTGTGTGTAGACTGTGGTGCATGGTAATTCCAGGAATTGCCTTTAAAGTGGAACAGGTTTGTAATCATAGCCAATCCAGGGAAATGGCAGAACTTTACCTCCATCCTCAGTTTAGATTCAGAGCCTCTGCTTAGAGAAATACAATGATTTACCTCTTTCTTTTGGGTTACCATGCCCATATCTGAGCTCTTGTTTTAAAGCATCAATACACGTGGTGACAATTGGCTTAGAAATGTTACATTTCATGTAAATTTTCACCTGAGACAAAGCATCCTTGGTCTTGGCAGGTCTGAATTCTAGATGATGAATCTTTACTTCAAAGGATTGAAAGGGAGAGATGAATCAGTCATTGAAATCTTCACGACTTGCTTTTTATCCTCAAATTTCAGTAATTTTTTATTACATAAAATATTAAAATAAAAATAAAAACAGCAACAGTAACAAGTTCAAATTACCTTTGATCATATTATCTTTCTTCTTTTTAAAACAGTATGTGGGGTAAAGAGCAAGAGCAGTGTTTGACCATCATTTCAGACCCAGTAATAACCACCAGCAACATTCCCAGTTGCTAGTCTCTCTTATCCTCTGTGATCATACAAATATACATAAATGCCATGTACATACATATACACCATTAATAACATTTTTCAAAAAATGGAAATGTGTTCATGCTTTATGTTTGCTTAAAAATACCTCATAGATGTCCCTAGGTCATTATTTATAGATTTACTTCATTTTGAACCCTTGAACATTGTTCTATTACATAGATAATAATTTTCTGAGCAATCTCTTACTAGTGGACATTTGGCTTGTATTGCGACATCTGCTGCAGAGATCATGTCGATGTATTCTTTTGTACTCCCCAAATAGTGTCTTTTTAGAGCATGCAGCACTTGCCTGAAGATATCAGGTGGTTGTTTTTTTCTCTTTTCAACAAAGTAGGTAAAGCCTAACTGAATATTTAGTTTTCAGATTTCCAGACACCCTTTTACAAACACTTCCTGCTTCTGATTCTAGTTAGATGCCCATAACCAATAGCAGTAATTTATATTCTGAATCCTTAAAGACAACAGCATGTCTGCATTCCCATTCTAATGCCCAACCAAGAAGAAAACTTGGTGACCACCTTCCACCTTCCTCTATCTTCTCCCCACTGCCTAGGTCCAGCCTCCCACTCTCTCTAGGACCAGCCCTGAGTCCTTTGGGAGTTAACAGAGACAAAGCACTTGGAAGCCGTTGATCAAATGTATTAAAATATGCTTCCCAGAATTCCCCACTCATCCCCCCACACCCCTCCCCACACATACACAAAGAAAGGTCCAACTCTTTGAACAAAGATTGCACCTGCAAAAAGCTTCTTCAGTCTTGGAGAAACAGATTTTTTCATTGAGCTCTCCCCTGCACTTAAAACAGAAGCCAGTAGAAAGACCAACCGGAAGCAGAAGGATCTCACACTTCCTCTCCACCTTCCACCAGGAGAGAACCCCCAGGTCCCAACCCATCTGGACCCTGGAGACCCAACCTTCTTCTCATCTCTCTCCATGGGACCTGAAGATTGGCAGGTCTGGGAAGAAGGGAGGTGGGGAGTGTGAAGACCTCCCAGTGGCTGGGAAAAGGGGAAGGGCGATGGGGCGATGGATGAGTGAATTTCACATCTGGCCAACCTCTTTCCGTGAAGAACCAAGTTAGGAAGAGCGTGGAGAAGGGATGGGGAGGGGAAAGTGGATGAGGACTGCACTTGTTATGCTGGGAAACCTCAGTTCAACTGTACAGTGAGGCCTCTGACACGTCTCTAGTCTCTCTCTCTCTCATTCGTGAGCAAACAGAGTTCTCAAATGAAGTAGTACCTGAACGATGTGGGATACTTTTAAAGCAGGCCTTCATCCTTCATCTCCGGGGACTCCGCGGCCGCCTCTTCGCCGCTGTCTGAGCGCTGCCTCTGGGGCGCAGTAGCTGAGCTCCCAGGGAGGGACTGACCTAGATCTTCATCGGGCGCCTCTTTCTCATCTCTCGGGCTCTGACTCCTCTTGGGGTGCTTAGTTCAAGGCTGGGCAGCCTAGAAGACACCCACCAAGTGTGGGTGGGGAAGAAGCAGAGCAAGGGCAGGCCGACCCGATCTGCAGCCACACTCCTCGTCCTCCGGGTGAAACTGCAGACGGCACAGCGCGCAGGGAGGACACAAGGGCCACAGGGCGGGAGCTGTCCGTGGTTCTGGCCGGCGTCGACCCGTGGGTGTTCAAGGTCTGGGGCAGCCCGCCTACCTTCTGCTAAGCCGCAGGGAGGAGTCGGGGGCTGCAGAACCTGAATTGGTTCTAATTAACCCACTCGCAGGCAAGGCCTGAGAGCCGCGTTTCTGCGCCCTTTGCAGCGCAAATCACTGCTGGGGAGAATCTGAATGTTTCTTTTCGGGTTCTCCGTCAGTGCCATTTCTCTTTGAGGACTTAGAAAACTTTATTCGGACACCTCTCATTTTCTCTTTTCTCCTATCCCCCAGAATTTATCCGCCACCGCCCTAGTTCTCTCCCCTGCCCCACAAAACAAATCTATGCGGAAAAGCGCAAGGTGAGGGCTGCAGTAGCCAAATGGTCATTCCCAGCTTCACTCCTGATCTCCAAGCAGTCATGCTCGCCTTGGGGATTCTGAGGCAAACTGGGGATGGGACTGGTTTTAAACCCACCGTCCCCGCCTGTATGTTGACGGGATGCAACTTTAAGTTCATCAAATATAAACTAAATTTGTGGAACGATGAGGATTGAATCTCTTGAGATGAATGCAGCGTGTTTCTGGTTCCAACTAAGCTGATTCTAAGTCAGGACTGATGCGTGCAAGGCGCTCCCTTTCAGGTTGGAGCGTTCCTGGGAAAGGAAAAGAAAAAGAGGTCGAGGAATCCAGCAGTGCTTGGGCAAAAAGACTAATATCCTAAATCAACTCCACACGGTGGAGCAATAGAGGTTCTGCTGCATCGCCCTTGCAGTAATCATTTTAATGTGTCTAGTCTTTCACTGAGCCCGAATAAAGCACTTATTTTATTTTCAAATAAAAACTTGTGGAATTAAGCCCGAAAAGTGCAATAAATTGAGTTTTAAAACCTTGTATATCAATAGATTATCTTCCCCCTCGTCAAACTATACACCTGGTGGCAGATTTTAGCAACTTTTATTCTACAATCCTTTAATGAGTGGGGATGGAGCAATATTCCTGCAGCAACAGGGTGCTTTCTTATCACTTCCTCATATTTGAGGGACTGGTTTGTCTTACCCTATTTTGCAAGAATTTTTTATTCTGCCTCCTAAATTAACTTTTTCTGTAGGCTGCAATGTGCTCAAAGGGTGAAATGGCCACAGTGCCAGCGACTTTTATGTTAAAAATTGTTCTCCACTTCCTGTTCCTGGAAACACAAAAAGCCTCCCAGATCTCACTCTCCAAAATTACCTTAAAATTGGGCAGCAAAGTGAAGTCATGTTTTCTTGTGCTGGTTCCTTAGTAAAACAACCTGTCTGTAGCATGATTTTTTTTTTTAAATCAACGTTGTTTATGTTAAAGCGTTAACTATTACATAAAACGTGCACTGCACAACACCCCCAGCTGAAAGAATTGTTTTAGTCTATTCTCACACTGCTAAAAGGAACTGCCCGAGATGGGTAATTTATTAAGGAAAGAGATTTAATTGACTCACAGTTCCACATGGTTGGGGAGGCCTCAGGAAATTAACAATCATGGCAGAAGGGGAAACAAACACGTCCTTCTTCACATGGTGGAAGGAGAGAGAAGTGCAGAGCAAAGCGGGGGAAAACCCCTTATAAAACTATCAGATCTCATGAGAACTCACTCTCTATCATGAGGACAGCATGGGGGAACCACCCCCATGATCTAATCACCTTCCATGAGGTCCCTCTCCCAACTTGTGGGGATTACAATTTGGATTCAAAATGTGATTTGGTTGGAGACACAGAGACAGATCATTTCAAGAAATGTCTTTAGCAGTGAAGCAAATGCTGACGTTTTGAAGGTTATGATCTACAAGTCTGGTAATGCTGCAGCTTCATGAGAGAAAGGAGGTTGCAAAATGAAGAACAATGTCAGAAATGGGGGTGAATGAATGAAGGTCTATTGCCTTAAGCTTCAAATGGGAAATTTCTATTTCAATCTCTAAAGTTGCCATTTTCAAGGTAGTTTTAGTTTCAAGTTGATGGAAATTTTATTATTTTATTGTTCATAACACACGCACATGTGTGTACATGTATGTGTGTGTGTGTGCATGTGCAGTTTGTGTTAAAAGGTTTAAATTCTACTTTAATTAAAATTCTTTTCTCAACTGGAAGCTTCTCTACAGTTGTCATCTCTTTGGAAAGAGTGGTCAGTTGGGATTATGTTGCTTGATCAAGATGATCAGAGTAATAATAACCAACTCTTATTAGAGCCCATTTGCCCTTTAAATAAAAATAATAAATATTTAAAGTTGTTAGATAATACTGGAAGTGATTGAGGGCTTCCATATACACAATATGTTATTTGATCTTTGCGACAACCATATAAGATAGACATGCATCTTCTCCACCTTACGGATAACAAATTGAGACTTGGGGAGATTAAGAGTCTATTTAAGTAGGTTCAGCTTGATGGAAAAACTGCCATTTGAATTGGGATCACCAGAGCAGTCTCCTGAAATATGCTACATCTTTCTATCTCTATCCCAAATCATAACATGTGGGAGTGCACTGCTTTTTTCTAATGGTACCTGATTTTTGTCTGTTTAAAATATAAGACATTGGACATTGTCATTAAGGAGATACATGACACATTTTTTCATTTGGTCTTTATGTCTTTATGCAGCCAAAATTTATTCAAAGTTTACTGTAAGCAAAATAATTGTCATAATCTTGTTTATGGGTCTTTGTACTAACTCATTCTCTTCCCATGCCCAACTCTTGCTCTATAAAAACATATGCCTTTGGCCAGGCATGTTGGCTCCCAGCACTTTGGGAAGCCAAGGCGGGTGGATCACCTGAGGTTAGGAGTTCAAGACCAGCCTGACCAACATGGTGAAATCCCATCTCTACTAAATACAAAAAATTAGCCAAGAGTCATGGCACATACCAGCTACTTGGGTGACTGAAGCAGGAGAATCGCTTTAACTCGGGAGGCAGAGTTTTCAGTGAGATAAGATCGCGCCACTGCACTGCAGCCTAGGCAACAAGAGCAATACTCTGTCTCAAAAAAAAAAAAAAAAAAAAAAAAAAAAAAAAAAAAAAAAAAGGCTTTCAGGCCTACCACCTGCTTCCCTGCCCTCAGTAAAGGCACCAAATGTGCATGCTGTCCTCGGTGCTGAGAATCTCCACTTTGGAAGGCATGGATAGTCTGCTCCTCTCTCTCTTTGCCCCAGGCTGAGGTGCCTTGTCTTAGAAGTTATATTCCTGGAGCAATACAGTGGATTTCACAGTCACAAAACCTCTATCGTGTAATTCCAGGCTGCACTCCATGCGGGGAAATTTGTAGCTATTTTTCACAAGAGTGACCTCAAAGAGAGTCTCTTGCCTCCGTGGCTTTCCCAAGGACATTCTAGCAATAGAAAGTTTGGGAAGGTTTCTGCTTCCTCCTTTTTCACTCTCAAATTTGATTTATTTTATTAGACCAAGGAAACAGAGTTTATCTATCTTCACAGACTTGGGGAAGGTGGGCAAAAGCAGTATTTAGGTGCTACCGAAGATGGAAAGCCTTTCTAGACCAACAGTTACTCTGCAGTCAAAGTCAGGTATTCCAAGCTAATTTTTTGTTTTGCGATGATTTTGATGCTTGGTGACTCTCTAATGAACAGCTTTAAAATGTGTTCTACTCCAATATATGGCAGGGTGGGTCTTAGGGAAAGGGCCAGCTGCTCTGTGCCTTTGCTGATGGAATCCTCAACTTAGCCCTATCTATGGCCTCTGAGAGGTCAGAGGAATGGCGGGGAGTGGTGGTAGAATTAATGACTTCTCAAAGAAATTCACACTTTTGAAAAGAGACATGAGGGAGAAAGTCAAAGTCACAAATGAACATACGTCTTAGTTCTTCCTTTCTAAATCCAAATTCCATCCTCCCCAGGCCCCTCACAAGGAAAGATGAAAATTATCCCTTTGACACATCTCACTCATTTACCTTACATTTGCAAGGTAAGATTATGGGACAAGACAGGTCCAGCACTGTTTGAGAACCCTTTGGAATAAAGAGACCTTAAAGAGGACTAAGTTTCTTTCTTTTAAAATAGATATTCCTTAATTTATGTCAATTTCTAGGAATAGTAAATTAAAGGCATCCAAACTATAGAAAAATTTTAATAACGTCAATGAAAGATGCTGATCCACTTACTTCCTCTGGGCATCATGTACCACCTAAGAATGATCTAGGGAAAAATAAGTACTGCAGTTCAAGCTTAATTGCTATTTATCTTTTACTCATTTAGGCAAATTAAAAAATTAACAGTCTGTTATGATTTCTTTAGTAATGTTTTCTTTTCTTGGAAACTTAAGAATCTCATCTCTCAGAGAAGCACATCTTTTTAAAAGAAAGTTTTAAAATTCACACATACAAATTATATATATTTATGATGTATAATGTGTATATATATGTGCAATACATATAAGCATATATACATATGCATATACATATATGTGCACACACATTGTAAAATGATTAAATCAAGGTAATTAGCATATCCATCACCTAGCATATTTATATTTTTTGGGGGTGAGAACATTAAAATCTACTCTTAGCAACTTTCAAGTTTCAAGCGATTTTACTTTTGAAACTTCACAGGAAATTTATTCAAAGGCAGTGACCATCTGTGTGAGTGTGTGTGTGTGTGTGTTGAGGGGGCATGCACAATTTACTGGGAAGAGTACTTTAAACACATTTTTAATCTTTCCTTTGCCAAATACATTTTAATATACTTTCTTAATTTTGTTTCCTCGATTATTATTTTTTATTTTTTTATTTTTTTGCAAATGTTAGGGAAGTCACTCAACACTTTCTGAGCATTTCAGCCTGACTATGGACAACAGTGAAGTTTCACTGGTATAATTTTTTATCTTTATTTATCAACAAACATTTAGTAAGCACTTACCATAGTGCAGTTATTATCCAAGCAGCATAAATACAAACTATCCATAATCTAGTCTAAACTGGATATAAGGGGTAATATCTTTATTTTTAAAAAATCGCAATTTTGTCTGCGCACGGTGGCCCATGCTTGTAATCCCAGCACTTTGGGAGGCCAAGGTGAGTGGATCACTTGAGCTCAGGAGTTCAAGACCAGCCTAGTCAAAATGGCGAAACCCGTCTCTACTAAAAATACAAAAATTAGCCAGGTGTGGTGGTGCGTGCCTGAAATCCCAGCTACTTGGGAGGCTGAGGCAGGAGAATTGCTTAAGCCCAGGAGGCTGAGGTTGCAGTGAGCCGAGATCATGCCACTGCACTCCAGCCTGGGCAAAAGAGCAAGACTCCGTCTCAAAAAAAAAATCACAATTTTGACTAATTTATAAATTTTGTTTTTTTATTATACTTTATATTCTAAGGTACATGTGTACAATGTGCAGGTTTGTTACATATGTATACATGTGCCATGTTGGTGTGCTGCACCCATTAACTCATCATTTACATTAGGTATATCTCCTAATGCTATCCCTCCCCTCTCCCCCCACCCCACAACAGGCCCCGGTATGTGATGTTCCCCTTCCTGTGTCCAAGTGTTCTCATTGCTCAATTCCCACCTGTGAGTGAGAACATGCGGTGTTTGGTTTTCTGTTCTTCAATAGTTGGCTGAGAATGATGGTTTCCAGCTGCATCCATGTCCCTACAAAGGACATGAACTCATTGTTTTTTGTGGCTGCATAGTATTCCATGGTGTATATGTGCCACATTTTCTTAATCCAGTCTGTCATTGATGGACATTTGGGTTGGTTCCAAGTCTTTGCTATTGTGAATAGTGCCGCAATAAACATATGTGTGCATGTGTCTTTATAGCAGCATGATTTATAATCCTTTGGGTATATACCCAGTAATGGGATGGCTGGGTCAAATGGTGTTTCTAGTTCTAGATCCTTGAGAAATCGCCACACTGTCTTCCACAATGGTTGAACAAGTTTACAGTCCCACCAACAGTGTAAAAGTGTTCCTATTTCTCCACATCCTCTCTAGCACCTGTTGTTTCCTGACTTTTTAATGATCACCATTCTAACTGGTGTGAGATGGTATCTCACTGTGGTTTTGATTTGCATTTCGCTGATGGCTAGTGATTATGAGAATTTTTTCATGCAACTGTTAGCTGCATAAATGTCTTCTTTTGAGAAATGTCTGTTATATCCTTTGCCCACTTTTTGATGGGGTAGTTTGTTTTTTTGTTTTTTTTTTTTCTTGTAAATTTGTTTGAGTTCTTTGTAGGTTCTGGATATTAGCCCTTTGTCAGATGAGCAGATTGCAAAATTTTTCTCCCATTCTATAGGTTGCCTGTTCACTCTGATGGTAGTTTCTTTTGCTGTGCAGAAGCTCTTTAGTTTATTTAGATCCCATTTGTCAAGTTTGGCTTTTGTTGCCTTTGCTTTTGGTGTTTTAGACATGAATTCCTTGCCCATGCCTATGTCCTGAATGGTATTGCCTAGGTTTTCTTCTAGGGTTATTATGGTTTTAAGCCTAACATTTAAGTTTCTAATCCATCTTGAATTAACAAATTTAGTTGTTTCTAAACTTTTATTACACAATAGTTTATTTATGATCAACAATCTTTGCTACCTTCCTTGTGATGCAGCTCACTCAGCAATTGTTTTAAAATAAATTATTGAGCATCTATTATGTGCTAAGTGCTAATGGTTTCAGAGGTGAAAATAAAGTCAAGGTTTCTGTTTTTATAAAACTGACATTTTACTAGTGGATTTTTTGAAACACAACTAAATTATATAACTTAGAAACCTACAATTAAAATTCAGATTCCTACTTTCAGAAACTTATTAAACATCAATGCCTCACACTTGGGATTTTTTATGTATTTCTCTGGATTGCACTCAGCAAGATCATCTGTCAGTAAAGACTGATACTGTTTCTAAAATATTGCTCATTTATTAGAAATTAAACAAAAACACATATTGGAAATTTATTAAATCCCATAGCTATAGACTGGGCTTTTATATCTGGATAAAAAAAGAGTTAAGAACTGAGTAGCACATTACCAAAAATACAAACATTATATTTCATTCAGTATGTAACTTCCTGTGAAAATCATAACTTAACCAAAACTTTACCTTCAAGCTCATTAAAACGTCTTTACTGGACTAAAACTCACTCTTCAATATTGTCAAAAATATTATCTAAGTTCCAGAGCCAACAATTAACTTTTCATGTGAAATAAAGAAACATCAGAATAATCCCTTTGCAGGGATTGTTTGGTGTTTAGAGTAACACCAGAGAAAAAAGTCCATTTTCACTTTTAAAATCAGTAGGTTTTACAAAGGCATGAACATAGATACAGGCATAAAATTCCAACTTCTAAACAATGAAACTTCAGACACATTCAGTAAATTCCTCTTTCCTCCCAGCTGTCTTATGTAAGCAGGTATTGTAACACCCCATTAGTGGATCAGGGATAGCTATATACAGACACATGTGAAAACGTGAATCATATTTCAAGGCTGCAATGGACCTTGGTTTATAAAGTTTAACTCCCTCATTGTTAGAGTGACACTGAGGTCTGAAGAAGGGAAACAGCTTATCCACATTGGCATCATTGGCAGTGGCAGACTGACCAGCACAAGTCAGGTTTTCTCAAACTGAATGTACCTGATAAAATTTGGCTATGAATAATGAAAATAATAAATTTGGGGTACTTAAAATACAGGTATCTGGGCCTTACCTTTAGAGATTCAAATTGGGTGGAGCTGGGAAGGTACCCAGAATTTACTGTTGATGATACTACAGCTGATCTGAGAACTACACTTGAAGAAACACTATGCAAATTCTTTAAGACTTAGCAATTTCCAAAATAAAATGTGAAGTAGTGTGAGAATTTCAAATCATAGCTTTAAAGACATTGTTTTTCTCCCCATTGCTTCTCAGATATTCATGTGTTCGTGGCAAACACACAATCAACAAAAGTCAAAGTCTGTTGACTATCCAGGCATGACTTTGTATGTCACAAGGAGCCCCTGCAAAGGGTTGGAAATATGAGCCTCTGGCCATTTTCTCATGTTACAAAATTATCTAGCTAATGTATTTCTAAGACAGTGAGAAGAATATTTCATTCCAGGAAATATCTGAAACAGCAAAATTGCTTAAACTACTAATGTTTTATTTCTAATACAAATAAAATTTTCACATTTATAGAGATTTGCTTTTTGATAATATAGTTACTTATTTATTCAATGAACATTTCCTGAATATCTACCAACCAAGCCTTTAGTCAACATCTGCTGCATCATAAATGTCTTCAAAATGTCTCCCAAAACAGACTTGATAATTAATTGGAAAATGAAACTGGAAGTTATGGGGATTAGGTGCACAGTTTTATTACCTTATACAGCAGTATTTATAATTACAACAAAGCATACAAAAATGTTTCATATTAATATAATACTAAAGAAGTTCAATGCTTATAAATATTTTAATGGGCTTCTGAATTAAAGAAAATTTACTTAGGTACAATAACAAAGCAGTAATTGGAATCATAGTTAACTCCAACAGAAAATAAACTTCATAGGTTACGATTTATAGGAAGCCCACTAATTCAATTATAATGACAGTCTTGTGTTTTACATTTAGCCTTATATGCCCCTTTATGAATTCTCTACAAAGCATATATGAAGCTTGAATGAAGCAGGTCCCAAATTTTAATTAACCTTGATGAAACGCGACAGATTACTGATTTAACTCAATTGAGAGTATGGGATTATCATGTCTAAATCAAAGATGACCCCAAAAGATTTACCATTATGCTTTCGAGTATGTACTCATATCCTGTCATTTCAGATTATTTTGACTTATTTGTTGTTTCTCCATCTTGTTCTAAAAAGGATTTAAGGCTATTATTTCAAATTAAGGTTTACTTTTCAGACTTTTTCTGATGAAAGAAATAGTTGGATCTCCATCAATAGATTCACAGTTGACAGACCAAGTTCTGTCCATGGCGTTACTTTATTTTCTGGAGGGCACTGCAAAGGATTCCAATTTCACCTACAAAGAAAAACACCCTCAAAATGGGCCACTCATATAATAAACACTCTTCCAGTATCCACAGTGCAAAACACTGGGGGATAAGTGGGCTTCTTGGATAAGCTGGATACCACCCCAACTTTCAAGGAGCTTTCATTATGGTATAAGTACTTGCATGTTTTAGAAAATGCCAGAGCCATTAATGTAATCAGCATCCCTTTTCCATAGGTCACTTCCCAGGGAAGGACTTAACAGGTCTCTCCCCAGGCAGATTATCAGCTGTTCCATTCCTCTTTTACATTACCATCTACAGATGCTTCAGGAAGCAAAATCATTGAACCTAATAGTATGGTTCACACAAAACTTGAGTGTCAGAATCACCTGAGGTCTATAAACTCCCAAGAGTTATCACAGATTTGGTAAATTTAGCCTTGGCTATGACTCAAAGCTATTAATTTTTAGCTAGCTTTTCATTTGATTCTGATGCACATTCAAATTTTATAATCCATGGTTTAAGCAGATAACTCAATTTAGATGGCAAGATCACTGGATGAAGGTGTGAGGCAGCCTTCCATTTATGCCATGTTCTCACATACCAAGTAAATGAGAATGGAAACGAGAATATTTTAAACATAAAGAACTGCATGGGCAAGGGTTAGGAGTCAGGAAAGAGCATGAGAACTAAAAACTGATCACTGTTGCTGGAAGAGAATGTGAAGGGCTAGAGAGATAATCAGGTGATAAATGAAGTAACCCTGTGACATTCTCAAGAGCAATTATTATAATATTTTCATTATGAAGGAAGAGTGGAAGGCCAACAGATGAGCCACTGGACAGCTTATAAAGTGGATAGAACCAGGCAGAGTAATACCAACTGGACACTTTGCGTGGAAGGGATGGAGAGGTGAAGGAGAAAAAGGAACATGGCGGTGACAGGCTAGGTGTGGAAAGGTAGAATGATGGTGGGAGGTGGAGTGGAATCTAGGAAGGTCAAAGGTAAAAGGACACAAAGGTAATTCCTATCTTTTTGTCAAGTTCTTCTCCATCAGTGAACCCATGGCTTTTCTCCTTAATTAAATATTTCAATAAATTTCTTATTTTTCCTATGGCAATGGTAAGGAAACACAGTCTTCTATTACTGAGAAACAGAGTGGCCTTGTAAGGTGTAAATTACTTACTGTTAATGGAATCAGCCAAAATCTTAAGCTGCTGGGTATTGTCCAAGACCTCAATCCTTTGGGTGTATGGGTCATAGCGAACTGAGAAGGGCCGAGGGATTGTGGCAGCAAAGTTCCTAAAACCAAAACCACAGGCTTGAGTGAAGGGCACCATTTGGAGAAAGGTAATCTTAAGAGAATTCTCAGTGACATTTTACTTCTCTTTTAGGAATACAGACACCTCCCTAGAACACGGTCTTCAACAGCCAGGGCTGACGGGGGGAATGGAGTTTTAGTGAGTCTTCTTGGGAAGCCTTCTTGTGTGTATGTGTATGTACAAACATGTATATAAACATATTTAGTCACTTAGCTCCAAGAAGACAGAGGTAGCTTACAGTGAAAGCACTGAATACAATAAAGCTACAAACTCCTATCATTAAATAAAATCAAGAGTGAGTAAAATCTAGCTAAAGAATGCTATATATAGAAAAAAAAAATAAAACTCTGAAATGCTTGACAGTCAATGCAGAGATAAATAGCTCTCAAGTGGTGAAGAAAGCACCTTCTATATACCAAGAACTATGTTAAGTTCTAACTGCCCAATGCTCTTTACAAATATCCTTTTTATTTAAGCTTCACAAAAACCTTAGGAGAAAGGCACCATTACTATACCCATTTTATGGATGAGGAAACAGGCTTGGGAAGGCTATGTGACTACTAAGGCAATACTGTCAGTAAGTTAACTAACTGGGAAGGAACCCAGGCAGTCTGACTCTGGCCTGGACCCTTTGTTTTCCTGTCTTCCCAATACCTTACTTCTGGATCTGGGAGAAATCCACCATGAGGGCCTCTTTGAGGGACATCATGCAATACCAATAACAACATGTTCCAAAGTAATCACAAATTTCTAAGTTGGCCTCTGGTGAACATATAAGCTGCTTTACTGAAAATACAGTGTTACAGGAGACAGTAGCGACCTCCAAGTCTGGCAGGAGTGGCTCCCCAAGTTCCAAGTCAAGTTGTCTAGGCTGAAACCCTGCCTCTGTCTATTACAGCCCTTGTGACCGTGGGCACAGGGGACCACTCTTCTGTACCCCAATTTCCTCTGTAAAATCAGGGCAAGAGTAATAGCTGCCCCAGGGGGTTGCAGCAAGTGCTGTTATACTATGGAGTAAGTGCCCCATGAGTGTTAGTTGCTACCTTTAATGAAGAACAAATGGCCAAGTATATATTTCCACCTTTTCTTCTCTGCAAAGAGCTGTCTCAGCCCAGCTAGTGGCATCAGCCATGTGTTACACATCTGTGATTTTGCCTGCTCTGCACTTCTTCCTCCTTCTTCCCATAAAGCAGCTCATTTTTTGCTTTGGGTGATTTACTCCTACCCTACTAGGTGTGTATCAGTCCAGAAGTCAGTATTTGGTGCCAGCCATCCTCTGGCGAAGAGGTAGCATGTGAACCCTGCTCAGCCAATCACATCTCTGCCTACAATTTGAATCTTGAAATTCTAAGTGGTTAGAATTTGTTGCTCTTGGTTGGGATGCTCTGAGAGAATCCAAAGGGATGCACAGATTCCTTGTTTTGAAGCCCGTCCTTTAGCATTCTCTTTGACTCTCTGAACCACTTCTCAGCAGAATGGAGTTTTCATGGTTGTTTCCCTTGAGGCCTTGGTACTGACAGGCCTGTGTCCTGGCAAGCTCTTCCCTGCTGGTCTGGGACTGATCACATGCTGATTAGAGAGCTGTCTCCAGGAGGGCCCATCCAAATATTATCTTGGTATGACAGGGTGCTCATCAGCACTGCCTCTAAGCCCCAATGCCTGGGTCCAAACCTTAGGCCTTGGAGGAAGAGGAGGATGGTGCTGGAAAGAGTCTAGGCTTCCAGTTTAGGGGAGAACTAAGAAAGCAGAGCAAGAAGGACTACTTGAGAGCTCTGGACAGAGCTGGAGACATAGTCATTTTAGGCCAAACCAAGTAGATTTGTGGGCCAGCATTTTACCTTTAATTATCTAAAGATAGAAGTAGACATAATTTAAGGAATATCTATTTTAAAAGAAAGAAACTTAGTCCTCTTTGAGGTCTCTTTATTCTAAAGGGTTCTCAAACAAATGTTAGCTGGACCTGTCTTGTCCCACAATCTTACCTTGCAAATGTAACGTAAGTGAATGAGCTATCAAAGGGATAATTTTTACCTTTCTTTGTGAGAGGCCTGGGGAGGATGGAATTTGGATTTAGAAAGGAAGAACTAAGATGTATGTTCATTTATGTCTTTGAGTTTCTCCCTCATGTCTCTCTTTTCTCCCTAAGTGTGAATTTCTTTGAAAAGTCATTAATTCTACCACCACTCCCTGCCATTCCTCTGACCTCTCAGAGTCCATAGATAGGGTTGAAAGCTAATATACCCAGCTTCATAGACTCCCAAAGGCCTGTATGTCCCATGCCTGTCATCCATCACTGATAAGATTTTTTTAAGTGGTAACATACAATGAGTATTAGGATATCCATGTCCAGGTTGACCCTCTGCCCAGTCTGTCTCCTGCTTGGGTACAGGAACTGTGCACTCAGAGGGCCAATAGTCTCAGAGTCCCAGCACCGCTCCATCAGCCTCTTGCTGAATTGCCTCTGAGATTAATGCCTCCACCAATTATTTATTGAGTGCTTACTCTGTGTCAGGTATTAGTCCAGGGGCCGCAGGAAAAACAGAAAATAGAAAGAACAAAATTTCTACCCTCATAGAGCTTACCTTATGTAATATATTACAAGTTAATAACTATTACAGAAGCACTGTAATACTTGGCAGGGATGAGTAGAAATAAGTTGGTTAGAGAAAGACATATGGAGATTAAATTTGGGTAAAGATACAAAGGAGGCAGCACGTTTTGTAGGTGTTTGGGAGAAGGAAGTGAAGAAAGGACTTTATAAGGCTTCTTTGATTTTGTGGGGAGACTTCTGTGGCCTCTCTGTATGCAGGAGGGTTCAGTGTCTGGACTTGGTGGTTGCATTGAACAGGGACCAGGTGGCAGTGGTGTGTGCAAAGGTCAGCACGCCCAACTTTCCAACAGAGAACGGAAGAAAAGGAGGCAGGGTGGAGAACATGGGAGACAAACTGTCTATGGTACAAAGTTGCTGTAGGCATTGGAGTCCACTCTCCTGGCCAACCACCCACAGATGAGTGCCACCAGTCAGGAGGCCCCCAGAGCTAGTAGCTCACCTTTGTCACCACCTCACCTTACTTTCTCCTTGGCATCATGAAAACTCTCCGCCACATAATACAGGGGCTGGAACTCCGTGACAGTGTACTTTTGGATGGCTGTCTTCTCCAGCTCCAAGGGAAGGAGCTTTGGCTTGTCTGATAAGCAGTACTGTAGGCCCCAAGTGACAAGTTATTATCACTGTTAAATAAGGATCAGTATTCCCTACTGCATCCCAGAGGCCATTTGTGCCCCTTCCCTCATCTCACCCCGATTCCTTCTACATCATGGCCCAAATGCAGCGAGCCAAATTACTTTGCACATACTAGGTTCTACCCTTCATAGCTCACCCAAAACCTACAGCCAAGGGAGAAAGGAGTAATTCATTCCAATTCCTTTCAAGTAAGGTGGTCAACAGATGATGTGGGAGCCAACCACACTTTCTGGCATGTGTTTGCATACTCACAAGGCTGCATGCCTAGGTCAGTCTTGGAATCAGGAGGCCCTTTCTTCCCAGAGATACGTGTACTTGCAATTCCATTTCTATCTGTAACACCCACAGCCATAATCAAATCATAGCTGCTAAGGTACCAATCACTGGAGAATGAGTACCCAGGTTGCATGTCAAAATGGGTACAAATAGGGTTTCAACAATATCGAAAGCACAATAATGGTTTTCTGTACCCACCACTTTTAAATCCATTCTTGGTTCCTGTTAAGGTCATACCTGTAATTCACCAAAGGATGACAGGAGCCCAGCACCATATGCCTTTATGGAGTCTCCTTGTTTGCAGAGCCCAAACTCCACAGTAAACCAGTAAATCTGGAATGGAAAGTCAATCTGAGAGCACACTGTGATGGTTAATTTTATGTGTCACCTTGAATGAATGAAGGGATACCTGGATAGCTGGTAAAGCATTATTTTGGGGTGTGTCTATGAGGGTGTTTCTGGAGGGATTGGCATTGACCCAGTGGAATGAGTGGGGAAGATCTTTCCTTAATGTGGGTGGGAACCACCCAATGGGTTGGAATCCCAGATGGAAGAAAAAGGCAGAGGAAAGCCACATTCACGTTCTATCTCTCTTAGAACCAGGATACCCTGTTTCTCCTGCCCTTGGACATCAGAACTCCAGGCTCTCTGGCCTTTGGACTCTGGGACTCGCACCTCATCACCACCCAGGGGTTCTCAGGCCTTTGGTCTCAGACTGAGAGTTATATCATCAACTTCCATGGTTCTGAGGCTTTTGAACTTTGGATAATCTACGCCACTGACTTTTCAAGTTCTCCAGCTTGCAGCCAGCATATTGTGGGACCTCTCAGCCTCGATAACTGTGTAAGCCAGTTTCCCTAATAAGTCCCCTCTCAGATTTCCCTCTCTCTCTTTATCTCTCTCTCTATATATCTCACTGGTTCTTTTTCTCTGGAGATCCTTGACTAGTACACATCCCAAAGAAGGAGAAGGCAGCAACTGCCCCAGTGCCATGGATAGGATTGCCCAGGTAGGAGCCTGTGCAGGTTTGTTCTCTAAATCAGCATGACCTGTGATCATGTCTCTGTGTCCTGTGTCTCACTCTATCCGGTCACCTGTTGAATCGAATGTTGGCTGAATGTAAAGAGTGATGGAAAATATCAGGTGGTACTAAGAAGCCCCAAAAGGAGACCCCCAACAATTTGTTCTCCATATGACAGGAACTCTTCTATCTCTTTTGTTTTTTTCTCTGTGGTGTCAACTAGACGGAGATGTTCCTCAGATGCTCTGAAGCTAGTAGAGCTCATCGGGCACAACAGTGGGAGGTAGCAGATTAGGTAGTGATAGAATCAATGAGGAGAATATCCCATCATCTATGCTAAAACTTCGGGGTGTTTCTGAAGTCAACTACTGCATTTATCTCCCCAAATAACCAAGTATTTTTCTTTCAATAACCCACAGTCCAATATGTCCTAGAGAGTTGGCCTGAAAAAAAGAATATGGGACTAAGAAGAACCCAGAGCTCAGTTAGCTGCTAGAGACAGTCACAGTTTTGGAGAATTAGGGTAGGTTATTAGTTACATCTGTTTATTGGACTAGAAAATGTTAAACCTGGGAGGGCTGTCAGAGCTCAGTCAGTCTGACCTCCTCACATACAGGTGAGGAGTCTTCAGCCCAGGAAGGTAAGGCAACATGCATGTAGTTACACAGCAAATTAAGGGCAGCAAGAATCCAGAACTGTTCCCTAACCAACCAGTAACATTTTTTCAATCAGTAACAATTTTTTAGAGAAGTCGAATTAGTGATAAGTCCTTTTAATATTGTTATGGTAGATAACATGATGCTTTGAGTTCCAAATTTATTTTCTTTGTAGAAATGAGAAATTCTATCCAGCTCTGTAGCTTCTTTGAAAGCCGCTCCTTGTATCTCTGAAGCCTCTGGCATTTAAAAACCCATGTTCACAAAAATTTAAATAATTAAATTTAAATAGTTAAATTTTTAGTTGCTTTTGAGATGGGCAAGATATGAGCTATTGCATCTCATTTTTAGAGATGAGGAAGAAAAAGCCACTTGTCCAGGGCCTAAAAGCAGCTGTCAGTGAGAAAATAACCTTCTGGGATTTTTTAGCCTTTCTGACAGAACGAGTTCATAAGCTTCTAAACTGATATATCTTAATAATAGATTTGCACTCATTGGCAGTCCATAACTCAATTATAAACGTTTATTTTTCAACTTCCAGGACAGGCAATGTGGTTAGTGGCTGGGGTGGGATGTAGTAAAATTAGAAATGAGTATGAAGGAAGGAAATCACCTGCTATGTAGAATTGCTGCTTCTATAGCCCCAGTGGACAAGTGTCATCAAATATACTCAGGAGAGGAAAGTGTTCAGCAATAAGGGGAAAGCCCACCCCCGTTTCTCCCTCGTATCTGAGAAAGAAAAAATCCTAATGCATGCTCTGGTGTGAAATAGAGATGTAAACATTCCCTCTTCAAAGTTCTGGATCCAGATTACTTCATATACACACTTTATGCCAAAGGTTTTCAAGGGCTACTGTTATAGCCTGTTGGTGGGTTCAAGATACTGCTTAAAATTTAAGAGATGTAAAAATCTGCAGGTAGATGATTTCAAAATCAAATTATTAAGGAGAAATCGATCAAAATGTGAAGTTCCACTTGTGCAAATGTAATCCACCACATTCTGATTTTTTTCCCCAGATAACCTGGCTTCCAGGGGAGTAGTAAAGCTTCAAAGACCTGAGGGCCATAGCCTATAGCACTCCCACCATCCACCCAGGGAGAGAAGGGACTTACTGTAGCAAGCTTTTCAACGTACTCATCAGGTGCACCCAGAGAGGCAAGGCCAATTTCCTGTAATTGGGGGAAAACAGAGTCACTGGAGTAGCTGGTGTCTGGCCGTCTTTAACATTCACCCACAGAACCAACCTGGTACTTGGCCATAAAAAGGTGATGGGTGGCCAGATGCCTTCAGAACGGCCCACGTGGACCCTGAGTGTGGTGTCAAGTCTTTCCTGCCCACATGTTATAGAATCACAGATCTCCAGGGCAGGGGGTCCCTTTCACCCTCACTTGGTCCTTTGTTTTCACTTTATAAGTGAGGAAACTGAGGCACAGAGAAGGGAAGTGACTTGCTCATGGTCACAGGGTCGGTTAGTATCTAAAGCTTCTTCTCTTGACTCCAGCTCAGTGATTATTCATTAGCAGAACATTCCTGGAGTGTTAAATGAGTCTTAATCATGTACCCTGGAAACCTCACAGGAGAACTGCAGATAAGGGGTGTCATCAGTCCAGGCATACATATAACTGGAGAGTCTAACACGTCATCGATTCTCACTCAGCCTCTGTTGCAGAATTCCTCTATTGGTCTCTTTGTCTCTTTTACAGCACTTACTGCAGCCTGCCTTGTGTGTATGTGTCTTTCTTACTGTATACATTAATGCATTCTTGAAATATTTATTAAGTTCATTCAATGTGCCAGGCAGTGTATAAAATCAGTAAAGGCATCTTGTGAATTTTAGTGGAGACAGACAATAAATAATGAACATATACATAACTATGGTAGAAGAATACAAGTTCTTTGGAAAGAAGAACAATGAGCTCACTTGGACTCGGGAAGGGGAACATCACACACTGGGGCCTATCATGGGGAGGGGGGAGGGGGGAGGGATTGCATTGGGGAGTTATACCTGATATAAATGATGAATTGATGGGTGCTGACGAGTTGATGGGTGCAGCACACCAACATGGCACATGTATACATATGTAACCTGCACGTTATGCACATGTACCCTAGAACTTAAAGTATAATAAAAAAAAAAAAAGAAGAAGAAATAAAAGGAGAAATAAACAAGAGGGACTAAGAGCTCCAGGGGATTGAGGGGAGGCTTTGATTTTAAATAGGGTTCCAGGGTAAGAATCATTGAGAAGGTGATATTTGTGCACAGACTTGAAGGAAGTGGGGTTGTTGGTTATACTGACATCTGAGGGAAGAACACTGTAGGCCAAGCATATAGCCAGTGCAAAAGCTTGCATTTCTTTCCCAAGAAAAGGAAGTGTTGTTTGGGTCAAGAAACAGGGAGGAACCAATGTGGCTAGCGCAGAATTAGTGAGGGGGCAGTGGCAGGTGATATCAAAGAGGGGTCCAAAGCCAGATCATGTAGAATATTTTTAGACATTTTAGGGCTTGAGCTTTTCCTTTCAGTGAAACAGGAGCCATTGCACGGTAATGAGCAGATAGAAGGTCATGATCTCACTTGTGTTATCAAATACTCCTTCTGGCTGCTATGTGAGAATAGATGGTAGAAGTTGAGGGTAGAGGCAGGACACCAGGAGACTGGAGGGTAGACAGGGAACCAGGAGACTGAAGGGGTTGAGGGTAGACAGGACACCAGGAGACTGGAGAGGTTAAGGGTAGACAGGACACCAGGAGACTGGAGATGTGGAGGGTAGAGAGGGCACCAGGACACTGGAGAGGTTGAGTGTAGACAGGACACCAGGACACTGGAGAGGTGGTGGGTAGATAGGATACCAGGAGACTGGAGAGGCTGAGTGTAGACGGGACACCAGGACACTGGAGAGGTTGAGGGTAAACAGGACACTAGGCCACTGAAGAGGTGGAAGGCAGACAGGAACCAGGAGACTGGAGAGGTGGAGGGTAGACAGGACACCAGGACACTGGA
>NC_045443.1:100544759-100596108 GCF_002776525.5 Piliocolobus tephrosceles
ACTGGAGAGGTGGAGGGTAGACAGGACACCAGGACACTGGAGAGGTGGAGGGTAGACAGGACACCAGGAGACTGGAGAGATGACAGGTAGACAGGTCACCAGGAAACTAGAGAGGCTGAGTATAGACAGGATACCAGGAGACTTGAGAGGTGGAGGGTAAACAGGACATCAGGAGACTGGAGAGGTGGATGGTAAACAGGACACCAGGAGACTGGGGAGGCTGAGTGTAGATGGGACACCAGGACACTGGAGAGGTTGAGGGTAAATGGGACACCAGGAGACTGGAGGAGGCCAGGGTAGAGACCACTAGACGGGGCCAATGAGGAGGCTACTGTAGTCACCAGGATGAGAAATGATAGTGGCTGAGATCAAGTTGGTAGCAGTAGACATAACTGAAATGGTCAGACTCGACACATATTTTGAAGGTAGAACACACAGGATTTTCTGGAAGATTCGTTGTGGGGTTAAGAGAGAAAGAAGCTGGTAATGTCCCAAAGTGCTTATGGTTTGATCAGCTAGAAGGGTGGAGTTCCTGTGAACTGATAGAGAAAAAGCTGTCCTGGAGAAGGTTTGAGAAGGAAGATCCATAACTCAGTTTTGGACAGGATGATAGAGATTTCTTATAGACATCCAAGGGGAGATGTTGAACAGGCAGTTCAATATGTAAGTCTGAATTTTGGGATGGAAGTCTTGGCTGGAGATATAAATGTGTCCATCATCAGAGTAGAGATGGTATTTAAAGCAATGGAATTGAGTGAGATCACCAGAGGAGTGGGTGTAGACAGAGATGAAGACTATGATTAGACTCACTTTGAAGCAAGAAGCTACATGATCTGTATCTCTGTATCACTCCCTGGGCCAAGTCCAGAGCCTGGTTCGGATTAGGCTTATAAAATGCTTTCTGATTTAGAGTGAATCAAATTCAAATTCTTAGCCTGGATCTGCTCTCCTGACCCTCAGCCATCTCCAATCCATCCACCTGCCCAGACATACCACAGTCTCAATTCAACTAGAAACCACTGATAAATCCAAGACCAAAATGACGCCTTGTTCTCTTAGTCACTATTCTTTGTGAGCCTAGAGCTTGCCTACAACAAGGGGCCCAACATCCCTGTTCCACTCCATCGTGTACTATAGTGGGAAGCAAGTCCTGCCTCTGTTTAACAAGGAATGTTCTCAGGAAACTTTCAACATGTCTCGCTGCCTTGGGACCATCCAGATGAAAATTGGAACCATGTGACACTGATGCCCCAGGAGCTCCTGTTTGTTGACTTGAGTAACCATCCACTCTTTTGTGGGGTTCCCCAAGTGGAAATGGCTTAAGAAGGACTGCCATTTAGCCTCTGACTTCATAAACTAGCTTCTAGTGGTAAGAATAAAAGTTTCCTATTCTTCAAGGAAAAACTGATTGTTTGGGGCCATAGTAACAAATCCAGATTTTAAACCTGTCCCAAGCAAAGATATCTTGGCAGCCTAACCACACTTCTGAATGTCATTGGTGATGCTTCTACAGTTAAAGTTCAACTAATCCCTAAACACTCCCACTTCCAAAAGTCCAACAATCTTTGAACTCCATAATTCCTCAAACCTCACATAAAAGTAATTTTTCCTTTTGTTTAGAGAGGCTGCATCTTACAAGTACAGTTTTCCCTCACTTAGCAAGCAATAAATTCCAGTTTTTTATTTGTTTGTTTCAAATATTTACTGGTAGCTTCTTTATTTGACCGTGGGAATGTTTATTTCTTCCAGCTAAGGGAAAATGCCCATTAAATTCACACATGATCCCATTATTCTGAAATCCCAATACTTGGCTCAGCATTTGCTCATAGGTCATTCCATTTGATCCTTATGCTTCTTTGTGAGGAAGCTGGCTGGTGGAAAGGGCTTTTGACCGATCCACATTTATTAAAAAGGTGGCACAGGGTGGCTGATAATGTAACCCCAGGTCATACAACTGGTTAGTGGCAGGGTTGGAGCCTCGGTACATCAGAACACCATTCAACCTTCTCATGATCCCAGCTACCAAACCATGGTTTTAGGCTGCCTCTCAGTGCCTGGAGAGAATTAGTAGAATTATTTTACTCGGCCCAAAACTTTCTTTTTTGGCCAGGTGTGGTGACTCTTGCCTGTAATCTTCTCACTTTGGGAGGCTGAGGTGGGAGGATTGAGGCCAAGAGTTTGAGGTCAGCCTGGGCAACATAGTGAGACTGTCTCTACAAAAATTAAAAAATTCAGCCAGGCATGAAAGCACGTGCTTGTAGTCCCAGTCACTCAGGAGGCTGAGGTGAGAGGACTGCTTGAGCCCAGAAGACTGAGGCTGCAGTGAACCATGATTACTCCACTGCACTCTAATCCAGCCTGGGTCACAGAGTGAGACCCTGCCATAAAAAAAAAAAAAAAAAAAAAAGATTTTTTTTTTTTTGAGCTTGTTAACCATTGTGAAAGATGAATGAAATTCTAGGTTGCAGGGTTGCCGCTTTGATGATGATGATAAGATATTCAGCTCATTTTTATTTCTTTGTTAACTGTAAGTCAGGGTTTCAGCATTGAATTCTTGGCAAATGTCATCTCACTTAATTCAAACATATACACAAATAACTGCCTGACAAGGCAGAAAGTTACAATGGCCCTGAAAAGGTGAGGGGAATGCACTAAGAGATCAGAAGAAGGTGAGGTAGTTCCTGCATGGGCATCGGGGAGGCTTTCATGGATGAAAGGCTCTAGCAGGAAAAATGAGATTAGCACATTGAAGAACATACATATGATTCAGAGGATGAGTGATGCACCAACACCATGCTTGATCTCTGAAATGGGTATTTAGCTTCCCAGAACCACACACCCATTTCAGGTGGGATCATAGAACTGTACCTGGTTTCCACTCTTGCAGAGGGCATGAGGGCCCCTCCCTGGGCTCAACTCATTTGAGAAATTCAGGTCACAGACCTATAATTAGAAGGCTAAAAAATCCATTCCTTACCTGGGAAAACTGGGCAAAGCTGCGATCTGAAAACAAGGGCACATGTCCCAACAGCTCATGGCAGATGTCACTGAAAGACAGAAAGCACAGAGAGCTTGGAGGGGAGGAGGTTTAAGCCAAGCCAGACTCAGTCTTTCCAAGTGAGGAATGGGCAGAAAGAATGGAAATAACTCTTTTAGGCTTATGATCTCTCTCCCAGGAATAACTGATATGCAGAGGTTGGGATCAGAAAAGGCAAGGTACAAGATAAAAAGAAGAAAAGGAAGGAAAAATAAGAGACAGGTACAGGGCAGGGCACAGCAGCCAAGGGTCTTAGGAGTATGCCCAGTGGGGTACAGGGCAGAAGAGCTAATATTTCTGTGGACATGCTCCCATATACCTAAGCAAGTTATGAGTCATGAACACTTCTCATCCTGTCTTCTCCCTGGTATTGACTTCCCTGGGCAGATACAATATGCTCAGCTATTCCACTGGGAACTAAAACAAAAACAGTGCTGCTCTTCTCTTAGTCCAGAGGTGGACAGCAGTGAGGGAAGAAAACCTACCTTTACTTAATATTTTATGTGCTATGTCCATTTGGAACAGGTCTTTTTGGATTTGTAGCAATGAACTTTATGGGCAAGGAAAAATAATTTTGGATGTTCTACTGAATTTTTTGTAAGTTGCGTAAGTTTTATCAGACTAAGGGGATAACTAAACACCCAAGTAAGAAGCATAATGGCTGCCATTCTCTACCTCTACCCCATACACAATCTAGGCAAAGAAAGATAAGAGTAATCTAGATGTGGCCGGGTGCGGTGGCTCAAGCCTGTAATCCCAGCACTTTGGGAGGCCGAGACGGGTGGATCATGAGGTCAGGAGATCGAGACCATCCTGGCTAACACGGTGAAACCCCGTCTCTACTAAAAAATACAAAACACTAGCCGGGCAAGGTGGCGGGCGCCTGTAGTCCCAGCTACTCGGAGGCTGAGGCAGGAGAATGGCATAGACCCAGGAGGCGGAGCTTGCAGTGAGCTGAGATGCGGCCACTGCACTCCAGCCCAGGCGACAGAGCGAGACTCTGTCTCAAAAAAAAAAAAAAAAAAGAGTAATCTAGATGTATTCTCAGGAGGTATTGAGATAGCTTGTCTGCCATTTGTTCCTGTTCTCATTTGCAACTTCATAGCTTTGACTTTAGAACTTGATTGGGATCTCTTATTCTCACTGCCAAGGGAGTTCTGAGTTATTGGATCACAGGATGCCCAAATCTCTAATCAGTCTGGTCTATCTACTTGGACGGAGGAAATCTCCAGAATAGATGAGTTGTTTTTAGTACTACCAGCAAACAGTCTAGACAACTAGTCCTGTGGACCAGCCAGTAATGAACCCAAATCTCATTCTTACAGCAGGAAAAGATGGTGCTCATTGTGCCTGGCAACTAGTAGCTGGAGGACAGTACTCACGGTTCGGGGGTGTACATGGGCTTGGATCCATGTCTGATGTACTGTGTGCAGTGGAAGACTCGGAAGGCCAGGCCACCCAAGAAATCCCGAGAGGAAAGCAGGCCAGCCACAGGTCGGAGGCGGAAACCAGTGCAAGCTGGGATGCAAAGAAGAAAGAAAACTCAAAGCTCTTCACCACTGAGCCAGAGGCACTAGGAGACCTTCAGGTAGTGGAGTAGCACACATAACTGCCCAGGGACATAGGCTTTGATGCTAGGCAAACTTGGCTTCAGATGTCTGCCTTGCTGCTTTCTAGCTAGGTGATCTGATCAAGTAAATTCACATTTCTGAGCCTGTTTCCTCATCTGCATAATGTAGATACCTCTTAGAGATGTTCAAAGAATAAAAAGAGCTAATGAATATAAAGTACTTAGCACAGAGTCTAGCACATTGGAAACATGCAATAAATTTAGCTTTCATGACCATTTGTTAGGGTGGAACAATTATTCTCTACTTCTCCTGCTTCTAGAGTGAAAAGGGAATTTGTACCTCATTTCCCAGAAGGTAAGAGTATGGATAGAGTGCTTCCAGCTTCTGTCCTGCACCTCACACAGTCCACCCCATGAGTAGCAGTGACCTGTCTAACTGGAGTATTTGGGAAGAAAATACGAATATTATCAATTTAACTCTTTCTGTACTGCTCTTTCTCTTTTGATTGCTCAGAGGACCTCATTCCATTCTGCTCTTGGCCATGCAATGGACTGTGGTGCATGAATTGCCAGGTAAGTTTACCTAATTAAGGGGTAAAATATTAGCAAGTCCATTTGTGTGCACATCTATATCACATTCTCTAAATCGCTTAATTTTAAAGTTGACCTCTGATCACCATGTCTATGGTTCCTGTATCTGTCTCTCAATTTGTTCCAAACTTTAAAGGATAGCGACAATGGCAGTGATAATGGTAATAATAGCTAACACTATATTACCTACTGTATGTAAGACACTCTTTTAAGCTACTTTATGTGTGCTACTAATTCCCACAATAGCCCTATGAAGTAGACACTCTTATTATGCCCACTTTACAGATGGGAAAGCTGAGACAGAGATAGGTTAAAGGTTTCATTCAAGGTCACAGCCATAGACGGTCTAGCTTCAAAGTCTGTTCTCTTAATTACTATTATGTAGCTTCCCAACTGCTAGTATTACTGTTTTATTATTCTTATTATTGGTCATGGCAATGGGAGTAATTAGCTAAAGAAGTCTTTGGGATCTCCTTGCCTCTTGCCCCCCTGTTCTCTGTGTCTTCAGGCTGAAGTACACTCTGCTTGGACCCTTACTCCACTCTTTATCTAAGAAGCAAAGACTTTCTAGTGGAAGGGACCCAAAAGGTCATCTAGCTCACCCCCAATCTCTCCTGGCTACAACTTCCCTTTCTGCCAAGTAATTTCTCTGGCTCATTGTCCCCAGAGTGGCCCATCTCTGCACAGCTCTGATATATAGAAACTTTTGTAACCTGTAGTCTGTCTCCCTGCTTTTGCTTGTTCTACCTGGCACACAGTAGGTGTTCAATATGTGTTAGTTCATTGTTTTGTTTTTGCTAAATTAACATCCTCTTAGCAGAAAGAATAACACCTATTTCCCCTGGATATATACTGTATGGAGAGGCCTGCGACTCAATGTATTTACCTATTGAGCTACTCAGGTTTCAATTCAGTCCAAATTCACTGAATACCTGCTGTATATGCAAGACTGTGCTGAGTGTTTTCATATGCAGCATCTTACTTCATTCTCGTAATTTCCCTATGGGAAAAGCTAAAGCGTTGATACAGTGTCCATTTGACAGATGACAAAACTGAGGCAGGTTTACTCAGCTGGAGGGCATCAAAGGCAGGATTCATACCAAATGCACAGACTCAGAGCTCAGGGATCTTGGCACCATCCCCGAAAATAGCACATTTCTTACACAAACACACACTCCTAACTCATAACACAGCAGGAGCTACAGGGAAAAAACAAAAAACAAAAAACTCAGTGAAGCAGCTTGGGCTGTAAGTGTGAAAGAAAATACTTTTCAGGGACATGTACACAGCAAAATCCACAGCCTCAGGTGTTTGATTGAATGAAAGTGGATAAACACAGTAGAGACTGGAGGGAAGGCAGAGCACAGTGAAACTGAGTTCTTCCTGGAGGAATCAACCTGCATGCATTTCTACAATCACATGTTTTCATATTCGCCTCCACATGCATCTTCCCCTTCCCTCTCCTCTGCTTCAATCCTCCTTTCACTTTCTGCAGGGTCATTGACCCTCATGTGGACTTACTCTGCAGAAATTGAGAAACGTCTTCCAGCTGGGGAATGTTATCTTCATGGAAGCCACAGTACTTTTCAAGAAGTGGAAAAATATGATTGTACTCGTAGCAAGCATGGGTTTTATACAAGGACTTCAGAGTCTTGAACACTGTACCCCATGTTTTCTTTTCTTCCTCCGTGTATTCCACTCGAGGGATGGGCTGCCCACTAGAATACAGGCACAAAATAGGTGTCTCAAGCAGGGCAAGGGCACAGCAGAACGCAGGTTAGGTTAGCAGAGGGAGTCGGGGGCCAGAACCTGTGAGCTGCCATCACTTGCTTCAGTGAATTTCATACATTATTTGAAAGAGAAAAATTACACATCTTGATACAGGAAACATTACTGTTTTGATATCCCATGTGAAATTGGCTAAGCAATGGTTAACCACATTGGTTAAGCAATGATACAGGCTGCATTGAGGATTTGCTCTCACTTTCAGGAAATCTCTTGGTTTTTCTACTCTTCCAATTCTCTAATTGCTTACCTAGGGTAAAAATTCACTTACCTGCACGGGCCAGTCAGGCATCACAAAGGTGTAAAGTCTCAGAGATAAGGCAATAAGGAGAATGGTGGCCAGCTGGAGAATGCATTACCTTTCTAAACCAGTCTAAGTCCAGTGAAAGCAAAATAGTGTATTTTTATGGTGTTAACTAAGGCAATTATACCAGTGGGCTGAACTGGATTTAATATGTAGGCCACGAATCTGAGATCCCCTTTGTTTGGTAGGCATGCACTTATTGGGTTTGATATTTCTTCTCCTGGGAAGTTATAAAGGTATTTAAATACATGCTAAGTAAGATTCCACATTGTATACATATATCAAAACATCATGTTGTACACCATAAATATACACAATTTTTATTTGTCAATTAAATAAATAAATAATAAATATTGGAACAAAGGAGAGAAAATTTTATAAATCCATGCTAAGGTATAAAATGCCTTACACCTTCTCTACACTGAGCTTGTTCAAGTACATATGCCAGGCCCCACAGATCCTGAATCTCTTGGAGAAGGGAAGGCTCACATACCTGGAGTCTAGTAAGCTCCCCAGGTGACTCTGATGCAAACTATAGTTTAAAAGTCATTCGTTGTAAAAGTCGTTTTGAAAACCACCTGGGAATGAGCTGTGTTCTGAACAGCACAAACAGATGAAAACCAAACAAGGCCTGACTTCAAAGACCAGTGACTGTTCCCTAGGCTGCAGGCCTATTTCTCTAACAGGAACACAGAGTCCTGGACAAAGTGAGACTGTTTATCTCAGAATTATGGATCATGATTAGGCTCCAGATTAGGTCTTTCTTGCCCTTTCAGCATTGTACCCCATCCAAACGCATTAGAGCACAGTCTTTGTTATTGTCTACAGATGAGTGACAGGGATTAAGCAAAAAGATAGCATTTTGCTTAAGTATTGAAAGCCAGACAAGTTCAGAAGGTCTTGTGGTAGCCAGCAGTGATGGTGAAAAAAAAATCAGGCAAGCTCTTGCCCAAGAACGTGCCATTATCAAGCCTAAGAACTGATACAGGAGACGAACAGACTTTGGAAACAGACAGAGACTGTTCAATCCTTGGCCCTGCCATTCCCTAGCTGTATCGGCTCAGGCAATTCAGCAAAAATCTCTGAGCCTTAATCTGCAGCTGCTACATGGGCTAAACATAAGTAACTATTTAAATTTAAGTCTAATACTATGTATAAAGTACCTAGTATTAGTACTGACAAATCCTAACAATTGGATAATTGACCATTACCATTATTACTGATTCTAATTTTAAAAGAAAGGCATCTGTTATTCCTGGCACAAATTTCAAGAGATTGTAACATCCTGAGCACCAAGATGTTCTGCTGGTTGACACCTGCTGTTCTAGGGACTCAACATCTGTTCCCCATTCATCAGTAAAGCACCTTTATGCCCTCTCAGTCTGTGAGGTTTGGGTGAGGAGAGACTCCACTCCTACCTTCAGAAGTGGGCATGTGACCAGGCTAAGCAAATTGAAATCCCTCATTCCCCTGCATTGTGCCTGGCTGACAGACGGGCCTATGTCCTAATCAGAGTCAGTGGACTCAATGCTAGAACTGTGGTTGACCTTGTTGGAAATAGACAGGACCTCTAACTGAGTTGAGGTATCAGCCTAGAGGTGCTAGGTTCCCTCTCCAAGAGAAATGAGGCCAAAGTCTGAAAGCAAGGCCAAAGCAAAGGACACTAGAGTCAGAGAGGCAAATAATGAGACACTGAATCCTGGACCTGCCTGAACCTAAACGATCCCCCTTAAACTCTTCATTTATAGTATCCAGTAGAGCTTTCCTTTATGTTTGAGTTGTTTTGCAGCTGAAAAATATAAGCTCCTATGATTCATTTTATCTATTCCTAGCTAAAACTTAAAAGCCCAACCTCCACTCCAGTAATATCATCAAAACCTGTTGTAGCAGTCTTCCATATGGTTCTAGACACAATTCCTGGCTCTGCCTCCAATTCACCATTTTGAATCTTTACTCTTATATGGTCTCTTGGATTAATTCATTCATTCAATAAATGTTAATTGAGCACTGTGACAAAACAGTCAATTACCGCTGCCCTCATGAAGTCCACATTTCTAGTAGAGGGATACAGAAAGCCAACACAACTCCGTTAGATGGTGATAAATGCTACAGAGAAAAAAAGGACAAAGGTATAAGGAGTTTCAGAATGGGTTTTCACTTTTGCATAGGGTGTAGAGAGGAGCATGGCTGAGAAGGTGACATCTAAATGAAAACCTGAGGAGATGAGGCCTTGGTGCTTCACTCTGGCGTCTTCCATTTAGCTTGAACATAACTATTTGAGATTCTGATTCCGCTTTTCTGCAGGTTAATCTGGTTAGCACCAGTCCCTGAAGTCTAAAGCAGTGACAGCTGTATCCCCTTCATGCAGGTATTGGTGCTGCTCATCCCAAGCTTGATAGCAGTGGCTCAGCACTCCCTGCTTTCCTGGGAAAAGCAGGAGAATCTCAATTCTAACTCTGCTGCTTCCTAACTGAGTGAGACCTTGGTCAATTGTTAAAAAGCAAAATCACAAACGAAAGCACAAAAATGTTAAAAATGTGACACTAAACAGACACAGGTTGTAAAGGACACAGGTTGACAAAATGAGGGTAGAAACAGAAAGGAAGAGTGTTGCCTTGTTTGACCTCAGTTGGAGATATACACCTCAGTAGAATCAAATTTTTTCTCCTGCTCTGTGCAAGTCCGGGAATGACTGTGAAAGTGTACAGTGAGTATCAATTTTCAGGTCACAAATACACTTAAGTAGGCAAATTCACAAAGT
Source organism: Piliocolobus tephrosceles (assembly GCF_002776525.5). Taxonomy (NCBI): domain Eukaryota; kingdom Metazoa; phylum Chordata; class Mammalia; order Primates; family Cercopithecidae; genus Piliocolobus; species Piliocolobus tephrosceles. The sequence goes on from NC_045443.1 coordinate 100,554,808, forward strand.
AGAATCTGCAAAAAAAAAAAAAAAAAATAAATATAAAAAAAATAAAAAAATAAATAAAAAAAGAAAGGATGAACTATATCAGACCCTGAAGTAAGAGACTATTTTGAAGAAGAAAGACATGGTAAAAACAGCACCAAAAGCTTAAATGACATGAGATAAAGTAAGATCTGAAATAGGCTTTGGATTTTTTAAAAGGCGAACCCTTAACTAGCTATATGACCTTCGGCACATCAGTTAATCATCTGGGATTCATCTATAAAAGGTGAGAAATTGACTAAAAAATTTTAACGTACTTCTGAGAGTCCAGCCATCTATAGATGATTTTCAATAACCTATGTAAATGATTAACATGCAAGATTGTGAGGTGATTCACCAATTTCACTCTTCTTCATAAGGTTTCACATTTCTATGAGAAGGAGGTTGAGGAGGATCTGTCTCTGCTCTCCCCAAATCCCAGCAACCCAGAAGTAAGTGAATGTACTTTCTAAGCACCTCCTCCTTGATTATATGAAGTGTACTTTCTAGGAGTCCCCAGACACTCAGAAGAGTGGCTAAAAATACCCTTAGAATTCAACAAACCTGAGTTTAAAACCTGATTATGTCACATACTAGCTACATGATGTTGGCAACTTACTGAACCTTTGTAAGCTTTGATTTCCCCATCTGAAAAATGAGAAGTTATTATTATTAAGGCTAAACAAAATGATATATACAAAGCATGTACCAAAGTCCCCAGACACATAGCAAGAAGATAACAAATATGATCTGTTATTGCTGACTATCTTAAGGACTCTTGCCTGCATCCGCTTTGATGGTGTCCACCTGATTGCGCTGGGGCAAAGGCGGGGTCAAGAGAGGGAGGTCACCATCTTCTGTGAATCCTGCTCAGCAGGATCCAAGGCCCAGATGGGCTTAGATCTGACTAAAGACAGCACATTTTTTAATCCTTCCACTACCAAAAGTCATTCAGAAAAAAACTTTCCCTCTCTTTTTCTGGAGGTTTTTCCATGTTGAAAGTAACTTTGTATTCAGTATAGAAAGGCCCATCATCTTCTCCATCGCCCTGAGATTCTATCAAAGCATCAAAGTACTATGCCATGAACATTCTGGACAACTTTTACGTGTCTTCTTGTGCATGTCTTTTCTTAATCCCTTAACTCAATAACAGCACTTGTCAAAACACTAAGTTTCCCATGGTGGCATTTCTGTAGTTCCTTAAGACTCAAAGGAGCAAAGCTGTTGTCTTCTCAAACATGTTTGATATTTGCATTTTCTTTTGGCTAAAATAGGATAGGAGAGGAACACAGAACCTCAGACAGGAAAAAAAAAAAAAAAAAATCCTAAAATTGTCCTTCACAGCTGGGTCAGACCAGATAAAAGTAGAAAGCTGAAGTTTGGCTGGCCTGAAATCTTGAATGATTCATTATTTCAGTAAAGCAGCCAGCTCCTTCTTGAATGTAAATGATTCTCTTTCCTTCTTCCCTGTTTAATGTGCAGAAGACTGGAGGCTGTTTTATTCAGGACTGAGGCCTTTTCTAATTACTGCAGACACCACTGAGTAATTAGACAACAAAGCTTGGGAGAGAGCAGGGCCCCAGCACAGTGGGTAATTTTGTTTTGTCTAGCAGCAATCGTTTTTTATCGTATGTTATTAAAGGGAGGGTTTAAACACACCCCAACACACATACACGCACGCACGTGAACACATGCACACACAGAAGGCAGGACTCTTCATGCTGGTATTTTCTATCCTCAACTGGATGAGGGCAAGGGAGAAACAGGCTAGGGGTGTGTTTTTCTCTCTTCCCTACCACAAGCAAGGCAGACTTACTGGCGGTAATTGTAGGCAATGTCAGCAAACTGCTTCCGTCTTGCACGGTACACAGGATCTTTAAAACCCTAGGAGAAAAGAGACACCTGATTTTCAAGGCTTCATAGAAGGAGGTCTGCTACCTTTGTGAATGCTTTGAATGGGGGCTCTTGAGCCATGACAGTGCATTTCTCCTTCCCTTGGTTATACCCTAAAACTAAAGTCTCGGTTAAACTTAGGATAAGCTCTCCTGCCAGATATTGTGAGTGACACCTGGTTAGCAACTCCTTCGATTTAGCATGAGCCATGCATGCTCTGTTCTTAAAGAAACCTTATCTACAGCATATCTGACTGACACACTTGCTAAATTAGGCAAAGTTCATAGGATGAATGTCTATGATGAAGATATACAATATCCATTTAATTACTGATTGAGGTATGTGTCTAGCTCTGCCTTTTAATTTCTTGATAGACAAGCAGGTACATGCTTATTGCTCTTGCAATTTTTAAAAATACAATTTATTAAATATATACTATGTGCCCGTCTGTGAGTACTAGGAACTGATTTTACATATAATTCTCACAACAAACTTGCAAGTTCGACGAGTATGATTATCCTGTTCTTTCCAGAATAAATGGTGGTTCGGAGAAGTGGAGCCATAGTGAAGGTGAGGCTGGGATTTAGATCACCATCAGTAATTGTCAGCCTTTTCAACCTGGCAGGGGCCTAGCTAACTGAGAGTCTGTCTCAGGACCTAAAAAGGATGATAATGGCTTCTCCTCTGAAGCTGACTCAACAGGCAGCCTTTTCCCAGTGATTTGTAAGCAGCACATTTCTGAGTGAAAAGAGGCTAAGTGTGTCTTTGAGTGCTTGGAGTGGAAGTGGGATTCCAACTGATTGAAAGATAATTTTCCAAAAAAAGTTGATTGCAGTCTAAATTTCAGTAGCACAAGAGACTGATGTCATTGCTGTAGAACTCTGCTGTGGTTCTTCCAAGCCTTTCCCAGTAAGCCATTCCATCCACCACTTTAGCTCACAATTTCTCTGCTCCACTGTCCCTCCAAACCAAGGCAGTAGTGAATTCAAAACAAAAGCTTATATCACAGAGTGTAATGTTTAAAGGAGCTTTTAAAAAGAGAAATATTCCCTGATTTTTAGATATTGTCTTTTGTTTTGGTTGCTTGATTGGTTGAATTTTTGTTTTGGCAGAGTTTCTCTCTCTCTCTCTCTGATATATATATATATCATATATATATGATATATATCATATATATCATATATAGATATCTATATATCATATATATCATATATGATATATATCAATCATATATATCATATATATGATATATATATCATATATATATCAGGGCCTACCAGTAATTGTAAAGACACAGAGGGCAATGTAATATAATGTAATTTCTTCGGTGAATCTGCAGCATTGATTCTGGCACACAAAAAAAACTACAGACACTTGTTGGAAGAAAGGAAGGGAGGGAGGAAAGGAGTTAATTAGTTTATTTCCTGGAATATATTTTGAAAAATAGAAATATCCAAATGTTTCACACTTGAAAAGTGAAGTAAAACTACTACATATTTATATTTTACTCCAAAGCTAAATCCCAGATAAATAATGTGATTACTCTGTTTAGAAAAGATTTTATGATGCGGTTATTACACAGTAAAACTCTTCCTTTCCCTAGAGCACTGAATGGTTTTTAATCATTAATTACAGATTAGAAAGCTTAGGAATCTGAGGACTTAAAACTACTGTTGTGCCTCATTTCTACTGGGTGAAGATAAGTTGGTTTGAGATGATGTGGTTAAAAAAAAAAAAAAAAAAAAAAAAACTGGGCAGCATGATTTACTTTCCAAGCATCAATAACACACCATTTTAGAAACCTGTCTACTGGACTAATCAAAGAACATTTATTTGTCCACATCTCCATACTTGGGGCTCAAAATAAAAATGTAATATTGGTCAGTCATTAAGGTTTGATTGTTACGGTCATTCTCACTTGCCATTCTTATTGAATAGTTAGTAGTGGATAGCCTTCTTCAGGCCCTAAGGATAATAGGTAGATTTCTGACCCTGTAAGGCACCTTGGAGAAAGGTCCATTTCTATATTTTGGTGTCGAATTGAAGAATATAAAGGCCATGGAGCCATTTGCCTAAAGGCCCTAAACTACAGAACTAGCACCTCCATTTGGATTTTGTGGCCCTGCCTAGGCTGGCAAGTTGAGATCTGAGCACTGAAGTAGGAAGCCAGGAAGAAAAGAGAATTCCTTCAGTCCATGGATTTCCACTTCATCATGCTGCTTCTAGGAATGAGATGTCCATGAACAATTCTTACCCCCATTTGCCTTTATTGTTTATCTTTCATGTACCTTGCCTAGGTGGTTTAAAGATTTTCCACTTGTGAAAATAAAAGCTAATGTAATACTGTATATCCAGTTGATATTATCAATTATGTCATATATCAATTATGTCAGAGGAAATATGTAAGTATATAAATTAAATGATTAAAGAAATACACCAAACTCTAACAAATGTTACCTCCAGGTAGTAGGAAAAATAAGTAACATTAACAGTTGTATTCTTGAAAACTATTTATGCTTTTCAAGTTTTCTAATGTGAGAATGGGTTTCTCTTAGAATAAGAAAAAAAGAAAATAGTATTAAATACCCATCTCAAATCATTTTAGTGAAGTAGCAGGAGATTCACATGAGAATGTGAGAATGGGTTTCTTTTAGAATAAGAAATAAAGAAAATAGTATTCAACATCCATCTGAAACCATGTTAGTGAAGTAGCAGGAGATTCACACACTGGTACACAGGAACACACACACAGATAATGCACTATACAGATCTTCCATGTGGGAAGGCTTCTAACCACGACCCTTTCCAGCTCCTGGTCTCTAAGAAGTTCATTATCAGCCTGCAAGGAGCCCCCACCAACCAGGTTGCAAGGAGTTTTGCTTTCTCAGTTACCAGTGGTCAGACATCTCTGTGGCCTGAAGCCCAGCCTCTTGGGGATTTGGCTTCGCATCCCTTGGGCTACCAGATGATCACAGGGCCTCTCTGTAGCTGTCCATGTGGAGCACATTCTGAATCAAATCACAGTTGGTGATGACTGATCACCCTGTCTCAATTTAGACTAATAGCAGCAATTTCAGTAGCACTGCATGTAATTTATTTATAATCACCCTGTCTCAATTAAACTAATAGCAGCAATTTTGGTTGCACTGCATGTAACCAAATATGTTTTGACAGGAAAATATATTGTTGGTGAAGGAGTGGTGAGGGGGAGGGAGAGGGGATAGGAAAAGACGGGAGAAAGTCGAGAGAGTTCTACAGGACGCAAGTCATGACATCAACTGAAGTCTGCATGTATTGAGAGGTATGATTTGTGTGTGTGTCAGTTTAGGGGAGAGGGTAACTACATATATGGAAAAGTCTTGAGTACTCTTGTAGACAGATATTTATTCCACCATTTCCTAATATCATAGCTAAGGTTAAACCTCAGAAGTGCTCTCTTTAGGCTAGTGAGAACACGGGTTTTAAAGTCAGAAAAGCTGTGTTAGAATACTAATTCGTTTATTCACTAGGAGCATGGTCTGGGGGCGGCCAGGTTATCTCTCAGCCTTAGTTTCCTCATCAGTAAAATGAGACTGTCAATCCTACCTGCTTCACAGTGTTGTATAGCTTAATTCAGGTAACATCAGCAGCACATTAAGTAAAATTCGGAGCACATCGTAGGTGCTCAAAGAATGATGCATTTGTGCAAAATGGCAGGAAATCCAAAGACAGAGAAGTCTGGCTCAGAACATAAAAACGATATACTCTGGAATGGGTCAGTGATCCCCACCAGCCACATGGGGTTTTTAAACCAACATCTACAGAATTCTTACCTTGCTGTGTATATTGGCTAGGCCAATAACAAGAGGTGTTTTGCATTTTCCATAATGTTTCATGACAACTGGGGGAAGGATGGAACACAGAAGACAAAAGGTTCAAACTAACTGGCATTTGTTAAGTAGCTGCCATTCCCATCCTAGAGACACTGGTCAAGGAGGACTTGCAAACAGTAGACTAGGGTACTACCGACCATGCCTAATCCCTTTGCTCACCCTACAATTGGCCAAGAAGCCTATTTTGGAAAAATGTATGTACCTAGTTGCCCAAGCCCATAAGCTAGGAGTTATTGTTTTACTTCCCCCTTCTCTCTTCCTTCACGTCCAGCAACCAATTTCTGCCCATTCTACCATTCAAACATCTGAGTCTGTCCTTCCGACTTCATTCTCGCTGCTGCACCTGCATTCGACCACCAGCATTTCTTGCCTGACTATTGTAGCTGCTGTGTAAGTGGCCTCTCACCCCCTCCACTTCAGCCCAAATTAGATTTATAAAGTGCAAGTCTGGTGAGGCCACTCGCCTCCTCAAAAGTCCTTCAATGGCTTCTCATTGCTATTAGACTATTGTCCAAGATATTTAGCATGGTCCACAAGGTGTTACATGATCCAGCTCTATGTGTCCAGCCCTGTGCTGACTCACTCTGGCCTTCCTAGGATGCTCCAGAGTGGGACCCTCTTCCCCACTTGTTGAAATCAATAAGTCACTACCTGTTCTTTCTGTCTTCCTGGATTTTTCCAAAATTTATTGGTTTCCCTCAGTGTGCTGTATATTTCTCTTTTCAGATGGTCTCACATGTGTTAATAATGATTAAACTCAGGAAACTCTCTTACATATCACTGGATTTTCGGAGCATAGCACATTCAGCATACCCCCAAGTAGAAGCTGTTGAAAAAATTATGCAAAACAGGCCGGGTGCAATGGTTCATGCCTGTAATCCCAGCACTTTGGGAGGCCAAGCTGGGCAGATCACCTGAGGTCAGGAGTTCGAGACAAGCCTGGCCAACATAGTGAAATCCCGTCTCTACTAAAAATACAAAATTAGCCAGGTGTGGTGGCACATGCCTGTAATCCCAGCTACTCGGGAGGCTGAGGCAGGAGAACTGATTGAACCTGGGAGGCAGAGGTTGCAGTGAGCCAAGATCGTGCCATCGCATTCTAGCCTGGGTGACAAGAGCAAAACTCTGTCTCAAAAAAAAAAAAAAAAAATATATATATATATATATATATATATATATACACACATACACACACACAAAACCTAGGAAAAAGGGCAAACAAATTACTGTGTGCCTTTTAAATGTCATATGAGATGATTGTCTCACAAGCTCACTCTGTGATCTAATGGGACATATATTTACTACTTATAAAGTTACAACCATTTCAAAGTAGATACTGGCTTTCTAGAAGACCAATAAGTTGCAAAATATTCATTTGATGATCAAATTGTAAGTTGTTTCTGTCTAGTAGAAAGGCTAAGACACATGATTATGGCTTTACTGCCTTATGGAACATTAATCACTTGTGCATCCACCTTTGTGATCTTATTCTGGCTTTCTATTTTCCAATGACGACCTGTACTTTTGTCTCTTGTATCTTTTCTGCACTATCTTTGTCATCTTGCTGGTTCCCTCAATAATGAGCTAAATGGATCTTTGACAGGTGTTCACTATATACCTGCATGACAGTTATGTTTTTAACTTTTTGCAAATTATGCTTGGATAGAGCAACTTAGTAAGAATGCAACAAGTCTTTGATGACTCAACTAGCTGACTGACTCTTAGAATTAACTCTGACAGGGTCTCAGGTGGAGAAAACTGGGTGGGCAAAATGAAAAGAAAAGGAGAAAAGTATTGAAAAATATAGTCTTGTTCTTGGACAATTTGCTGGAGAACAAATTTCCTATGGGAGAGCAGGAAACTTGATGTCCACACCTTGAAAGATTAAAAAGCAGTTTCAGGCTTGACGCAGTGGCTCGTGCCCATAATCCCAGCACTTTGGGAGGCCAAGGCAAGCGGATCATCTGAGGACAGAAGTTTGAGACCAGTCTGGTCAACATGACGAAACCCCATCTCTACTAAAAATGCAAAAATTAGCTGGATGTGGTGGCACAGACCTGTAATCCTAGCTATGCGGGAGGCTGAGGCAGGAGAATCACTTGAACCCAGGAGGTGGAGGTTGCAGTGAGCTGAGATCGCACCATTGTACTCCAGCCTGGGCAGCAAGAGTGAAACTCCATAAAACAAACAAACACACAAACAAACAAACAAACAAAAACAGTTTCAAAGACTTGGGTCAAGAAGTAGAAATATATACAGAAGGACAGTTGTGTTGGCTGATATTTTCTTCACTAAGAAGCCCCCGCTATTGCAGATCTATAGCCTAGACTCCAGTGCAGCTGCCAGGTAAACTGGAATAGGTAGCTCTGGAGTTTAGGTCTATGTGGCAGAGGTTGCTAGTGCTCCCCAAGATCTGTCCTCTCTCCTTTGTTCAGAGAACATTGCTAAACTATTTTCCCCCATCTCCTTTGCAGTTAGTAATGGGCATGTGACTGAGCTCTACTCAATGGAATTTGATTGAAGGGATGTGAGTCATCTCCAGACATGGCCCATGAAAACTTCCCAGAAGCAATTCTCACTCTTTCTTCTCCCATCCACTGGCAGAATGAGTGGGCTCCAAGGAGTTGAAGGAGGGTACAGCCATTGGTGGAAGGAGCCTTGGTTCTGAAAGACCGTGTGGAGTAGTTCCCTTACTGACCCACATTGGAAGTGAACTTTTATTGGGTTAGCCATGGAGATATGGGGATTGTTTGCTGAGCAGTTAGCTTGCTCTGGTTGCTGGAGGGCTAGACTCAGATCTTCCTCTTTCTAGAAGGCCTCCCTGACCATTTCAGTCCACAGTGACCTTAGAAACGATAGCACATGCTATCTGACTCACGAAACCTGGCATTTATGCACTTTTTAAAGTTATTATTTAGCTAATTATTATCCAAACTGTATTCCATGGAAAACTACCACTGAAGATAATGTTGCTAGGCATTTCATTAAAAAGAGTTCCATGGGTAAATACGTTTAAGGAAACATTACATTGACTGGGTTTCATTTTTGCAGGACTTTCCAAAGTTTCTGATGAGATCATGGAATTTGCATATTTGAAGTAGGGTTATAGAATACAGAGTTTCTCTCTTTGACATGGGATATTTTTTCTTAACTATAGTTTGGGAAACATGCATATGGCCCTTTCACTTGCATAGAGTATCTTGTGCCTCCCATGAGGTTATAAGTCATGAAGAAGTAAACTTACTGTGATCTGATACTCTATACCCAAAGCATAAAGCACAATGTGATAGTTGCCATTTCTGAGATAGTAACGGAGTAACAGTGTGAAAAACTTAAGTCTGGGAAGAGACAGGAAGAAGGCTTTAGGGAGGCAACATATGTGATTTAGACCTTAGATGAATAGAGGTTTTCAAGTGGGGAAAGAACAGGTAGGTTGACAAGAGAAAACTTCTCAGGTAAAGGGAACAACATGGACAGAAAGGGGAGTACATTTTGGAAATGGAAATTAAGTAGAACCGGTTAGATTCTGCCTTCCAAGTTTACAGTTGCTATTCCAGCTCCCTCCTGCACTGGTTGGAGAACAATCAACACCCCTTCTCCCTCTACTGTACAACTGCAGGCCTCTGGAAGACAGGGATCATGTCTTATCTGTCACTTCAATCCCCTTTCTTTTATATGGCCTGAGACATAGTTCACGTACAGGTGATGCTACACGGCCCTCTCCCTCTGAGACTTCTCATCTGAAAATGAGGTGTACAGCCCTCATAGGGTAGTGATAATATTCAAATTTAAAAAGGAATGCCAAGCATTTAGCATTGTGCCTGGCACATAGACCATGCTGGAGAAGCATTAGCTCCTAATATCATTAGCTAAATAAAAGTTTGTGGAAAAAAGCAAGCAAGGTGGGAAAGGGGAAAGGAAGGAGACCGGGAAAGAAGGGAAAAGGAGGCAAGATGGTCACTGGGGAATCTAGCTTTCCTATTTCGTTTTCCCACTTAGCTAAAACTGAAAGGCAGAGGCCATTTTCCCTCTATCTTGGAAACAATCCTTCCTTTACTTCACTTTTCAAAGTGACTGCTTTGGAGGACCTGATGAGAGATACTGGGTCTCACATCCATGCATACTGCCAAGGGCCGGGTTTAGGGACGAAGAGATTACACAGGATGCAATGGGACAGAGAGAACAGAGGGTCCTTTTGAGAAGAACACTCACTGCCTGCGCCACTCCTTGTGCTGGTTTCTGTTTGCAGTCACACACCGCGGCCAGGCGTGTGGGCCCCGGGGTCTCTGGGAAAGCACGCTGGAGTGTTTGCTTTGTCCTTGGCCCACATCCCTGGGATCTGATGAGAAACCAAAGGAACAGAGAGAGCCTGGCGCCTCGTCTTCAGGGAACTGTGTACCTGATATGCTGTATTTTTACAATAAAATTCATAACATTGAGAGGGCAGGGAGTCAAAGATGTGGCTTTTAAAGCCCAATGAATTCCAGAGACTTTTAAAGCCAGTGCCAGCTGCTTTGGAGGGGACATGAGGATACAGGGAGAAAAATGTCAATCTCTTTGTATTGGCGTCTTCCACTGCCCCAAATGAAAAGGGAGTGAGACCAATGGGAAAAATGCTGGTTTGGGGCAGGAAGATAGGAGTTTGGTAAGAGGAGAATAACGCCCTGCTGGGCAGACCCCTTGGATGGGGTCAGAGGTGAACAGATAGCTTTTCTGAGAACCAGTATCTTTGGAAATGCTTTGTGGACAGAACTGATGGCTAAGAGGCCCCAGACAGAGACCTGTTGAACGGGTACACATAGCAGAGTCCCACCTGGGGCAACCTTGGCACCCCAGGGCTCCTGGGAGTAGGCTACATGGTATACAGGAGGATGGAATGGGGGTCAAAAGTCCCCACATTTACCTTTAGTTTTCAGCGAGAGAGAGTATTTAAGTAATATATACTAAGAGCCTTAAATGTAATTCCTATCCTTAGTTTAAATATAACTTAGTTTAATTTCACAGCTAATATTCAAGGAAGTCATTGGAAGTTCACATGAAAATGCACAGGCGAGACTCAAACTTCCTATACGTTTGCAATTGGGTGCTGGTTAGTAAGTTGTGGCACGTATACACACACACCCACACACAATTGTGTGCATATATACATATACATATATATATATATATATTTAGAGAGAGAGACAGAGAAAGGAGGAAGGATGGAGGCACACCCAAATATTAATATTGATTTATTGATTATTTTAGAATAGTGTGATAATAGGCGATTTTTTTTTCTGTTTTGAAGTCTGGGAGATGGGAGGAAATTCACCTTTGTTTCTGTTTATATATGCTTTCTCATTATTTAAAAAATGCAGAATAGTCCAGAGAGAAAAATAGAAGTAACTAAAATTATGGTTGCTTTTCATTTTCCTCCTCATGCTCTTCTGTGTTTTCAAGCCCACTATGATGGGTTTTACAATTTGAATTAGAAGAAGCATCAATCATTCATATTTCAAAAGGCCAGCTTGCCCCTGAAATAGTTCACCTTTGGCCTCTGTAAAAGAGCCTGGATTTCTGCCACTAGCCAGGTCTTTGTCTCCAGGCACCATGAGCTCTCAGGATTCACAGTATAGCACAGGTCCTTAGAAAAGTCATCAGGCTCCTCAGGCCTCACTAGTTTTGTAAGATGGAAGCATCTGCTTTGCCTCCTGAAAAAGGCCTTTGCGAACATCCTTTGCTGATTATAAAGACCCACATAAATGTGAGGAGAAAATAGACTCCTGTGGAAGTGTAGACGCTTCCTCTGGGTTCTGCTAAACCTTCACCAATGTAAATGGCTGCAAGTCATTTAAAGATCAAAGAGTCATTTGCCTGGCAGAGAATAAAGAGCAGGCAACAGGACGGTGGCCCTTCCCCCCAAAGAAGGCTGTGAGACCTGGCCCCGAGTCACCGCAGCCTGGGCTGTTCCTTCCCAGACCCTCTGCCCCAGAGTAGAGGGAACGATGAAAGTTCCCCTACCCAGTCCTCTACTCAAAAACCATTAAAGGACCTGCCCCCATGGCCGCAAGACACAGGCCCAGTCCGTGTTCCTCTTTCTGGTCTATCAGACCTTTTACAATCTGATCCCAACCCACTGCCCCAACCGCATCTCTCATTATCATACTTAATGCACCAACCAGTCATTGCCACAATATTGTGGATGCTTCCAGGACTCTTGGTATTCTCATACACTGTTCTTTCAGCCATAAGCCCTCTCTGTTCCTTATCTGACCAACATCTCCCACTCAGTTTTTAAGATCCAGTTTCAATGTCGCCACTCCCCCCTGCCCCCTGCAGTTGGCAGAGCTGTTAGTACAGGTTGCTGTTTACCAAGCACTTGATTTAAACTTCCATAGATGTACACAGGCAGAAGCAATGATGATTTGTGCACACACAGATCTAGTATATAGAGACAATAGTTTCTGGACAGTGATTTATATTTGCTCCTACAATAATAATGACCATGATAATGATGATGACAATAATGTCTTGCTAATTTTTCCCAGCCCTCGTGTAAATAGGAACACAGTAAGTGTTTGTTGGACAAGTGAACAAGCACATTGCTCCAAGTGGAGGAGGTAGGAGGAGGGGAGGGGAGTGGAGGAGAGGCACTGAAAGAATCTCATCCTATGGGCCATGGACTCACAGGGTGGTCGGCATCCAGTTCCGCTCCATAGCTGAGAATCTGATTGGCAAATCTGTCCAGTTCTTGGATGGTTCTTGGGAACCAGGGCACTGAAACACAGAGAAGGCAAAGTCCTGAGTGCAGATTGGCAGGACATGGCCAAAGGCCTCGCTGAGATCAGAAGTGGGGATCCCAGTCAATGGTGATGGCAAGTGGGCTGGCTTCCAGATAACCCCCAAATTACTGTCATTCAAAAGTTAAACTCCATTTTCCTTAGAAACCAGTTTTAAAACCCATTCCCAAATACATTATCTTTCCTGGAGATGTTCTCTGAATTATCTCAAAATTCATCTCCCTCCCACCCATCATGGTAGTTTTCTTTGATGGTTTTCTTTAGTAGCAGAATTTTTTTTCCCCTCTGTCACCCAAGCTGGAGTACAGTGGCACGTGATCTCAGCTCACTGCAACCTCTGCCTCCTGGGTTCAAGTGACTCTCCTGCCTCAGCCTCCCAAATAGCTAAGATTACAGGTGCGCTCCACCATGCCTGGCTAATTTTTATAATTTTGGTAAAGGCAGAGTTTCACCATGTTGACTGGGCTGGTCTCGAACTTTTGACCTCAGGTGACCCACCCCCTTGGACTTCCAAAGTGCTGGGATTACAGGCATAAGCCACTGCGTCCAGCCATTTGCAGCAGAATATTACATATAGGCCCAAAATATAAATTATATAAAACCAGACTGTTCTACTGTAAACAAGTTCATGAGATCCCATCTTCCCATTATGTGTTTCCCTCCCAAAGGCCCCGGGCACTGCAGCAAAGTCTTTTGATTGCAAAGCCAGTTAGAAAGCCATTGTGAAGCAGAGCGAAGGGAGTCAGGTAGTTGGGATCTGAAGATGCCTTGCAGCACCTAAAGGATTTCAGACTTGCTTCTGAGCCAGTGTAGTGGGGAAGGGGTTGGGCTTGAGTAGGGTGGACTACAACACCTGGGTCTTACAGAGAGAGGGGCCCAGGGAGAAGGGCAGGTGGCAGCACTGAGGTCCCTGTGGATTACAGGAAACAAGACACATTGCAGGTGAAAATTTCCCAGGAATGAACAGAGACAAGGGCATTTTGGACTGTAAGTTTCATGAGGGCAGGAACCATGGGTACTTTGTTGTACCAGGCATAAAGAGAAAAAGAAGGAAGGAAGAAAGAGGGAAGAGAGGGAGGGAAACAAAGGATAGAAAGGAGGGAGAAAACAAGATAAGGAAGGAAGGAAGAAAGGGAAGGAAGAAAGGAGGGAAGGAAGGAACTAATGGATTCATCCTGGTTATGTTAACATTTAAGGTATTGACAGCAGTAACCACCATCGAGAGTGCCTGCTTTAGTACAGTTGCTATTTCTGAGGTACCTCCAAAATAAGGCAGGCATGATAACCCCTCTTGCGCGGGTAAGAAACTGAGGCTCTAAAATTTTAAATAGCTGGTTTAAGATCACACCAGGAGTAAGAAAGTGATAGATTCAAAAAGAATCCAGAGAGCCAAAATAGATGTGGTGGGAACCCTGAAGTGAGCACAAGGCTTCCAAACTTCCCCTGAAATGAGGTTGAGGGGAAGATGCTGAACTTCCAATCAGCATCCGGTCTGGCTTAGAACCCCGGGCTCCATCTGCCTACTTATCCTCTCTGTGTCTCAGTTCCTCCTCCGGGAGGAGGAGGAATAAAACAACTGGGATACACAACTATAGGAAGAACCGCAAATGTGTTTTTGAAGCCTTCCCATATGCCAGGCACTTCTGGTGTAGCATTTCTGGTGGAGTAGCTCCTTGAATCTGAGGATTGCTGTAGGCAGTGATGAGAGACAGGCAAAGGGCGCCGCTCAGCGTCTGGCACATAAAACACGACTTTCCATCTGACACCCATTATTCATGATTCTGACCTACTTAGATAGGACAGGAAAGAGCATGCATGCCATCTAGTGGTCAATCTGGGGAAATTCCATCCATGATCTAAACAGGAGCCTCAGGAGGAGGAGCAGCTGCATTCCAGCAAAACAAGGAGAGCTGATTCCAGCAGTTCATCAAGGTCCATTTAGACCCTTGTTTCTGCAGAGCTGAGGAGCCTAGGCTCTCTACCACCCATGTTAGCAATAAAACTAACACAGAATGGTATTCTAAATATTTTACCTGTGAGGTGGGTACTATTAATATTCCCATTTTAAAGACGAGGACACTGAGGTACAGAGAGGTTTAGTGCAAACCCAAATACACACACTGCTAAGAAACAGTGGAGTCAGGATTGAAATACAGGTCCAGCTGACTCTCTGGCTTCTGGTCTTGATCGTCAATCTCCTGCCACTCATGGGAAGGTGGCAGAGCATACTGATAAGGAGGGCTGGCTCTGAAGCCAGATTTCCTGCCCAGAGGTTTCCATGCCCCTAAAGCCCAGCCCTCTTTTCCAGATTGGCTCCCTATGGACAGCAAGAACAGAAGCAGATGCTGCAGCCATCATTCCAAGTAACACTTCTGTAGTACTTGCTGTGTATCAGACACTGCCCTAAACATTTCACATATGCTATCCCCTTCAATTTCTGCAACAGTCCTTTGAGGTAGGTATTATTATTATCCCATTTTACAGATGAAGAAACTGAGGAACAGTGAGGGCAAGTCTCTTGATAGACCTCCTTGGTCCCAACTGCTGAAACTTTGGAGTCTCGGGTGACTTAATACCATACTCTGCTCACTTGGTGAGGAACGTGGCTTCCCACCTTGTCACCTACACTCCTCCCCAAGGTCCCCTTCCTCTGTGGGTCCAGCATTTGTATTGCACACTGAACCTCTGTTGTCAGTGCCAAGAATGGGGGTTTTCCCCACCCAGGTTTGCAAGGCCTTGAGAAAGGAATCAGCACTTCAGAGTCATCCAGGGCTCAGGATCTTCTTTAAGATCTTTCTTGTTTCTCCAGGACTTTTCCACTGCGGGGTTTCAATGACTGGCACCCACCTGGACAAGGGGGCCTAACTTCTCTCCTCTGTGTTCAGCACCATGGATAACCCCATCCCTGCACCGTGGAGGTAGCCTGTCTCCATTCATTCATCATTTCTCTTTTGCCTGGGAATCATTCATAATTCTGTCAGTAACCGCTGGCCCCAGAAATAAGGCAGGCCAAGTCCTTTCTTGCTGCACCCCCTTCTTACTTAGGGGACCCTTAGAATCACCAAAGGAGATTCCACAAGTATGTACTGAGCACCTCCTGCATTCCAAGCACAAAGTACTAGGGGGTGCATACAAGGGACTCTTCATCCTTGTGGTGCTTACGTTCTGGCAGGGGCAACACGAAATAAGTAAATGTAAATACCTGACGATGTCAGGAAATTTTTGAAGAAGAAGAATAAAGAAGCATAAGGAAATGGAAAGTTATGGGGATGCTCTTTTTTAAATTCTTTTTAAAAAATTCCATCTTTATTGGGGTATAATGGAACAATAAAAAATGTATATATTTTTATAATATAAAATTACAATTGTATAAAATTGCATACAATTGTAAAATTTTCATGTATATACACAATTATATTTGTATATATTGCACATATTTTAGTATTTATTTATTTAAAACGGAGTCTTTCTCTGTCGCCCAGGCTGGAGTGCAGTGGCATAGTCTCGGCTCACTGCAACCTACGCCTCCCGGGTTCAAGCAATTTTCCTGCCTCAGCCTCCCAAGTAGCTGAGACTACAGGCACGTGCCACCACACCCCGCTAATTTTTGTATTTTTAGTAGAGACAGGATTTCGCCACATTGGCCAGGCTGGTCTGGAACTCCTGACCTCATGATCCACCTGCCTTGGCCTCCCAAAGTTCTGGGATTACAGGTGTGAGTCACCACACCTGGCTTATTGCATATATTTTATATAACACTTATATATATTTATATTATAAAATTATAAATACAATGTAATTATTTAATACATGCATGCATCATGGTTACCATGATCAAGTTAATGAACATATTAATCATCTCATGTAGTCATTTTTCCTGTGTGGGGATGGAGTGGGACCAGGACCCTTCAGATCTCTCTGAGCAAATTTCAAGTACACAGTAAAGTGTGATTAACAATAGTCACCATGCCGTACATTTGACCCCCAGCACTTGCTCATCTTGTGACTGAAACTTTGTACCCTTGATCATCTCCCAGTTTCTCTCATCACCCTACCCACTGGCAACCAACATTCTACTCTCTGCTTCTATAAATTCAACACGTTTTGAATTGGATATAAGTGATACCATGCAGTATTTGTCTTTCTGTGTCTGGCTTATTTCACTTAGCATAATGCCCTTCAGATTCACCCATGCTGTCCCAAATGACAAGATTTCCTTTTTATGGCTGAATAATATTCCAGTGTGTGTGTGTCTGTGTTTGAGGGTATCACATTTTCTTCACTCATCCCCCTGTTGATAGATATGTAGGTTGTTTCCCTTGGCTGTTGTGAATAATACTGCAATGAATAGGGGGTGCAGACATCTCTTCGACATACTGATTTCATTTCCTTTGAATATATACTCAGACGTGGGATTTCTGGAAAGTATGGTATGTATATTTTAAATTTTTGAGGGACTTTCATGCTATTTTCCGTAATCGCTGTGCCAACTTACATCCCCACCAGCAGAGAACAAGGGTTCCCTCTTCTCCACACCCTTGCCAACACGTATCTCTTGTCTTTCTGAGGTTAAAGGCAACATGCTATTTACTATGACATCCTCTGCCTCTAGACCCCAGAGGGAAGACCCTGGTGACTTGACATTGCCTTGGCATGGCTCAATGAAATCTGGGATAGTCAGGATCTGGCCCTAGTCCAGAGTTGGTTTCCTATTTGTGTCATGAACAGTCAGTCCAGCAATGGTTAAGAGTCTTACAACAGCCCCGGTTTGAATCTTATCTCTGCGTTTACTATCTATGAGCCCAGGAAAAGTTATTAAATCTCTTTGTGCCTCACTCTTCCTATCTTTGAAATGGTGATAATAGTAGTACTAGAAAATATTGCTTTATAAGATGTCCAATGAGTTAATATGCATGATTTATGGAAAACAATACTGGCACATAGTAGATAGTATTACTGCTCAGTTGTGAGTTACATATGTGTGTGTATGTATATAAACACACACACATATCACACATACTATATATATATATATATTTTTTTTTTTTTTTTCTACTCTGTCCTTAGCTTATCATAGCAGAGAGCAGAGTGGAAAGTTTTCCAGCAAGCCTCGAAAGTCTCTGCCACTTATTTTGTTGTGCAACTGGCCAGTGTCTTATCTCCTGGAGTCTTAGTTTCCCTATTCACAAAATGAATTAAAATGCTATTTCCATATTATTGGATGAATTAAATGCTGCAGCAATTTGACACATCTTAGCACAGTGGCCCATAATAAGTGCTTTATCAGTGTTAACCATTAGTATGACAATGATTTTAATGATGATGATTAAAGGAGGAGGAGGAGGGAGGAGGAAAGAACAGAGATTGGGATCAGGAAGCTGGTTCTCTGTCCAGCTTTGATATTAAGAGGTTTCTAATCTTGGGCTTCAGTTTCTGTGACATGTGGGTATTAGATTCATCTGCGCGTCAAACCCTTTTGAGTTTCTTATTCTGAGACCCGTGGGATCCTCTGAAGGGCTGAGACTGGCCAGAGGATACCTGGAAAGTCAGCTCCAGTTCAATCAATGTGTCAACCTCATTTATTTTTCAGAAATACAGTCACTACATTTGTTCAGTTCCCAAATGCACTGCCTCATTTCCCTTTCTCCTCCCACCAGAGAAACAACGTTCTTCCCCATAAACCTAAGCTAGGGTGCACCACCTTGACTTGGGGCTGTGTGGGCTGGCTGGCGCCCAGCGAACGCCAGAGGGCAGCAGAACCAGCCTATTTCCAGCTCTGGGTGACCTCCCCCCCCCCCCCTTTTTTTTTTCCTTATCCAAAGGAAAATTCTTACTGGGCCACCTGACTTCGTTCAGCTCTCTTGGTCGGAGCAACAAAACAAAATAAAACAAAACAAAAACAAAAAATTTGAAGAACTTGAGAAAATTTGCCAAGACTCAGATGATTCAAGTCTCTGTAAAAAGAAGACAAAGATCAAAACAGCTCGCCACATCCCAGACCTTTGAGCTCTGCACCTTGTCACAGAGGCTGTGAGGGACCCCAAGGTAGCCCTGCGAGGCTGCAGGGTGCTCACCTGAGTCCAGGGGCCTTTGGTGGCTTCGGGACCCCACCATCTTCAACAAAATGTCCAAAACACAGCCAGGCTGGAGAAGTGGCAAAGCCTGCAGGCTCTTCATACACACTTTGCAGCCAGACAGCCTAGCTCCAATCTAGCTCAAATCTCAACTTTGGAACTTTGGAACTTTGTGCGAATTACTGAATCTCTCTGTTCCCTAGTTTCCCATTTACAAAATAGCTATAATAATAGTATGTCCTTCAGAGGGCTGATGGGAGGATTAAAATGAACTCGTGTATGGAGAGTGCTTAGAATGGTGTCTGGCACACAGCAAGTGCTTATAAGTATCTGGTAGTGGTATTATTATCATTATAGAAGGGCAAGTGAGAAAGGGTGAGAAGGCCTGGTGCTCACTTCCTCCAGGCAGCAGCCCAGCCCCATCTTTGATCTACTCCCTCACGTGAAGTTAATGCCCTTGGGTACAGTCTATGCGTCTTCTATGGTAGGATGAGGACCCAGGTCAGGCCTAACCATTAAGAGAAATTCACCAGCTATCATGTTGGAGAGCAGGGATAAAGCCTGAGGAACGAGACCGGGGAGAGGCACCTGGGTGCTGGGTGTTGGGGATTGGGGATCGATTCCTGATGTGGCTCACTTCCCATCTTGCAGAGTTGTGAAACAGGCAGTGCAAGGACCTCAGGAGAGACCACAGAGGACCCCAGACAAACTCAGTGCCAAGCCTTGACACAGGTACTGACTCTACATTGTGCGAAGGGTGTGCACATCCCGGGCTTGAAGCCAGCAGGTCTGAGTTCAAGTCTCATCTTTCCCACCCACACAACATGGGAGTCTGAGCAAACTACTTAATTCCTGAGTCTCTGGCTTTGCATCTGTGAAATGGGCAAGGTGCTGAGCCCTTGCTGCCTCCTTCTTTGGAGTGGGAAGAAACTGACCCACAACAGGTGCACCTGTGACATCAGTCCTTGCACTTGAGCCTCATAATAAACTCCAGAGTTGCTTGTCTGACTAAGATAGTGGTCTCAGAGGCCACTAGAGGTCAAGCCAGTCTGTGCTTGTGTCTCTAACCTCTGCACCTGGGCTCTTCTGATTTTTCCCAGGCAAAAAGGTAGGGTTACCCTTTTTACTCTAAAGTTACATTTTCTTGAGAGCTTATTATGCACCAGATACTGTGCTAAGTGCTTTACTTTCATCATCTCCTTTAATTCTCAAAACAGTCCTAGATGGTAGACATTATTGCTGTTCACTGATGAGCAAACAGGCTCAAAGAGATAAAGTGGTTTGCTCAAGATCACTGAGCCAGCTGAGCTAAAAACACAATTCTGCAGCCAATGCACTTCACCAAAAAGCAATGCTGGGCTTTGAATAAAGGTGTGGTGGTGGTGAAGGAGTGCTTTTAAATTTTAGATTCATTTTCTCCCACCTTGAGAAGGAAAGGAAGTGTGACAAACTAAAGTAGATCTCTCAAGGTGCTTGAAGAAGATCCCCAGGACAGCCTTGGGCCTGCCCCATCCTAAGCATCCCTGGATTTAGGGATAGTCTCTTTTTAACATAAGTTCTCCTTCACATACCCCTTCTTTTCTTTACTGAAGCCTGCAGGTCCCTTCCCCCACCCAGTCTCTCTCACAAAGCTGGAAATAGAGACTGACCCCAGCGACCCAGACCTCTGTTTTGAAAAGTTAAATCAGATTAGTTCATTAATGGCCTTGCCAAATACCTCGGCCGGTGGGCTGGCCTCTGTGAGCCCCTCAACAGCCTCTCGGGTGGGCGGCTGGGCTTCCCGGTTAATGAATGACTTGGGCAGGCTGGGGCAACAGAGGCCCTCTGTGGAGCGGAGGCACCCGGTGGGGGCAGATCATTAATAAATATTGATTTGGCTCCAAAGGAAGCAGCCCGCTGGAGAGCTGGCCCTGGACACCCACGTAGTGGTCCCATTAAGTCGGGGTCAAATGCTTAGCCAGGACGCCAAGGGGCGGCTGGCTCAGGAGCGTCACTGAGCAAAAGACCCCCCAGGCCTGGCCAGAACCTGCTTCCTGGCCAGTGGGTCAGAGGAGGCCCATTCAATTTACAGCAGCTCAAGGTGCAGGCTGAGTCCAATCTTACCCCCTCCCTCCACCGGACATTCACCAGCCCCAGGGGTTAGCCGGCAAGGCACCCAGGCTTGCCTCCAGCCTGTCTCAGAGAGAGCAATAAATCCTGGTTTCTTGGGTGTGAAATAGAAGGCTGTTTTCACCACCCCCTCCCAGGCTCCCGGATGTCTCCTTCTAGGCAGTGGCCTCCAGCCACGCAGAGAAGCAGTTGCTGCGTGCTGATCTCCACAGCTCCCACAAAGGAAGAAGAGACGGCTTGCCAACATCCTGCAGGAGCAAGACTTTTAAGGGTTTTGTTTTTCTCTTTTAAGTAGCTTCTACTTTCTTTCTGGAGAAGGAATGCTCTTCAGGAAGCTCTTGGCAAGACTGATGAGCCAAAGGCTGGCTGATGATGCCCAGCTATTACCCTCTGCCTCCTGGAGGCAGCAGTGGTCAGAAGTCAGGAGTAGTGGTTTTAGGGCAAAGCATCTGTTCTCTCTGTTCACATGGAAAAATAAGAATCCCCAAACTAGATGACTAAAAGGGATCTCACACATGAAGAGTGAACTGTGCTTAATAAGCAGAGGGAGTGAGTGAATAGATATGAGTGAAATTATGAATAAATAAAATAATAACCTGTAGGGCCATTTATTCCAACCACCCCCTAAATTACAACTACCCTCCCAATATCGTTTTTAAGATACTATGTATCTCATAAACATTATCCATTGGCCCCTATATCCCCAAATATCCAATTCTATCTTCTGAGAGCTCACCATTGCATTGAGATCTGGTTGCCTGTCACTGACAACTCTAGTTATGGTCAACCAACATTGGGCCAAACAGAAGATACCTAAAGCTTCCTCCATGTATCGGCTGTGTCACTCCAGGAGCACTTATTTGGCCCTGCTCCCCTTCTTCTCATCAACTGAACCCACGCCTGGACTCAGTGCCTCAGTGCACCTCCTAAGACTACTCCTGAGGCATGCCACCTTCTCCATCACTGCCATGTATTATGCCATGTAGCCACAACCTACTAGATTATACAATGCATGGGTCTAGGCACCATGTCTGTCTTTTTCACTATTGCATCCTATCATGTGACTGACACCGAGTGGGCACTCAATCAATACTGGTAGCATAAATGATAACTGAATTAGGAGATAGATGCAAATGAGAGAGGAATTTGGCAACTCTGACTCTGTGCTGTTTGAGAAGGGGTAGTAAGAGAAGGAAGAAAATTCCAACAGTCAAGATTTTTAAAAGGTAAGGGCCACATAATTCATAAAATGCTAAGGAAAGAGAGAATTCCTGGGGTATATTTGTGTCAAATGCTACAAAAACATCAAAGAGGATGAAAAATAAAAGAGGCTATTGGTTTTGAGTATTGTCAGAATGGTACAAGGAAAGGAAGAAGAGAAGAGAAAAGGGAAAGAAGAAAGAAGGAAGCAAGGAGGAAACAGGATGGTGGAAGGAGGGAAGGAAAGAGGAAGAAAGAAGGGAAGGAGAAAGAAAAGCTGCGTGAAAAGCTGATCTTCTATCTCATATGCCAGTGCCGTGTGCAATATAGCACCAAGTGGATGATGTTAAGCACAAAAAGTATTTGGTAATGCGAGATCATTCACAGGGCCCGTTATACAATCCCACACATGAAGTTGTCTCCATGGCTGCTAGGTAAGCCTGGCTTCAATGAGGTGGTGGCTGCGACCAATTCCTTATATATTATTATTGGCCTGGTCAGTGTCTATACTTGAACTGGTGGTGACAAGTAACCTGTTATTGGCTGGGGTTATAGATCATAGAGAGCTCTCCCTATTGAAGCTTAAGGATGTCTAAGATCAAGGGCCTATTCAACTCAAACAAGTTCAACTTGGTCTTTAAGCACCCTAATGCACAGGGTACTCCACATAATCCCCTCAAGGAACCACAGGAATTGGGAGAGTGGGGTCTTTGCTCCGTTTCACAGATTAAGGACAAGGGGTCATCCATCTGGAAGGGTGTCAGATGGAATTCAAATCTAGCAGGTAGTGTACAAAATGGAGACCCAAATCCTGGCTCTTGACTCTAAATTCATGGCCCTTAGTGTGTCACGACAATACTCCCTCAATCCAGCATGATGGCAAAGTGACATTTAGTTACAGTCATTCCATAATCTTTTACTTCCTTCTTCAACTGAGAGAACACACCTGTCACACAGAAAAAATGTATTCCCTGTCTAATTTTTCTCTACCTTTCACAATCTTTTAGACTGACCCAAATAGCATTTCGCGGTTGCCTTTGTTTATCAAACATCAAGAGTTTTGGGAGTTTGGACATGCTCAACCCTAAGATTCATTGTGTGTGTATCCTTATGAGAGACTTAAGGGTAAGTTTACTTGTAACCTTTTGCATGGGCCCTACATGCTAAGCACTTTATGCAAATTATATCATATAATCCACACAACCACACTGGTACCTGGATTTCTTCATTTGCAGATGAAAAAATTGGGGCCTAAAGAGGGACGGCAACTTGTCCAAACAGCTACAGTCCAGGAATTGAACTGCAAAATCCATGCAATCTTTTAATTATACCTTTCTGACTTGTTTTCTAATATTGAAAACAAGAATGTTTGCTTTAGCTATGTTTGCTTTAGCTGTCAGAGTTGGTTGTTGCAAAGCTTAAATGAGACAACCTAATGTGAAAGAATTTGGAAAACACTGGATGTGGCATACCAGTGAGGGATTCCTCTTAGAATGAGAGCCTCCTCATAATTTTTTAATCTTCCTGAGCTTGAAGCTCTGTGACCTGGCAAACTAGATGGGCTGCAGAAATAGCATTTGCTCAGGATCTTCCTTTGCCAATGAAGAGAGCTGCCTGTGACTGACTGCAGGGAGAAGACAGTCTACCAAGGATATGAAGAGTCTCTGCTTCCCGCTCCTGGGTTGGTGTCAGCTCCCCCTGTATGGGCTGATCCTCTCAGCTGGAGTCTGCTTGTCTCAGTGAGGCAGTCTGCTGAAACGAGTGACCTCCCCAGCTGCCAGGACTTAGTGCTACATCAGCGCATCCAGCAAGCATCCAGGTAAAGACTGAAAAAGGCAGTCAATCCTGTGTTTTTGCAAACATGTAGATACTTGGCTCCTGCAGACAAAGAGCCACACATATCTACAGCTGTGAAAGGCACCCATGGAATGCACAAAGTGAAATGCATGGGAGCAGGTTTAGAACTGAGAAGAGGGCAGTGGGAAGGTGGAGACAGAAAAGCCAAGCAGAGGAAAGGAGAGAGGAAAGAAATGCTCAGGTGGTGGGAGTGGAGAAAAACTCTAACCATATGGATTCCCTTCCAACCCTAAGCAGCTTCTCTCTAAAAATTCTTAACTCTTTGGGAATCATAGCCCCTTTGAAAAATCTTGTCTCCTAAAAAATATGCAGGCACACCCATGTACTATTCTGCCCACAATCCCAGGGGCTTTTCAGAGCCCTCTAAGGAATCCTATCCTCCCTTCAACCCCGATTGATCTGAAATGTCAGCTTTACTCAGCACTGTTCTTCAGGTCAGCAATGTTGAAGCAGAAAAAACTCAAGAAGGCAAGGAGGGGCAACAAGAGGGAAGGAATGACTATAATGATGTTGCTTTTGTCTTCTTATAGCAATCATAAGTGTCCCCAGGCAAGATAGATAGATAGATAGATAGATAGATAGATAGATAGATAGATAGATAGATAGGCAGATAGGTCTTTCTGCTTTCCACAGAACCAGTAGTTGTTCTGGTAATTTGAATCCACTTTTCTTCCCCTTATAATCACCATAAATTAAATAAAACCCAACAGATATTTATCTGCTCTTGGAAAATAACTGCAAACATATTTCTCAAATGGTGATGTTATACCTCTGTCTACCCAAGACATTGTGTCTGTCCGCTTCTCCTGGCTGCAATCTGTCTCCATGTAGGAATTTTCTAACCCCCACTAAATGTAATGTCATGCAGTCGACTCAAAGGGAAAGGTAAAAGGATTAGTAGATTGATCGATGAAAGATATTAATGCTCTTTCATGTTGGGTTGAAGAAGGATTTGAAGTCATCAGGAAAGAGGGTAGCAGGAGAATAGACCTCAAGTATTCAAAAGACTCTCTGGATTAAAATCCTATTAAATTCACATCAGCTTCTCCAGGAGGCATTTGAGAAGGTTGGGGTTTCTTTACCATGTCGCCGTAATTAACCTTCTCTTAAGCTGTTTTGGGTGGAGAACTTTCGCAATTAAGAAACTGAAAAACTTTTATTTTCTATCACCCACATGGCTTTTTGAATGGTTTAAAAACTAGAGTGGAAAGTGGTTTAGCTTAATTGATTTCTCCTACTTGAACCTGCTGTCAGACTCGCCTCTGAGATCTGTGCCCTTCAATAAAAAGGGCATTTTGTCCGGAGAAAGAATCAAAGGTTCAGATCTACTACAATGCTTTTCTTCCTCTGACTGTTCTCCCACTGGGTCCTATAGAAAGGGCAACTTTGCAAAGGAATGGTTGTTCTCCTTAAAAAGACCTGTTTCTTGGCCCAGACCCCACTCCACGGAAACTATCACAGAAACCCAAAGAGCCTTTCTTGGCAGATGCCAGGTTGTGGCATGTCAGCATCAGCTGTCTCATTACAGGTAAGTTAAAGTCAGGTGGGGGCAGCCACTATGGGATTGGGTGAGCAATCCTCTGAAGAAATAAGGGCCACAAAACACATGTTGTTTTAAAGGGTTGGTCTTAGCCAGTTTTTCTTCCCTAGGGAAAATGTCACCCCACTTCAAATATCAACAACCTTGCCATTTTGAACAAGGACGTGAGAATCCCTGCTAGGGAAATGGACCTGTGCTTCCTCCAGGTTCCAATAAGCCGAACTTTTATTACATGATGCCTCTATGTAAAAACATCAGCTTTTTAGGCCGGGCACTGTGGCTCACACTTGTAATCTCAGCACTTTGGGAGGCCGAGGTGGGCAGATCACCTGAGGTCAGGAGTGCAAGACCAGACTGACCAACATGGCGAAACCGCATCTCTACTAAAAATATAAAAATTAGCCGGGTGTGGTGGCATGCACCTGTAATCCCAGCTACTCGGTGAGGCTGAGGCAGGAGAATTGCTTGAACCCGGAAGGCGGAGGTTGTAGTGAGCAGAGATTGTGCTCCCGGGTACTCCAGCCTGGGCGACAGAGTGAGGCTCCATCTCAAAAAAAAAGATATCATTAGCTTTTTTTACTTTCACACTTCCTGGATTCTCAGAGCTAAACACAAGCAGAGAACAGGCCGAATTGCACCAACCTTGTCTTTGTCACAGCACCTGTTCCTCTATTCTACTTACCTGGGTGTGTCTTCCCCTTTGCCAGGCTGCGAGCTCCTTAACAACAGGCAGTTTGACCCATTCTCTCCTAGCACTGTGCCTGGCACAGAGCTGCTCTCAACACACCCTTGCCTGTGACCCCCTAGAACCCACTCTTTGCCTTAAGGCAAGTCCCAGCCTCTGTTTCTACAATGAAAAATGAAGGGGTCTGTATGGCTGCATGACCTCTCAGGTCACTTTCCAGTTGCCAGACTCTCTGGAAAAGGAGCTGTGTACAGGCTGCATTTCGGTAGTTCTTGTGCTCATTCCAGTGTTTATAATGATAATGATGATAATGGTAAGAATAGAGAATATCTTTAAGTCCTTAAACATGCTCTGCTCTGTTCTCAGTGCTTCACTTGTGTGATTTCACCAACCCTATAAGGCAGAGGCTCTTGTGACTCCCCTTTGATAGAGTGGGAGACTGCAAGGGTGAATGATTTGCTCAAAGTCACACCAAGTGTGGTCACCGTGGTTCCTGAGTCTGCACTCCCAACTCCCCCTCTATGTCCCCGCTAAGAACCTCCTTTCTGAGCCTCCAGTTCAGGCTGCCGGCTCTCCAGCTGGTTTACTATATATTCCCTGGCTCCTCCAGGGGCTGGCTGTCTGCCTGTCAATTGCTTTGATTTCCTTCCTCATGGCGCCAGCTGGCCCAGCCTCCACCTGCTCCAACCAGAGGCTGAATTGCCCCAGGATCTGGCAGGCCCTTTGTCCAGAGGGTCTGCAGCTCCTGTTGAGAGCAGGTGGCCGGAAAAAAGCAAGAGAGGGCAGTCACTGGGGAAGCAGCTTGGGAGGCTGAAAAGGAAAGAAGGCAGATAGGACTGATCCAGGGAGGAATTCCCAGTGCCTGCCCTCCAGGGACCTGAGCCCACCTGCATGGCTGCCCACTCTCTGCAAAGCCAGAACACTGGGGTGGGCTTTCCTTACCTTGGTTATACCTACAGGGGAATGAAGGCAGAGATGAGTCTCCTAGAAAGACCACGGAGCTACCTTTTAAAAAATGTTTCAGTGGCCTATTTTACGGGGTGGATCTTGTCTCATTTTAAAGCATCTCTGCCTATTTAAATGCTTCTTTCAGCTATGGTGCCTGAACTCCTCTTGACCCAAAGTCTTTCGAAGTGTTTTGGAAAGAAACTTGATTTTACAGTAGAAAAAAATAATTTTTTTAAAGAAATTCATCTCTGCAATCACATTCTTAAGTATTTACTTGAATCAGTTGAAAACTTATCTTCACACAAAAACCTGCACATAAATGTTTATTCACAGCTTTATTCATAAGCATCAAAAATTGGAAGCAACCAAGATGTCTTTCAATAGGTGAATGCATAAGCAAACTGTGATACATCCTGACAATGGAATATTATTCAGGGGCAAAGAGAAATGAACTATCAAGTCACAAAAAGACATGGAGGATTTGTAAATATGTATTGCTAAATGGAGGAAGCCAGTCTGAAAAGGCTACATACTGTACGATTTCAGCTGTGTGGCATTCTTGAAAAAGCAAAACTATGGAGCTAGTAAAAAGATCAGTCGTTGCTGCAAGGAGTGTGTAAAGAAGAAGGAATGAATAGCTGGAGCACGGGGCATTTTTAGGGCAATGAAACTATTCTGTATGACACTGAAATGGTAGATACATGACATTACTCATTTGTCAAAATCAATAAAACTACAAAACACAAAGCATGATCCCGCATGTAAGCTATGGACTTCAGTTAGAGATAATATATCAATATTGGCTCATCAATTCTTTTTTTTTTAATAATTTTTTTTTTTGAGACGGAATCTCGCTCCGGAGCAGCTGGGACTACAGGTGCCTGCCACCTCACCCAGCTAGTTTTTTTGTATTTTTTTTTAGTAGAGATGGGGTTTCACTGGGTTAGCCAGGATGGTCTCGATCTCCTGACCTTGTGATCCGCCCGTCTCGGCCTCCCAAAGTGCTGGGATTACAGGCTTGAGCCACCGCGCCCGGCCAAGAAATAGCTATCTTTAGGAAGGGGAAAAAGAACTAAAATTCATTATATGTCTAAAATATACCACGCACTTGCCTAGGTCCCCAACCTATATCCGCTCAGTCCCCCAAACAGTCTTCCAAGGCATTATTTCCAATACATATATATTATTTTGCTTCTGCAAAATAACACCAATATGTATTAAATATACATATATTTAAATATGCTGTTAAATATATATATTGCTGTTATTTTATGAAGACAGTGTGGAGTTACTTATGTTGCAAAATTCCTCTAATTCTTACCTGTGTCTTTCTTCTTATCTCGTGAAAGCTCATGGACAGTGGCCCCAATGTCGTGCCTCAAGATCTTGATGATGTTTGTCAGAGCAGGCAGGCTACGTTTATCCAAATGGGTGAAAAATTCGTACTCATCTTTCTTTAAACGAGAAGGTCTAGATTCAATGTGGGTCAGGTTTATATCATTCTCCTAGAAGAGAGAATGGGGAGGGTGAGGAGACAGTCACTGGAACTAACACAGGTCAAAGATGCAGAACCAGTACAATAAAACCTAACACAACAAAATGGAGAGTTCACAAATACAATTGTTTTTATAAGAGTAGAAAAGAGTCCTTAAATTTCCAAAAGTTGTTTACTTTTTCTTCTTTAAAACCAAGTACTAAGTGGAAGGAGGTGGGGCAGTTAGTTCACATGTTACAATTTAATCACATGAAAATCTGCTAAAGGCCTAGAGTTGCCACTGTAAGATTTTGATTTGGTTAAAATATTTAAGACAGTGGTTGCCAAAAATATTTACATAGGAAACCTCCCCACTTCCAAATGAAATTCTATGGAATTACAATAAATAAATAAGATAGAAGCAACATTGTTCTACTTGAATAGGGGGGTCAGACTTACTTGATTTATATCTAACATCTAAATTTATTGCTTGTGAGACAATGTACTTTCATGTTTCTAATTCTCAGTTTTTCCATCTGTAACTTGCTGGTCTTAATTATACCTGCTTCATAAGTTCACTGGGAATGTTGATGATATGATACATATGCACCACTTGGCACATAGTAAAAATTATCTCATATAATTACCACTAATATATTTATATAGGCCAGGTGCGGTGACTCATGCCTGTAATCCCAGCACTTTGGGGGGCCGAGGCAGGCGAATTGCCTGAGGTCAGGAGTTCGAGACCAATCTGGCCAACATGGTGAAACCCCATCTCTACCAAAAACACAAAAGAATTAGCCATGCATGGTGGTGTGTGCCTATAATCCCAATCCCAGCTACTTGGGAGGCTGAGACAGGCGAATTACTTGAACCAGGGAGGTGGAGGTTGCAGTGAGCCAAGATCGTGCCACTGCACTCCAACCTGGGCGACAAAGCGAGACTCTGTCTCAAAAATAAATAAATAAATAAATAAAATAATATGTGTGTGTGTATATATATATAATTACTTTCCATTCAAGCTATTCAATAAATATACATATTTGTAGCACCCAACAGTGGCCAATGATCCTTCTAGCAGCTTGGAATCCATCAGTGAACAAAATAAAGATGCTTTCCTTTATAAAGCTTACATTGAAGTTGAGGGGACACAAACAACACACAGAAACTCATTTGTGCATGTTATAATGAGAAGGGCTAAGGCAACAACGCAAGGCAGAGCAGGGGGAAGCAAATGGGCATTCCTGAGGCAGAGTGAGGGCAGATTGCAGGACTAATTAGGGCAGGCACATGGGGCCTCATTGGGATGGCACGATTTGTGTACAGTCCTAAAGGAGTTGAGGGAGGTGAAGGCCGGAAGATGGCAGCGTGCCTGGCCTGTTGAAGAGACAGCCACAAAGTGGGTTGACGAGAGTGGAGGAGATGAAGGGGAAAATAACAGGAGACAGTGTCAGAATAATCACAGGGCATTGCAGGCCATTTTAAGGACTATGGTTTTGATTCTGAAAGAAATAGGGGTCTTTGCAAGATTTTGAGCAGAGGAATAATATGATCTCATAGGCTTAAAAGGATCAGTCTAATTTCTATGTTGAGAACAAACTTTAAGGGATAAGGTAGACTAAGCAAGGCCTGTCAAGAGGCTGTTGCTGAAATGCAGACAAGACGTGAATGTGGCTATGTCCACGTTGGTGGGAGTGGAAGTGGTAAGAAGATAGTACATTCAGGACGTCTTCTATAATCTCCTCAAAAGGATCAAAATTATCCAAGGATATGAGAAGAGTTTGTGGGTAAGAAAATGGAAAAATGTTCATCATATTCCATGTCACCCTCAGATTTGACTATTACGCTGATCACTATGCGGCTAAATAAAGAGAATTTCAGGAATCCAATGGGAAGAAAAGAGCACATCATATCTCCCTGAGGAATATCATCTTTAAATCAAATATTATGGGCCAAGCTAGGTACTCAGACAATGCAAGGATGAATAAGACATTTCCCGCTTTTACATTAGCCATTCCTACCCTAATCAGATCATTTTTAATGGCTGCCTGATGATCCGCTGCATAGATGCAGTCATAAATTCTTTAACCAATAATCTAGTGATGGATATATGTGCTGCTTCTTATTTTTCTGCCACTAGAAATAATGGACAACATTATACATAAATTTTTGCCTACTTGTCTGATTTCTCAGAATAAATGCCTAGAGGTCAAATTGTTTAATCAGAAACTACCCTTTAAAGATTCTTTATATATTGTCCCATTGCTTTCCAGAAAGACTATACTCATCTCTTCTATCTTTCCACTACAAGATCCATGTTTCTCACCTGTACTAACTTTAAGGATTTTCAATATTCTTGACTTGACAGATGAAAACAGCAAATAACTCATTGCTCATTTTTTTTATTTAATTGCTGATGACACTAAACATTTTTCCTAGGTTTAGTAGCCATTTGCATTTTTTATGAATTATCAGTTTATACCATTTTCTTATCATAGAGATTTTTTACTGATTTGTAATAATTGTTTATATTTTCATATTAACTCTCATATGTGTGTGTGTGTGTGTGTGTGTATAAAATTCAAACTGACATTTATTCTTGACTATTCTTAAACACCTCAGTGAAAAAACAATTTTTAAAATGCTCTCAGAAAGTGTTGGAACATCACTAGTATAAATAGTCTTAGAGTTTTTATGGAACGTAGCTGTGATGTATTATCAGAAAAAGGCAATAACTTCTTTCTCAAAGGCAATAACTGCCTGCGTATCAGAGTTTGCTTGATGTCTCAAATGCTCCCTAATTGTAGAACCAAATTCCTTGGACTCTTCTGGATTACTATGGCATCTGCTGAGTGCTAGATGCAAAATCACCAGACATAAATAAGAAGCACAAGGTGAGTTGTATAATTTGTCCAAATGCATCCCCTAAAAAAAATTAGGCTGGATGACTCAAGAGTTTTATTTATATCTGTCTTGTCCCTTTCTGAGAATGGGCTGTGGGGGACTGGAGCTCATTTGTAATTATGCCACAGTTTTCTTGCAAAACCTGGACTCTTTACACTGGTTCTGAAGCAGAAATGAACTAAAAATTGAATGTTGGTCAGCAGCAACACTTGGCAAAATCTACTAAAATGCAGTGAACCCCCAACACAAAGATGTCAACTTGCAGTCAGTGTTTTCCTGCTGGAAGCACTTGCTAAGTATGGAAACACCGCACTCCCACATTCGTGCGAAGAGCTGGGAAACTGCTTTCATTAAATGCCACAAAAATGTGAAAATAATGATTATTTACTACAGCTTCTCAATTTCAATGCCTTTAGATGGTGATATTTTAGCTCTTATAGTTATTACAAAAAAAAAGACATTTATTTTAGTTGGTCCTCTAATATAAATGCCTAGCAAATTATCTGCTACTTAGTCAGAAAGTGTGTGATTTCCTTGGTAATGCTATTTATTATAGAGAAAAACAAGGAGTATCGTATACACTTTATTAAAACAAACATATAATAGGGGTTACTCCAATATTTAAATGGACAGAAAGTATCTGAAAATATAACTTAAATAACTCTAAAATTTCAAAACATTAAAATTCACTGAACTTGTGGTTGAAGAGGTTTATCTATTGCCTGAATCGTTAACGGTATAAGGTTCAAAAGAACGGTAGTGATGCCTTTTCATACTTAAGTATCACTTTATAGTATAGAATTCTTTTCTGTGACCATCCCAACAATCCTTTGAAAAGGTTAAGGGAGACGAAAAAAGATAAAATCAGAGATGAAGGTGCTCTGCCGTAAGCAGCTAGAGAGCAAGGCCCATTTTTTTTCCTAATCTCAGAGTCATTAGTTTTTTAACCACACTGCCTTTCCTGCCAGGCATACATACAGTGAGCACTCCACTAAAATATTAACTTTTATTATTATTACTACCATGATGTCAAACACAAATAATTAAAACCTCTGGATGTAGTAAATACAATCAGTAACCTCAAACAGGCTCATGGTGCAGTCATTATTTATGGCTTCAACTGCAGGCCACACATCCTTGAGGACTGTGGCTAGGAAACCCACAGAGGGGCCCCCATTAGGGAGAGAGAATAGTGGGGAGGTAATGCCAGAGAGACAGCGGCAGGTCTGAAGCTTTCTCTGGCAAACAGAGATTACTTGTTAAACAAAGCAAAGAGCAATGTCATCCTTCCTGGCTCAGGAAGAAAGAGAACGGGTAGGTTCCACCTACTATTTACCTAAGATGAAACTTCAAAAGAAGACATAACCAATTCCTGCCTTATGCAGAGCTGAGAGCACAGCAAATCCAAGAACCAAGAATGGACACACCTCTGGCATGCTTATTTGTGGGAGAGTTTGGGAAGGAAGGGGAGCAGGGAAGAAGTTCTGGGAAGCAGACCATAGGATATAGTGCTTTTCACTCATACCCCATCCCTGGAAGCATCCACTTTCACAGAGAAGCTTCTAGCTTTGAGGATAACAATAAAACAATGTATGTTTCATGACTCAGTTTTTCCTAGTGTTAGAGATTTAACTTACGGGAAAATTCACATAGCATTTCACCAAAACTTCTAAGCTAACTAAACTCCCATAATAGAGGAATGATGAAGTGGACTGTGGTATAATCACACAATGGAAGATTAGGTAATCATTAAAAAGTGAGTAACAAAAACAACAACATGTATTAAAAAACGTGTCAGTAAGCACTTCAAGACATGAGTGCGGTGGCGGTCTCCAGATGAAGGGCTTAGGGGTGATTTTGTTTCCTTCTTTCTCTTTTTTTAAAATCATAGTTCAACTTTCCTAGAAACATTTATTGCTTTTTTTTTTTTTTTTGAGACGGAGTCTTGCTCTGTTGCCCAGGCTGGAGTGCAGTGGCACGATCTCGGCCCACTGCAAACTCCATCTCCCAGGTTCATGCTCCCGAGCATGTTCTCCTGCCTCAGGCTCCCGAGTAAGTGAGACTACAGGTGCTTGCCACCACGCCTGGCTAATTTTTTGTATTTTTAGTAGGAAAGAGGTTTCACCACTTTAACCAGGATGATCTTGATCTCCTGACCTCGTGATCCACCTGCCTTGACCTCCCAAAGTGCTGGGATTACAGGCGTGAGCCACTGTGCCCAGCTACATTTATTAACTTTTATAATGAAAACTTAACTTTATTTGTTAAATGGTTATAATGATAACCATTGGGGTAAATACTTACAATGGATATAGGTGTGTGATTATTAAAAAATGTTTAAAAAATTATGCCCAGGCTAACAAATGGGGGGTGGGGCACGGGAGTTATGATGAGATTATATGTAACTGCTGCTTACTTGGCAGAAGTCTTCTATGAGTGAAGTTGCTGGTTAATTACACACTGAACATAGAGCTGAATTGTTTAAATCATTTCTTTCCCATTGGAATCAATTTGTTAATAAACAACCCTCCGGTTTGGCATGTAATTTCCTTATTGGCGTTTTTCTAATTTACTAGTATGGATCATTAGAAACCAATAATTTGATTGCTAACAGAGCCTCGAAAGTTAATTTACAAGCCTGATTAGGATCATACTTTTAACAAATTAATTTTTACTTTTCAACAAGAGGTGTGTGTAGGTTTACAAATTGACCCATATACACTCACCACATCTTTGCTGAGGGATAAAGAAAGCACTCTTGATACTACTCCAAGTGGACATCTGGGGGAAGGCAATAAAGGCTTGAACTTTTCAAAAACAATTTCATGATTTGTCTAATATTTAATTTATGCATAAAAGATGGCAGCATAAATCCTTGCTTAATCAGGATTCAAACAGAAGATACAGGCAAGGTGAAATGAATCACCAATTTTTCTAAGTATTCACCAGAAACTCCTTTCTTCTCCTGTCGTTTAACAAAGTCTTTCTAAAGGGGTATTGGTCACAAGTAAATAAAACTATAGAAACAGAGTTCATAATGGTGAAAAGTTGGCTTGTCTTTCTGGATCTTCTTTTGACCACAAACTGGGCACCCCGTCTCCTCCTCCTCCTCTATTTTATTCATTGTAAAGAGAGAACGGTATCTTGCAAGTATATGGACTATCTGAGTTCAAATTTTGGTTCTGCTACTCACTACCCTTGGATATATTAATTGGCCATTCTGAAGTTGGTATTCTGTGTTTAAAATAAAGATGATAATATTACCTGGCAGCTTAATGAGAGTTTAAAAAAGCAAAAGCACCTAACAATTTTTGTCTGCACCTAACAATTTTTGTCTTCATTAATAGATATTCAGTAGATATTCCTTACACTCTGCCTCCTCAACTTGGTATAGATGCGCATTTCTCTGAAAGATGGAGCACATTACATTTTATGTGTCATTGTATCCTTCAATATTTGTTTTACCCTAAATTTTTCTCAGCTCTTTTTTTTTATTTTTATTTTTTTTTTGAGAGCACACTTCGAAAAGAAGGAAGGCCTAGGCATCTTTTGAGATGAGAATAGACTGGCAAGGGAGAGCTTCTTGGACCACTATGTGCTACGTGCTGTTGTCTTGGAGTAAACCTAAGTGAAGTTATGTCCTGACCTGTTTCAGAGGTTGCTGGGGACAATATCAAAGAAATTTACAAAAAAATGTCCTAAATCACCGGTCTTAGGTAAATAGACAGGAATGTTCAATAATTCATTCAGTTAAGCACCTTTTCTGTGTTAACCACTGTTCTAGGTGCTGGGGTGTAACAGTGGGAAAAGCAGAAAAAAAAATCTCAGCCCTCGTGAAGCTTTACGTTCTTGAAGGAGGAGACAAATGGTAGCTATGGTAAATAAGTAAAATATATAGTCTTCAGATGGTCATCAGCATCATGTAGAAAGATGAAGCAGGAAAGAGGGACTGGCTACACCATTGTTCATGGAGGTGCTATTTTTAAACAATGCAGGGACGAAGTCATAAAAAAATAAACAGGTAACATTTAAGCATGAACCTGAAATCAGTGAGGGAGAAAAACGTGAGGGAACAGCCAGTGCAAGGGTCCTGGAGTAAGAGAATGCACAGTGTGAGGGCAGACCAACAAGGAGGCCGGTGTGACTAGGGCAGAGTGAGCAGGAAGTGGGGGTGTAAAGACACCAGGCAGAGAAGTTACTAGAAATAGATTATGGAAGGCCATTTTGGCCATTATAAGAAGCTATGCAAGGTAATTAGGCAGAAGAGAGATACCATTTGATTCATGTTTTAAAAGACGCATTCTGGCAGCTGTTTTAAGACTAGACTGTAGTGGGACAAGACAGGAACTGTCTGGGGCAACAACAATATTTGGAGTGAGATATGGTAGTTGCAAAAGTTGGAGAAGTCACAAGGAGATACTGATGGAAGTTCTTACATGTTTCACTGATTTCCTCTTCTGGGAGGGCCAATAATGCCCCAGTTGACCAACAATATGAAAATTAAACCCACTGGCATTTATAGGAAACTAGAAATATTCAAGAAAGTATGAGCAGCACAATTAAATTCTATAGGGAGCTCAAGATTATCCCCCACTCTAGTCTGGAGGAGGAGATCTTGGAGAGATTCAAGCTGGACCTTCCATGGGATTCTCACCCCAAAGACCATCTTTTGGGATCTCATTCCTGCTTCCTCTTGGCATGTCTCTTGTGTGATTCTTTGGACATTTTTTTCTTTCAGCCACCTCCCTCTTTGTGAGATTATTTCTTGCTCCACTCTCCCTTCCAGGTAGTTTGGACTGCCTAACTCAGAGGAGACTCCTTGCAGGAGAGAGCCAGGGTTGCAGCCAGTCTGAGGACAGACCTTTTGGAAGCAAAGGTCTGTCTACTGTAAAAATGGAGGGTAAATTCTGAAGCAGTTTTTGGCTCTAAGTGTCTAGTTCCTGGAAGCTTGTCTAGTCTGAGCATCAGTGTCTTCATCAATTGAATGATGCTGTCTTTGAACCTACCCATATATGCCAGAGATGGCCTTGGAGCTCAGAGCTCTGTATATTTGTTTGTTTGCTTGTTCCCTTCCCCAGAGAATACATGGTAAGGTGAGCAGTGTACTTCCCCCAGAAGCCTGCTTCTTATTTTTTATCCCATTACTAAGCCACTTAGAGTAAAGACTCTCAGGAGACTATTTTCCTAAAAGGCATGGACATGAGCTAGCAGAGGCTAAAAATATAGAGCGCTACAGAAAATGTTTAAACCAATGCATAAATAATTGAAAGTTAGAACAATCTACTGAGGTCAGTGGGATGTTTGTAGGTTAGCAGGTAAGGGTTTTGGTATACTCCTAATCATTTGGCCCCAATTCACTGGAACTTCTACTTCTTATCTTAATTTTTAGAATGAGGAAACCTAGCCACTAAAAAGTTAAATAATTTTCCTGAGGTCATCAAGCTCACAGGTTATGCAACTGAGTTCTGAATCCAAACAGTTTGACTCTAGATGGTATATTCTTACCCCCATGCCAGGTTAACCCCAAACTTAGGTTATCGCTGATAGTTTGGAGTTCATAACTGTAAAACAGCATAAGTTTAGTGGAACACTGGTGCCTGGAAGATATTCACAGATCTTCCCTAAACAAGGTCCCATGGTAAATACATATAGGAAATTCTGAGTGGGATTACACTAAACAGGTTTCCTCTCTGCAGAACTTCTCAGAATCTTTAATAAGTTCATGTGTACTATGACTCTCTAAAACCTAGATGTGGAATTTTTCAGATATAATGACCCTTGGAATTCTTTTCTGATAAAACATCTACTATCATACCAATTTTGGCAAAGAAATGTTTAGGAAACACTGCTCTAAAGTATAGTCTGGATTATTTTATTTGTTTTGCCACTTATTTCCTTTAATTTCATTTTTAGGGTCCAGAAATGTGTTGTAAACTCCACAGCTTAAAGGTCTTGTCCGTATTTTCATATATGACTCACTTCTCCACCTCATTCACAAAGATTTTGGGAGAGATGTAAATACACAAGCACACTATGTGCACCACAATCCCCCGCTCTGCCAAGTTATTTTTCTTCTGGCAAATGGCTCCACCCCAGCTATTATTGGCCATTGACACTTTTCTGTAAGTGTTCACGAACAATACAAGTCATTCATTCTAGATTTTCATTAAAAAAAAAAAAAAAAAACTTTAAAATCAAGGTTTTCTACTCTCCCTAGTCTTCCAACATCTTTCTCATCTTCACGCTTTCTCAAAGATTCCTGATGGGGTTCATAGATCACACATGGAAGGGGTAAAGGAATAAAAACTATGTGAGCATCTTCTGTGGCCTCAGAGTCACACCAGGCATAGCAAGACCAAGAAGTTAATCACTGGCAGATCTGGGATTTAGATGCCCAATATCAAGCCTATATTCCTCCTACTCTTTATATCATAACATGGGGCTACTATAATGTTTGGTACCAAAGATATGAATTCATCTACGGGCAAATAGTGATCTCTTGATTCCTCATAAAACCTTGGCCCCAGATAGTTCCCTGATTCACCCCTTTGTAAGTAACAGACAGGTGATGGAGTGAAGTCACTAGTCCAAAGACGGAGTCCCAAGATCTACCAGCCATGCTTCTCTTGGCTGTCAATATTTTGTTTCCACATTCGCAGTTTACAGATAATTCTCTTTACAACGAAAAGAGATGCAAAATAACTGCTGTGTCATTCTGCTTTCTCATAGCAATTGGTTTTTCTCTGATTAAAAAAATATATAAGCCCGGAGGTTTTAGCATAATAGACCTAGGTCAATTTCTGAAGTCCTACTACCTTCTCTACCTTAGACAACCTACTGAGTCTCTGAGTTAGTTTCCTCCTCTCTAAAATGGGTATGGCATCTCTGACTCCCCATAGCACTGTGATGAGTATTAAATATGACTTAATTCATGTGAAGTGATAACACAGTCTCTCATGTACAGCAAGAACCCCTTCCCGGGCAATAGCTTAAAACAATGGTTCTCATTCCCGAATGGGCATCAGAGTCACCAGTGGAGTTGAAAAAAAAATTCACAAACAAACAAAAATCTAAAACCATGAAAAAATGACTGAAAATGTTGATTATATCAGGATTTTAAATTTCAATATGACAAATTATACCATAAACCCAAGTAAAATGAGATAGACTGGGAGAAAATCTTTGTAACACATGTAACAGTATTCAGAGCATATAAAATGTCAAAGAGTCAGTAAGAAAAAGGCACATCTGCCAAAAAACAACCATGTGTAGACAAATCACAATTTACAAAAAGACAAATTATAAATGTTATGAAATATGACCTACATCTCACTGATAATCAGAAAAATGAAAATTAAATAAATAAATTACTGCATTTCACTCATTAT
The DNA here is from genome assembly GCF_002776525.5 of Piliocolobus tephrosceles. Lineage (NCBI taxonomy): Eukaryota > Metazoa > Chordata > Mammalia > Primates > Cercopithecidae > Piliocolobus > Piliocolobus tephrosceles. Next base: position 100,593,549 of record NC_045443.1, read on the forward strand.
ATTGTCCAAGATTAAAGGCAATAATAAGCATATATTCTTAAATCTATAGAGAAATCAGTATTCTCATGTCGAACCAGTGGGAATATAAATTCTTACAGTACATTTGGAGAAAAACTTCATAGTTCTGATTAAAACTAAAGATGTCCATATCCTAGGACCAGATTCCACTTATAGGTATCTACTCAAAATAATGTTTGCATATTACTTACCAAAAAAATTGAACAAAATACTGCAGAAATGTCTGTGACTACAGAAAACACCATGGATGCCAAAAATAGAGGGATGATAAATAAAATGATACACAGATATTAAGAACTATACATCAGAAGTTAAAAGTTATGAACCTGATCTATATATATATCAACATGTATACATTTTTAAATGCTGCATTCACAAAATATATATATAGTAATTCTTACTTAACAATTGATAAACATTCTGAGGGTTTTACATGCATTGAGTGATTTAATCTTTAGAACTACCCTATGAAGCAGACACGATTACTATTTCCATTTTACAGATAAGGAATTGAAGCACAGAGAAGAGAAGTGACCCTCTCTAAGCCACAGCCCTACATACATGGAGTCCATCCTCTTGGCCACTCCATTGTGCCCACTGAAAGAGGTTGCAGACCAATGTGCACAGTAGGACATTTGTCAATATCAACATACTTTTCCAAAGGCCTGGAAGGAAATACGCTAAACTCATAATGACGCTGTCTTGGCTAGAAAGTTTGTAGAATGATCAGGATAGAGGAGAGATCAGAAAAGACTGTAGCTTTATCTTCTATTTTTTTTTCTTAAGAAACAATATGTTAATTTGTAATTTTTGAAACTGCCATTACACAGGAAAAATTGAAAGTGATATGTCAAAATGTTAACAGCGGTTGATAATAGATGGAAGGAATATTAGTAGTTAACTGTCTTGCATTTAAATGCATTTTTCAATATGAAAGAAAAAATACCCAGAGACAGACACTCTTGCCCCCTTCCCCCAAGAATGGGAGACTGGGGCCAGGATATTTGCATTTTTTGAGAAACTCCAGAGTGATTCAGATGTTCAGGGATATCTGTATTTGGCAGAGGTGTGGGATGTAATAGAAAGATCATGGGTTTTGGAATCTGAGATTCAGAGTTCAATGCCATTTCCACTGCACATTAGCTGTGTGATCTTGAGCAAATTACTCAGTCATTCTGAACCTCATTTCCCTCATCCATAAAGTGAGAGTACTACCTTCACTTAGTTTAATGCAGATTAAATCAAGAGTCATATGTGCTCAGCTCATTGCATAACGTGGTTCCACAAATACTAGAATTTGATTCTTTTAACGCAGCATCTTTTTTTGGGGGGGGGCAGGGGGACAGAGTTTCACTCTGTTGCCCAGGCTGGAGTGCACTGGGGTGGTCTCAGCTAACTGCAACCTCTGTCTCCCCGGTTCAAGCAATTCTCATGCCTCAGCCACCTGAGTAGCTGGGATTACAGGAATGCGCCATCATGCCCAGATAATTTTTGTACTTTTAGTAGTGACAGGGATTCGCCATTTTGGCCAGGCTGGTTTGAATTCCTGGCCTCAAGTGATCTGCCTGCCTCGGCCTCCCAAAGTGCTGGGATTACAGATTTGAGGCACCATGCCCAGCGTTAACTCAGCACTTTGAGTGATTGTAACATTTTGCCAGGCTGTTACTAAGGTGAGAAGTATACTGGCCTATACACTGTCTACAGCGACTTCTGAAGTATGCTTGCAAAAAAAAATCAATACTCACTAGCAACGCTTCTTCAGTCACCCACTATAGTGACCTCTGTTTCCTCTTCTGTAAAATGGGTGTAATAACATCACTTACTGACGTGTGTAGTTGAGATTCTGGATAACGCTTCAGAGAGTTCACCCAAAGTTCACACACATTCATGTGCCCCCCTTCCTGGCCACCCCCCTACACAACCACCACCACCACACACACACATACAAACACACATGTCTTGAGTGCATTCCATCCAGTTCTGGTAATTTAGTTACTTGTTGTTTATATATTAGGTTGAAAACATTCTGTTCATTTACTATTATTTAATCTATTAACTTTGACTTAGGCCTAAGGGGCCACCTCTCAAGAAGAAAATGCTGATTATCTAATACAAAAGCTAAAAAGTTAGGTGCATTTTACAGATATATTCTTTCTCATGGACAGTTTGTTGCTCAGAAAATGCTGTCCCTCTTCTCTACGCTCATTGCTTGCTCTCACTCAGACATAAATTCTCCTCCCTCAGGTCTAATTTTTTTAAGGCAATTTTTAAAGAATAATTTTGGTTTATGAAAAAATAGAAATGATAGCACAGAGAGTTTCCACATAACCTGGACTCAGTCTCCCTCATTACGAACATCTTACATTAATGTGGAACACAGGTTACAATTAATGAACCAATATTGATGCACGTTGTAAACTAAAGACCATACTTTATTCAAATTTCTTTAGTTTATATCTAAAGTCCTTTGTCTGTTCTAGGATCTCATTCAAGATACCACATTACATTTAGTCCTCATGTCTCTCTTTTTTTTTTTTTTTTT